>NC_041050.1:34253318-34590643 GCF_900634775.1 Gouania willdenowi | reverse complement strand
TGCCTTACTTTTATTTTGGGGGTGATTTTAAGTTTTTTTGTCATTGTTGTGGCCTTACCTGCTTCTTAGCCCTGTTTACGTATGTCATTAGCAGTAGTTTTTAGGGTCTAATGATGGTCCTAACTCAATTTTTTTTTTTTTTTTGAAATTTAAAAAAATTATGCCTTGTTATAGCCTTACTTTTTATTTGGGTGATTTAGTTTTTTGTCATTTTTTGTGCCTTACTACTTTCTTAGCGCTGTTTAAGTATGTGCATTATATTTGCAGTAGTTTTTAGGGTCTAATGATGGTCCTAACTCAATTTTTTTTTTTTTTTTAATTTTTCAAAAAAAATGCCTTGTTTATAGCCTTACTTTTTATTTTGGGTGATTTTAGTTTTTTGTCATTTTTTGTGCCTTACTGCTTTTTTAGACCTGTTTAAATATGTGCATTATATTTGCAGTAGTTTTTAGGGTCTAATGATGGTCCTAACTCAATTTTTTTTTTTTTTTTTGAAATTTAAAAAAAATATGCCTTGTTATAGCTTTACTTTTTATTTTGGGTGATTTTAGTTTTTTGTCATTTTTTGTGCCTTACTGCTTTCTTAGCCCTGTTTACGTATGTGCATTATATTTGCAGTAGTTTTTAGGGTCTAATGATGGTCCTAACTCAATTTTTTTTTTTTTTGAAATTTAAAAAAATTATGCCTTGTTATAGCCTTACTTTTTTATTTTGGGTGATTTTAGTTTTTCGTCATTTTTTGTGCCTTACTACTTTCTTAGCGCTGTTTAAGTATGTGCATTATATTTGCAGTAGTTTTTAGGGTCTAATGATGGTCCTAACTCAATTTTTTATTTTTTTTTGAATTTTTCAAAAAAAATGCCTTGGGTGATTTTAGTTTTTTGTCATTTTTTGTGCCTTACTGCTTTTTTAGACCTGTTTAAATATGTGCATTATATTTGCAGTAGTTTTTAGGGTCTAATGATGGTCCTAACTCAATTTTTTTTTTTTTTTTTGAAATTTAAAAAAAATATGCCTTGTTATAGCTTTACTTTTTTATTTTGGGTGATTTTAGTTTTTTGTCTTTTTTTGTGCCTTACTGCTTTCTTAGCCCTGTTTAAGTATGTGCATTATATTTGCAGTAGTTTTTAGGGTCTAATGATGGTCCTAACTCAATTTTTTTTTTTTTTTAAATTTTCAAAAAAAATGCCTTGTTATAGCTTTACTTTTTATTTTGGGTGATTTTAGTTTTTTGTCATTCTTTGTGCCTTACTACTTTCTTAGCGCTGTTTAAGTATGTGCATTATATTTGCAGTAGTTTTTAGGGTCTAATGATGGTCCTAACTCAATTTTTTTTTTTTTTTGAATTTTTCAAAAAAAATGCCTTGTTTATAGCCTTACTTTTTATTTTGGGTGATTTTAGTTTTTTGTCATTTTTTGTGCCTTACTGCTTTTTTAGACCTGTTTAAATATGTGCATTATATTTGCAGTAGTTTTTAGGGTCTAATGATGGTCCTAACTCAATTTTTTTTTTTTTTTTGAAATTTAAAAAAAATATGCCTTGTTATAGCTTTACTTTTTTATGTTGGGTGATTTTAGTTTTTTGTCTTTTTTTGAGCCTTACTGCTTTCTTAGCCCTGTTTAAGTATGTGCATTATATTTGCAGTAGTTTTTAGGGTCTAATGATGGTCCTAACTCAATTTTTTTTTTTTTTTAAATTTTCAAAAAAAATGCCTTGTTATAGCCTTACTTTTTTTTTCGGATGATTTTAGTTTTTTGTCATTTTTTGTGCCTTACTGCTTTCTTAGCCCTGTTTACGTATGTGCATTATATTTGCAGTAGTTTTTAGGGTCTAATGATGGTCCTAACTCAATTTTTATTTTTATTTTTAATTTAAAAAAAAAATGCTTTGTTATAGCCATACTTTTTTTTTGGGTGATTTAAGTTTTTTGTCATTTTTTGTGCCTTACTGCTTTCTTAGCCCTGTTTACGTATGTGCATTATATTTGCAGTAGTTTTTAGGGTCTAATGATGGTCCTAACTCAATTTTTTTTTTTTTTTAATTTTCAAAAAAAATGCCTTGTTATAGCCTTACTTTTTATTTTGGCTGATTTTAGTTTTTTGTCATTTTTTGTGCCTTACTGCTTTCTTAGCCCTGTTTACGTATGTGCATTATATTAGCAGTAGTTTTTAGGGTCTAATGATGGTCCTAACTCAATTTTTTTTTTTGAAATTTACAAAAAAAAATGCCTTGCTATAGCCTTACTTTTTATTTTGGGTGATTTTAGTTTTTTGTCATTTTTTGTGCCTTACTGCTTTCTTAGCCCTGTTTAAATATGTGCATTATATTTGCAGTAGTTTTTAGGGTCTAATGATGGTCCTAACTCAATTTTTTATTTTTTTTTGAATTTTTCAAAAAAAATGCCTTGTTTATAGCCTTACTTTTTATTTTGGGTGATTTTAGTTTTTTGTCATTTTTTGTGCCTTACTGCTTTTTTAGACCTGTTTAAATATGTGCATTATATTTGCAGTAGTTGTCCGGGTCTAATGATGGTCCTAACTCAATTTTTTTTTTTTTTTTAAATTTAATAAAAATATGCCATGCTATAGCCTTACTTTTTATTTTGGGTGATTTTAGTTTTTTGTCATTTTTTGTGCCTTACTGCTTTCTTAGCCCTGTTTACGTATGTGCATTATATTTGCAGTAGTTTTTAGGGTCTAATGATGGTCCTAACTCAATTTTTTTTTTTTTTTTTAATTTTCAAAAAAAATGCCTTGCTATAACCTTACTTTTTATTTTGGGTGATTTTAGTTTTTCGTCATTTTTTGTGCCTTACTGCTTTCTTAGCGCTGTTTAAGTATGTGCATTATATTTGCAGTAGTTTTTAGGGTCTAATGATGGTCCTAACTCAATTTTTTTTTTTTTTTGAAATTTAAAAAAAATATGCCTTGTTATAGCCTTACTTTTTTTATTTTGGGTGATTTTAGTTTTTTGTAATTTTTTGTGCCTTACTGCTTTCTTAGACCTGTTTAAGTATGTGCATTATATTTGCAGTAGTTTTTAGGGTCTAATGATGGTCCTAACTCAATTTTTTTTTTTTTTGAATTTTTCAAAAAAAAATGCCTTGTTATAGCCTTACTTTTTATTTTGGGTGATTTTAGTTTTTCGTCATTTTTTGTGCCTTACTACTTTCTTAGCGCTGTTTAAATATGTGCATTATATTTGCAGTAGTTTTTAGGGTCTAATGATGGTCCTAACTCAATTTTTTTTTTTTTTTTTGAAATTTAAAAAAAATATGCCTTGTTATAGCTTTACTTTTTTATTTTGGGTGATTTTAGTTTTTTGTCTTTTTTTGTGCCTTACTGCTTTCTTAGCCCTGTTTAAGTATGTGCATTATATTTGCTGTAGTTTTTAAGGTCTAATGATGATCTTAACTCTGATCACCTTGTGGCTGTACCAGCCTGTCATTGCCAGATCCCGTTTAACCTTAGCAGCTGTGCAGGTCTGGGTATGGTTAATAGTTGAATGGGTGACCACTGACAATTCATTGAGCCACAGTGGGGGAAAGTTGTTCTCTTGGTATGTTTTGTGCCTTAATGTCTTCTAAGCCCATTTTAAGTATGTGCTTTATATTTGCAGTAGTTTTTATAAGGCATATTTTTGAAAAATATGCCTTACTTCCAATTTTGGGTGACTTTTGATTCTTGTCATTTTTTGTGCATTATTGTCTTCTTAGCCCATTTTAAGTATGTGCCATATATTTGTCGTAGTTTTTAGGGTGTAATGATGGTCTTAACTCAATTTTTTTTTTTTTTTAATTTTTTACCAATATGCCTCACTATAGCCTTACTTCCAATTTTAGGTGATTTTAAAATATTTGTCATTTTTTATGCCTTATTGTCTTCTTAGCCCAATTTAACTATGTGCAATATATTTGTAGTAGTTTTTAGGGTCTAATGATGGTCTTAACTCAATTTTTTTTTTTTTGAAATATTTGAAAAATATGCCTTACTGTAGCCTTACTTCCGCTTTTTGGTGATGTTTGATTTTTGTCATTTTTTGTGCCTTATTGTCTTCTTAGCCCATTTTAAGTTTGTGCAATATATTTGTAGTTGTTTTTAGCGTGTAATCATGCTCTTAACTCAATTTTTTTTTTTTTTTGTTTTTTTAAATTTTTGAAAATTTCGCCTTACTATATATAGCCCTACTTCCGATTTTTGGTGATTTTTTTTCGTCATTTTTTGTGACTTAATATCTTCTTAGCCCATGTTAAGTATGTGCAATATATATGTAGTAGTTTTTAGGGTGTAATCATGCTCTTAACTCAATTTTTTTTTTTATTTGAAATTTATGAAAAATATGCCTTACTTCCGATTATGGGTGATTTTTTTTTTTTTCGTCATTTTTTGTGACTTAATATCTTCTTAGCCCATTTTAAGTGTGTGCAATATATTTGTAGTAGTTTTTAGGGTGCAATCATGCTCTTAACTCAATTTTTTTTTTTTTTGAAATTTTTGAAAAATATGCCTTACTGTAGCCTTACTTCCGCTTTTTGGTGATGTTTGATTTTTGTCATTTTTTGTGCCTTATTGTCTTCTTAGCCCATTTTAAGTATGTGCCATATATTTGTAGTAGTTTTTAGGGTGTAATGATGCTCTTAACTCAAAATTTATTTTTTTGAAATTTTTTAAAAATATGCCTCACTATAGCCTTACTTTCAATTTTGGGTGATTTTTGATTTTTGTCATTTTTTGTAACTTAATGTCTTCTTAGCCCAATTTAAGTATGTGCAATATATTTGTAGTAGTTTTTAGGGTCTAATGATGGTCTTAACTCAATTTTTTTTTTTTAAATTTTTGAAAAATATGCCTTACTATAGCCTTACTTCCGATTTTTGGTGATTTTTTTTTTTTCGTCATTTTTTGTGACTTAATATCTTCTTAGCCCATTTTAAGTGTGTGCAATATATTTGTAGTAGTTTTTAGGGTGTAATGATGCTCTTAACTCAAAAATTATTTTTTTGAAACTTTTTTAAAAATATGCCTTACTTCCAATTTTGGGTGATTTTTGATTTTTGTAATTTTTTTGTACCTTAATGTCTTCTTACCCAATTTAAGTATGTGCAATATATTTGTAGTAGTTTTTAGGGTCTAATGATGCTCTTAACTCAATTTTTTTTGAATTTTTTTAAAAATATGCTTCACTTCCAATTTTGGGTGATTTTTGATTTTTGTCACTTTTTGTGCCTTAATGTCTTTTTAGCCCATTTTAAGTATATGCTTTTCATTTGCAGTAGTTTTTAGGGTCTACTGATGGTCTTAACTCTTTTTTTTTTTTTTTTTTTGAAATTTTTGAAAAATGTCTTACTATAGCCTTTTTTCCGATTTTGGGTGATTTATGATTTTTGTAATTCCTTGTGCCTTAATGTCATCTTAGCCCAATTTAAGTATGTGATTTATATTTGTAGTAGTTTTTAGGGTCTAATGATGGTCTTAACTCAATTTTTTTTTTTTTTTGAAATTTTTTTGAAAATATGCCTCACTATAGCCTTACTTCCAATTTTGGGTGATTTATGATTTTTGTAATTCCTTGTGCCTTAATGTCATCTTAGCCCAATTTAAGTATGTGATTTATATTTGCAGTAGTTTTTACGGTGTAATGATGGTCTTAACTCAATTTTTTTTTTTTTTTTTTTAATTTTTGAAAAATATGCCTTTTTTTCTGATATGGGGTGTTTTCTTCTCATTTCCCACTTTTTCATTTTTCATGCCTTGTTGCATTTTCATCCTAGTAATATGCACATCATAATTAGACTAGTTTTTAGGGTCTTGTGATAACTTTATTCATTTTACAATCTTACAGCTGCTCAAAAAACAATAAAAATAAATGTAGTTTTTTAATATCAGGTAACCAATACTTCCAGCAGATGGCGACAGATAAGCATTAATGAGAGGCGCGCACACACACAATACCAATAATTTCCCATCCATTTATATATCCATCCATCCTTTTATTTATTCATCCAGTAGTAATTTGCAACACTATAGCCCATATAGTAAAAAAAACAAAACAATAATTTCCCCACTCATTTATCCATCCATCTATCCATTCATTCATATCAATTTATAAATCTACCAATCCATCCATATCCATTTATATATATCCATCCATTCATTTTTCCATCATCATGTCCATTTATATATTCATCCATCCATCCATAACCATTTATATTTATCAATCCATTCATTTATCCATCATCTTATCCATTTATATTTTCATCCATCCATTCATTTATCCATCCATCCATCATCTTATAACACGACAGATTATATAGTAAAAATAATAAATTCCCCATCCATCTATCCATCCATCCATCCATCCATCCATCCTTCCATCCATCCATCCATCCATCGTGGGACACCTTCTACCTTTTGTGAGTACCATGTTTGAGCTCTAGGGGTCACTGTGCTCTCATAAAGAGAAATAGAGGGTTGGGGGGATGATAAATGCTTGCTTTAATTCAATGGTGAAATTCATAACTAAAACGCAGCTCTTTTTCTCTCATGCCCCTGTTTGAAAGCCAGTATGTGGCTGCTGCATAAATCCAGTTTTATTATCACACATTCAGCCAAAAAAGAATGTTAACCCGATAGCGACACAACATTGATCTGGTCTCACTATGGAAAAAGGACTAAAAAGACATACGTGGTTAAAAGGTGTAAGTTTGTTAAGTGAAGGTGCATTTAAAATAGGAGACTGATCAAATGAACCCAACATAATAAACCGATCATATGACAGCAGTTCTGCAACAATCAAATCAAACAATATTAAACCTCTGAAACATAAAGGCATGAAAATACATAATTGTGAAAAAGTATAGCACAGTACAACAGGCTTTCCACTTTAAACGTTTTATTACAGACAAAAGAAAACAAAAGAAGTATTTGTGACACAAAAAGAATTTAAAGCGGTACATCAGTGAAGCACCGGCGATTACTGAAAAAATAGTTGTTATTCTTATATTAAGCAATTCAAATAATAATAGTAATAATAATAATAATAATCCAAAATGTTTACTTTTTACTTCATATCATTCATAAATAGATGTGAAACCTGCAACCAAGTTAAATAAAATGATCATATTGGGAAAAAAAAACATGTTTATTTAACAAAACAAAATGGGTTCTTTTGTCACTGGCTTTACAAATTTAAGAAGTACTTTTGGCAGGTTTGTACACAAACTTAAAATATCTACTCCATGACCCTCAGTCAGAAATACAAATCCTGCTACAGTGAAAAAACGAAAATGCCTTTAAGAATAATTTTTCTTTACAAAAAGAAAAAAGAGAAAAATGAGCTCAACACAATTCTAAAACACCTAATAAAACTAGTCAAAAACTTTAAAACCCACTTTTATGTTTTTTTTTTTTTTTTTTTTCATTTAGTAACATTTCACATTTAGCAACTTTTTTTATTCACCTGTACAAGTGGTGTTGGGGCTAAAGAAGGGGCTGGTGGGTGGGGATGGGATGGGGGTCAGGTGGTGGAGGGAAGGGAAGAAGGGGGCGGTCCTTACTGACCAGAAGTGGGTGGAGCTAAAGGAGAAATTCTGAACTTTGACCTCTTCGTCCTGAGGCCGTGTGAGGAGAGCGACACTATCGGCGCTCGCCTGCTGAGGAGGAAATGAAGCTTTTTTTTTTTTCAGTCTTTTCAATTTCCTCATTTCAAAGAGGTTGGAGACTAGTGAACACAGCTTTAAACATGTACTTTAGTGTGTGCCTTCAGTCTGCACTAAAATCACGTAATCAAACAGAAAATGGTTGGGAATAAAAGTACTGCAGCTAAATACACACGTAAGAGGAATCCATTTTGGTGATATTTACAATCACTCTGTGATAAATTAAGGAGACAATGAAGACCTTTTACTAAGGGCGAGGAGGATTTTTAAATGACGTGTTTACGTTGTACATTTTAGGACATCCTCAGGTCTCAGAGTGAGGTTTCATGTGTCAGGAAAACCTCTGTCATTTGTCACACCAAATGGACTCATGACTCAGCAAAAACTCTTTCAAATCTAACAGCAGGGTTGGGGTCAATTGCATTTTTCAGTTACAATTACCCATGTTTAATTACGATGACAGTTACCTGCATTTTTTTCCAATTACAAATAAATTCCAGTTATTTTTTATCCTCAGAAAACCAATTACAATTATATTCTCAATTATTAAAGCACAATTACAATTAATCGCAATTACTGAGCCTGAAATAAATAACCTAATAAAAGTTCACCTTCCTCTTGTGTTAGCATCTCTTATGATGACTGGTTCTAAATCAGCTGTAAAATACACTAAAAACAAATATCTACCATCTAATTTATTTCCTATCTTTTGGTTACCTTGTTATGCTTCCTAATCAATGAAAATATTGGTATTAATATTTTTGGTGTGGGAGTCTTGAGCCTTTTTTGTGTCAGTATACCTCTCAATTAATTTTTTTAAATTAGTAAAATGTGGGAAAGCTTGATATAAAATATATTTTAATAATTGTTAACCACATATGTCTAAAACTGTACACAGAACTGTAACATGTGTACATGTTACACAAATGTTACACAAATTATAATTGACAATTTAGAATTTTCATGGCAATTACAATTACAAAGTCAATCATCTAAACTTTTGAAAAGAAAAGAAAAGAATTAGAATTGTAATTAATTATCAATTACATGATTACAATTATAATTGACCCCGACCCTGTCTAACCGCCTCACTTATTAAAACAAGCGCAGTCAGGCTTCAAAATAAAAGCCGTCAGATTCAACGGCCTCAGGCCATAAAACACAATCTGGCGTTTTATTTTGAAAGAACCAAAAGTACACATGACTAAGTAAGTTGAAAAGCCGTTCTTCCCTTTTATTTTTCTTAAAAGTTACAACATATCAACGTATTGTTTGATTAATAAATACATAGGTAAATGTAACGTTAATATAGCTTAACCTTTATGAATAAATAAATGAAATAACAGCAATTTACTCTCGGTTTTCCTGATACCTGACGCCTCACTCTGAGATCTGAGGATGTCCTAAAACGTACACCGTGCATGTTACTTATCTTTGCCTCATTCAGGCTGTTTCAAGTTCTGTTGAAGAGGGGTGGGGGGTTGGGGGGGGACTATAGTCTAGCTTTCCTGCATTAGAAATTCAACCCGAGATCGCTTTGCTTTGAGTATGCTTAGAGCACTTGATCTGCCATGGCAAACACAGAGTAATGGAGAGAAATCATCCAAAAAATGTATCAAATCAAAATTAGAAGACGTTTTTAAAGTCTTCATTTCAATATGTTGGCATGAGTTTGAAGCTCACTGCTCTCTTAAAGAGTGGGAAGTCCATGAATAATAAAAAAAAACAAAAACAAAAAGGCAAGAGAAGTGCCTCGGGCTTGTGGCCGAAACTAAGTGCTGGCAAATAGGTGACGTTACTGTAGCAGTCTTTGGGATTTTCAAAATCCATCAGAAAAAAAGAAAAGAAAAAAGGAAACGGTGTCGAAGCGAACACGTGGATGATGTCATGTCAAAAAACTCCCTGGAGTCTGACATTTGGAGATCTTCCATCTTCAAGTGAGGTAGAGAGGCTTGTCCCGTGCTCCCATGCCACTGCTGAGAAAGAACAACAACAAAAAAAAATACAGCATCAGCGTGTGTGTTTGGGTGTATGTGGCTGACATGTGCGTTACAATCATCAATACAGACAATCTCCTGTTTGTACAGACTGGATCTGAAAGAAAAAACAAAAAGCTGTCTGCTAAAAATGGACATCAATAGAAACAAAATTAATAAATCTCTAAAGCTTTGAAATGTCAAATACATCATCTGTTCCTCATGTTATTCTCTCTGACAAACTGGAAATATCTCACTACTCAGAACTCAAAGGATCTGACGAGGGTCAAACGTTCAAGCAAAGACTCTAGAATCTACTTTAAAGGACCTTAAACTTGATTTGACCCAGGCGTTTGACACGCACAAGAATCCGCACAAAGTTTATGAGATATTAGTAGTAACGCCGTCTCTCAGGTGAGTGCCAAAAAAAAAAAGATTTAATAAAGCAACGTGTGCTGAAAGAAACACAGAGGAGCTAAATTAGACTTTTCACAGTTTTCACAGCTTTTGGACTGTTCCTCTGCAGCTCTGCACATTTTAATGTCAAAATAATGCTTTGTTTAGTAATAATTAATTTATAATTTATATTCTTTAAGTCTAACTTGTGTGTGAAACTAAGTAACTCATTTAGAAAATAAACAACTGCCAACCACCATGTATCCATCCATTCATCTATTTATCCATCCAGTGATTTATAACACTATAGCCGATATAGCAAAAAACCCAAATAATTTCCCCATTTATCCATCCATCCATCCATCCATCCATCCATCCATCCATCCATCCATCCATCCATCCATCCATCCAGTGATTTATAACACCATAGCCTTTTCTTTTCATTTTTTTTTTTTTTACAGATGCTCCAGAATATTTTAAATGAAAAGAAGAAACACTAAAACAGAAAAAAAGAAAAGACTGTTAGGGGTTAAATACAAGTGCACTCCTCCGGAAAAAATAATTAAAATGTACAAATATACAAATATAATACAGATAAATACGAGTATAGTACAGTGAGCCATCTACCAACAACTTTCACCACAAATTGCAGTATATATATATATATATATATATAACAAAAATAGTTGTAATTTTCCCAAAATAAAATACTTTTCAAAATAAAGGTGCCAAATGACAAAAAACATGAATAATTGACCACAGTCCGCTATCAAGAAACTCATGACTCATGGTGTATAGATTCTGGAAACCCTGTTTTAAGGAAGCTTTTACACCAGGATCATCGACGTGACTCGGTTTGATTGTAAAATATTAGTTCCTTTATCTAGCCGAGTTTGTTTGAACCCAAGTGTGACGTCCAGGACCCACAGGTTCAGGATCTGTTTGATTTTGGCAGGATTGCACTTTACATAGGGTGACCATATTTTCACTTACAAAAAAAAGCACACTTAGCCCAACCTCATCATACTCAATGTACTCAAAGTTTTCTTGAATCTTCCTTGTAACAGCAAAATGTAATATAGGAGATAAATAAGTCGTTATTTTCGATACGGTATTAAAAACATAAAAATTCATGTACACACGTAAAGACTAGCTACTGAAAAGCAGAACAACTTTTATTCATCCATAAATTAAACTTATTTTACCTCTAACTTCCTACATTCCAAGATTCTCCCAGTGACTCCTTCATTCTTAAATCCCTCTCTGAATCTCCATGGAAGTATTATCATTCAGTCTTTCTGATAATTTAAAGAAAAATTAAATCCACCAATATTTGGTCTCTTTCAATCCATCTTATTCTTTAGTGTCTCTTCTCTCTTCTGCGTGTCTGACGATTTAGCAAAAGAATGCAGCATCTTTTTTGATTCTGTCACTTGTGAGTAAAATCCCCATAATGACATGATATCGGCTGTAAAGAGCAACTCATTAGCTTTCACAAACTGGTGGAGTTTCTCATATAGATATAGATAGAGCAAATATTAGGGGAATTACGGTCTTTTAAATGAACATGTTCCCAAGATGCTTTCAGGGGCCTGGGAAACCTGGACGGTTTCATGAGTTTTCAAAATCCGGCGAAACGGTCTGGACAAAACGTGAAATGAGGACATGTCCGGGTAAATCTGGACGTATGGTCACCCTATTTTACAGGAAGTGAGGTCCTTTATATGCAGGTCTAGTGTAGTCCCATTGCCCTGATAAGCACCTGAATGCATCCCTTCACCATTTAAGCAAACAAGTCTCACAAATAAATCAAGAGCTTCATTTTCAAGTGGACCAGTGTTCACTTCTACCTTGGTCTGATTAAAGTGAAACAGGTGTAAAAGAGCTAAAACTGAGGCTCTGAACTCACCCGCAATGGTTTGGTCCACAATCCCTGTTGCAGTACTCGCCGTCCCACTCAGAGTTCTGGCCGTGCACTGGGTTGGGGGCCCCTGGAGACTGTGAGTTCCCAACGCTGTTCTGGTAATCAGCCTGAATATGGGAGAATCCCTGCATGAGGAGAGAAGATTGGTGAAAGTCAGAGGTGTAAAGAGTACTGATATATTCTACTCAAGTAGAAGTACTGTTACTTGATTGCAATTGTACTCAAGTACAAGTAAGTCCTACATAAAATACTGAAGTACAAGTAAAAAGTAGCTCAATCAAACAGTACTCAAAGTAAAAGTTACTAGTTATTTTCACCCCCCACGTTTATTTTTGGTAATACATCTTGCCACAGTTCCCTTGCGTACAGTAAACATCTCATATATACACTTTAAAAGGAAGAGACAATTGTCAAAATGTACAATTCTTTTAAGAAAAAAAAAAAAACCCAATGAATTCAATTAAAATTAAAAAAATAATTCTCAGGCTCTAAGTATAGCTACATTTATGAACTCGAAAACACTGCCTTGCCAAATGTGCCATGTGGGTAACAACATAATAGTTAGTAACCCCAACTTGAACTCAAGAAAGGGGCTGCGCATTGATCAGAAATGGCACGACTGAAAAAATATGGATTAAGTGGTACCATGAAACGGAAATTAAAAAAAATTAAAAAAAATCACAAAATATAATAATTTACTCAGTAACTTTGGTTGTAGAAATGAAACTAATTACTAATTTACTTCTTTTAAAAAATACTTAAGTACAAGTAAAATTAATGATTTAGAAATATACTCAGAAAAGTACAAGTGCTCATAAAAGCAACTCCATTACAGTAACATGAGTCGTTGTAATTTACTACTGATTCACAACCTGTCTGAGGCCTTTTCACCTCACCAAATGTACCATTTTATAGATGATTGTACAGTAATGTAAGACCAACCTGTTGGGTGAGAGGTGGGGAGTGCAGGGGTGCCTGTAGCCCCATTTGGTGTGAGATGATTGGTTGTGACTGCTGCATGCGGATTGGCTGGTTGAGCAGGGAGCTCTGGTGCAGGGAGAGCTGGGCGTGGGGGTGCAGAGGTGGGCTGATCTGGAAAGGTGCTGGGGGAGAGGCACTCATGCTGGGTGGGAGCATCTGGGACTGGCTGAGGGTGGAGGCCAGAGTGTGGCGAGGTGGGCCGCCGTAGCCCTGGAGGTCTGACAGAGGGAAGGAGCCAGGGGGGCCCAGGTAAGGTGAGGAGGGCTGAGGGGGCACGCTGTACAGGGGCTGCTTTGGGGGCAGCATGTGGGAGGGTTGGCTGGTCTGCTGGGCACTTTTTGGTTCGGGGTCATTGTATGTCTGTGGGTTGAAAGGAAAAAAACAGGGCAATATTAATTAGAAACTCTTTACTCTTCTACGGTGTACATTATAGGACATCCTCAGGTCTCAATGTGAGGAATCAGGAAAACCTGTCATTTATCAGACCAAATGGACTCATGACTCAGCAAAACCTCTGTCAGATAAAAAGGCCTCTCTTGTCAAACCAAATGCGTCAATTGACACGACCTCAGGCTTCAAAATAAAAGTAATCAGACTCAACGGCCTCAGGTCGTAAAACACAACATGGTGTTTTATTTTGAAGGGACTGGAAACAGCATGCTGCCCCCTCAACCCAGATTAGATGGATGGATTTAAAATGCAATTCCCAATTTAAACTCCGAGTATTGATTTAGCTCATCCTTTGAATGACAAACAATATCAATAATCATACATTTATAAGGACTTTTTTTTTTTACCTGCAGCGATACATTTGCATTATTCTGGTTAAATTTACTTTTATCTAATCAGGCCGGGGCTTGACTGAATTCTCTATCATGACTCTCTTACTGTTTAAAATCACGCAACAGCCTAATCGGATTGAAAATATATACATTCTATGTAATATAGCATTTCTATAGTTACTTTATCCTGTACAGGGGGTCTGCTAGGGTCTGTCTGAACTCACACTGGAGAAGAGTGGGATTACAATGAGAACAAGTCTATATCAGGGTATTCTGGAGATTGAGCCTGGGAATCAAACCCAGATTGGAGCCTCATTGGCTGCTTTCGGACACATTATTTTAGATATTCTTGAATACATGGTGATGTTTAAGAAGGACGGAAAAAGGGAAACACCAATCGTGGACACAATCACCTGAGGTTGACCTTTTCTGAGTCAGGACAGTGTCATTCTGAGAGAGTACGGCACAACCTTAGAAACCCCCTCCTCTACAGTTCTGTGATGAGCTGTCAGATTGCTCATCTCCAGTCATCAGTGTTGATTAGAAAGTAATGGAGCCCATTTGTATGAATAGAGCTGGAAGCCGAGGTAATGATCAATAGACACCTTGACAGATAGATGAGAAAAGGACATACACACACACACAAAACACACACACACGCACGCACACACGCACACATATATGCAGGCAGAGAAATGAGGCTGTTTACCTGCAGAACAAATGGAATGACAAAAAGAATCTTCTCTGCACTACATTGTGTGCTGTTAATATAAGACGGCACTAAACAATGCGATCTGCAGCCCTCCTTGTTGCTTTCTTTATTCCCTGCTTTGTGTACACACCACACCACACCATCATTCAGAGTGCAAAAAGGGGATGTCATAGATCTGAATTAGCAGGAAAGTGTCAGAGACGGAAAGAGAAGCAGAGCCAATGATTGCCCTGTCTTGATTTTGATTAACTTCCTGTTTCAGATGATGGAGGGAATCGATGACCTAATGCGTGACACATGAAAGATAGTCATACATCTCGTCCTCTTTTCTGAAGACGAATATAATCTATCATAGATTTACATCTGATACCACCTAGTGCATGAGTGCGAGCAGGAGAGCAATTATAGCGTGTACTTGAACCCTACTTCTGAGGTGGCCATATGTGAGCTCTGACTGGCTGTCTGACCCCCTCCCCCAACCCCTTCCATCACCATACCGACTACGTACAAATCCCAACCCCCCCAATCTACTCTACAGCCTATGGAAATCAGCTATTGTTCCAAATATGGCCACATGCACCCATCAGCTCCAGCACTTCATCCAAAAGGAAGCCCCTCCCAGCCCATTAGCGGGGATTTTCCATCCAATCCATCACCAGTCTAAGTCAGGCCCTCTGTGTCATAAGTGTTACCTTGGAAACCAGACTGGCTCGGTACGCGGCCAACGCTTTCAGGTACTCCTTCTTAGCCGCCTCGGTTTTCCTCTTGTAGCCCTGTGAGAACAGACAAATCAAAACAAGAGACCTAAGGGTGAGAAGAAAGGTTGACAGGCTTGTGAACCAGGATAGTCAATTTGAATTGTAATTGCATAATTAAAAATATCCGTTGCCTTTGTAATTATATTTAAATTGTAATTGAGTTCAGATAATTGACTTTGTAAATGTAATTGACATGGAAATTCTATAACAATTGTCAGTTACAATTTAATTAAACCTGTGTTACAGCTTTATGTCTTACACATACGTAGTTAGCAATTATTCAAATATGTTTCACATCAACTGTTCCCACAACCTGTCACTTCTCTTCAAGATTATTTTAATACTTAAAAAAAAATAAACAAAAATAAATATATAAATATATATATAAATTTATGGGTATACTGAGAGAAAAAAGGCTCAGACGCACACACCAAAAATATTAATACCAATATTTTTCATTGATTAAGAAGCCTAACAAGGTAACAAAGAGATAAAAACAAATTAGATGGTAGATAATGTTTTTTTTGTGTATTTTACAGCTGATTCAAGACCCGTTATCATAAGAGATGCTAACAAAAAGCTACAGTAACACAAGAGGAAGGTTAACTTTTATTTGGTTATTTATTAAAGGCTCAGTAATTGTAATTTAACTTTAGTAATTGAGAACAAAATTGTAATTGACTTTCAGGGTAAAATAATAATTGTAATGTTAATTGTAATCAGAAAAAAATGCAGGTCACTGTAATTGTCAATGAGTTGTAATTGAACATGGATAATTGAAGATGTAATTGTAATTGAATAATAATAATGTGATTGACCCCAACCCTGTTGTGGACACACAGACACACAGCTGTCAGAACACACACACGCAACACTTTTGTTTTCGGACATTGTAGCGCACACACGCACGCGCACACACACACACACACACACACACACACACACACACACACATGTCCCTAATGTTTCCCTTTCCATCAAAGCCAATGGTACAGAACACCTCTATTTCCTCATCGCACCACTAATACTTCCTCATCTCAATGTGTCTCCTTCCATTCTAGCGACACATCATTTCCATTCCAATCCACCATGAGAAATGAACTGGAACTTCTCTTTCTCTCCGTTACTGTCCCTTTTCTCCCTCAACAACAGCACTATCACAACAACGATATTAGTGATAAACCTGAATGGCTGTTGTCATTTAGCACATCACACTCCAATCCTTTTTGTATGAGTTTTGTTTGGAAGTGCCTTCCGTATAGTTAGAATGATTTACAAACCTCGCTATTCGCACAACTGTGTGTTTTATTTTATTTTTTCTCCCCTGAAGTGTTTCATGTAAAGAATGCAGGTTTATGGAAATCAGCCTGTGTGTTTTTATTGTGCAGGTGTGTGTTGATAGGGCACATCTTATATATTGGAGTGTTTGTGTTGGATGAAAATGGAGCCATTACTGTAAGCATTATGAGAACAATCATGTCTATTAGGCAAAGCAGAAAGAACTGGGAAATATTACTTCCTCTAGCAGATAAAAAACAACATTATTTTGTGCACCGTGAGTTTTCAACACTAGTGCATATTCACTGATGCTTTAAAGCAGACATAGGCAACAGGCGGCCCAGGGGCCACAGGCAGACCTCGCTCTAAATTTGAGCTGCCCCTAAAGCGAATGCACAAAATGACTTAAAAAAAAAATACATACAAAATTACAGAAATATACACTAGACAACAGAAATACACAAAATGATGCCAAAAACACACAAAATTTGAGAAAAATTACAAAATGGCAACAAAAACAACAAAATTGAATAAGCAAAAATTGTCTCCAAAATTACAAAATGACAACAAAAAAAAAACACACACATTGACTGATAACACCCAAAACAACAACAAAAAATGAAATGAGAGGAAAATGTGCAAATTGACTTCAAAAACACACAAAGCGAAAGTAAAAACACACAAGACAACAACAGAAAGCGCAAAATGAGAGAAACACACACAAAACGACTACAAAACAATAAATGACACCAAAAAACTCATTGTTCTTCACTAAATCAATGCTCAGAACGGTCATTATTCTAAATACTGACATGAATGTTAATAATGTGGCCCTCAGATCAGAAAAACAGATTTTTGTGGCCCCGCTGTGACAAAGGTTGCTCTCACCTCTGCTTTAAAGCATTGTTTCTCAAATGGGGGCACGCAATACCACTACAGGGGGTACTTGAGATAGAGAGTGGAACATTAACAAATGAAAGCAGGGTTTTATGTTTATTTTATGTTAAAATGAGAATCACAATATTGATTAGAACATGAACTAAAAACATAGGAGTCAGTCTTGGTCCCATACCAGGCGGAAAATTACCAGAAATGATAAAACTATAGAAATAAATCTATTCAGGAGGCACTAAATACTGTTTTATTCTACTTATTTACAAAATGAGATTATTTTTAATGTGAGCTATCACTCATTCATTCCATCAATATGCTCTATAATTGATTTTTCATAGTATTCTGAGCAAAATGTTGAACCACTGCTTTAAATTATCTTTAAAACCCATCTATTATTCTGAAAGATTGTACTGTATAGTAATAAAACTAACCATGTATTGTATTTTGTATATTTCTATTAATTAGTATTAGACTTGTTAAGGGAAGTGGATTTCTGCTCAGACTCTGTGTTTCACTATAGGTATGGATGCTTTAATCACATCTCCCATCTCCAATATAATTAAAAATTCCTGGCCCAAAAGAGATTAGTTAACAGCTGTGGTTTCTCTTGGAGTGAAATACCCATGAAACACAACAGACTGACCTTCCACAATGCTGTCATCATTAGTGCTTCCTTCCTATTACTGCTGAGCTGGAGATGATGTTAAAGAGCAAATAACACAGTAGATGTGTTTCCTGATAGCAAGGATGCCCTTCAGGTTATACACAAGGAGAAGACACTGATGTAGAAGAAGGTCAATGTTTTGCTTTATTTTTATTAGGATTATTATTATTATTATTCTAGCAGAGTGGTTACCAAACAGGGGTACATGGGCACATTGCAGGGCGTACATTGAAATATTTAACAATTCATTTAAAAATAATCAGGAAATGTTCCTAGTTCCTTTTTAGGCTATTTTTTTTGGGACAAATTCACCACAAATTAACAGCACTATTGCTGAATAAAATACTATATTTTCTTGTAATTTATTGAAACAGGATTATTTTATGGTGTAGAGGTTTTATCACACTTCAAACAATATGAGACATTAATTAGCTGCAATTTACAAAGAAGAACGTGTTTACTTACTATTGAAGTAATCACATTAAAGTTGCATGGTATTTAAAACATAAATAAATGTCCCTTTAAAATACACTCATTGTTTTAAATTTGTAGATTAAGCCTTAGGGAACCAATGTTGGAGACAGATTTAGCGTTTTAGCAGAGCGCGCTGTTCCACAAATAAAAATGCATATGAAACTATAGAATATTTGCATTTCCTAAAGAAAATGCAAGTGAGGATGCAGTTGGTGGCCAACACTGCATTAGCATTTGCCTAGCATCAACATTAGCATTAGCATTAATCTAACATTAGCATTAACCTAGCATTATCCTAGAATTAGCATTTGCTACCATTAGCATTAGCCTCGTATTAGCACTAGGAAGCATTAGCATTAACCTAACATAAATCTAGTAATACCATTAGCTAACATTAGCATTTACCTAGTATTGGTATTTGTCTAGCATTAGCATTAGCCTAGCATTAGCCATCTAACAGCTGAGTATTTTTATCAGTTGAATGGTTGAAATCTGTTGAAGAATGGCTGAACAAACAAAATGAATGAATGACATTTTTGAACAAAAAAAAATGTATCAAATGTTTGCTTTTTTTTTCATCAATCACAATCATCAATCACTGTGCTGAATTTTGATATTTTAATTGTCAAAATTGAGAAAAAAACAAATATAGTAGTGAGGAGGCCTCCTGCATCCTCACTAGTTATGGACAGGGTACTTATGATATAAAGAGGGGTACACATGATTTGAAAAATATGCAAAAGCGGAACTACTTGTTTAGCAGGAGTAAATGATTAAAATCATATATTGGGACGATGACACATTTCTGCTTGTCGGTGAATATCACTGACACTGTCCTGACTGTGAAGTTCAGAAAGTCCAAGTTATAATTTATCATTTTGTGACAAATTGAAATGTAACATGGAGGATTTGTTTGTGTGTGTGTTATTAAAAGACTGCTTTCTGTTCCATGGTGTGCACAACCATCATGTAATTCAGTCTGTGTTTACCCAACTCAGAACAGATCAGATGTTTGCTCCTGAAATCTCCCCAGGCATGTTTGTATTTTCCCTTATTGACCATTTCTTGCCTGTAAATTGTCCTACTTTGTTAGTCTCAGACTGTTTTACTGCTATTGTTACACACAACACTCTCTCTCTTTCTAACCCCTCCTCCTCTTTCAGTTTGGTAGAATTAAATTTAGAAAGAAAATAATTTTAATGAGAGCCAGGGGAGTGGGGATAAACGGATGGATTATCTTTAGAAAGAGAAGAGCTATAGCTCATTAAGGTGAGCTGCAGCTCACATCCATGTTCTGTTAATTACACAGTAGATATAATGTCAACTAAAGACTGCTGCAGTGTGCACGCCATCTACTGGTGGGATCACATGTAAACGTATGAGTGCTCAACAATAGGTTTGTGTAGTTGTGATGTGTGAATGTTTAAACATCTGCGTAAAAGTAAATATTTATGGCAGTTTTGATGTGTGGGGTCTCATCTATCATCCATCTCTATCAGGGTATTGTATGAGTGGACTCTGAATTAATCATGTGTAACTACAGTGATGGAGTTTACAGGAGGTCAGTCTGGGATTAAATGAAGTGAATGCATGTATTTACATATAAAAAAAACAACTGACTGCTTGCTGGTTCCCACAGAGAGCACAACAGGTGTGATTATGCAAAGAAGAAGGGCTACTGTTTAAAAGTCCACTAGCTGCCTTATTTTGTATCAACATGGTCATAAATGTACATTTTTTGATTATATTTTAAATTCTACAAGTTAGAGATTAATAGGTGATGCATCGAAAGAGATTTTTCACTGAAACAACACAGCCAAAACAAGATGTTGTGATGACGCGAGCAAACACTGCAGCCAGCATGTGCTTGTCTGGATACGGGCCAACCTGACTGCGGTTTGGACATAGACCCTTTCCAAAAAATTAGAATATCATGGAAAAGTTGTTTAATTTCCATAATTCCATTCAAAATGTAACATTTTCATAGATTATAGATTCAGGGCCCACAATTTAAACAATTTCAAGTATTGATTTATATAATTTGGGCTTCTAGCTCATAAAACCCACAAAAACAGGATTTCAAAAAATTAGAATACTGTGAGGAAATCACCATATAGAGGAGAAGAAGGACTGGACTGTTGGCCAGTGGTCCATGGTCCTCTTTTCTGATGAAAGTAAAGTGTGCCTTTCATTCGGGAATCAAGGTCCAAGAGTTTGGATGAAGACGGGTGAGGAACAGAACACTACACCCTAAATCATGCCTGACTGTGGAAATTTCACACTGGACTTCAAGCAGCTTGGGTTCTGTTCCATGATATTCTAATTTTTTGGAAAGGGCCTGTATATCTGAGCACTAAAGCATCTTCTAAGCAGAGTTTGAGACAAACCAACAATGAAAAGTTCACTCTCTTAGAGTGTGTCAGCTCTAAGAGTGTAACCCCCAATTTCCACTGGATGCGGTTTCGCTGCGTTACGTCTCTGCCGCGCCACCGGAGCTGATTCGTTTACACTTTAGTCTATGTGTTAAAGTCCGCTGCGCTGCGTATCTGCTCCGTCCAAGTTCTGACAGTCCGGAGCCCTCCAGCAGAGATACACAGGACTTCTATTTCTGGTGGACACCGGAGCACGACGCAACAACTCAACACAGAGCAAATACAGTGAAACAGGAAGTAAAGCACATACTAAACATTAAAACATCCAGTTACTTTTCAAAATAAAACACCAGATTATATTTCATCATATTATCTCTTCTCTGTTGGCTGTAGCTAAAAAATGTGGCTAGGACAACAAAAAAAGGTAAACTTTATATTTTAATACCTTACAACATGTGAAACTAAATAAAGTAATATATAAATATATGTCTGAAAAGTGTTAATGTGTTATCCTGTCACCCCTTTATCATTATTTATTTATCTTTATTAATTTATGTTTCCTCTGCTTTCTCTCTCTTTTTATTTTTTTCTAATTATATGTAATTCAATCTATTTCCCTGGTTCTATTAACCACATAAATGCCCGTCTGCATCTGTACTTGTTTGTGAATATTGCTGAACTTTATTAATGTATATGTCATTGTAATTCTCTATTTAAAAAAAAAAAAAAAAGTTTTATAACACTTCATTTAACAGCGTTCTTGCACGATTATGTAAATATAGCGAGAACTCCTTGGTCTGGTGACGTCAACCGGACAGCACCGTGGCGCACTCGGTGGGGATCGCCGGATGGCGGACAGCGGAGCAAATCCGCATTGGAGCCGTGGCGCAGGGGAAACGTATCCAGTGGAAACTCCGGGTAAGAAAAAATTATTATTTTACCTGCACGATTATCGTACCAATCCAAAAATGTCCAAATTGGTTTTTTAATCATGTTTTTTAACCAAAACAAATGCCAATGGACGTAAACTCACGTTCACTAGGTGTCAGTGAACCACATCAGACCTTGTTAAACTGCCTCACTCCTCAATTACTTTTAGCTTGGAAGTTGATGGAACTTTATTTTCATAAAACATACTTTTATAGATCGATGTGGTCACTTAAAAAAAAATAAAATAAAAAACTTAACAGAATCAGAATCTGTTGAAGAAGCAAAAATTAAACATTTTTGGAAAAATGTTATTTGACAGTTAGATAAACATTTTGATAATGGTACTTGAATTACAGTTAGTTACCATTTACTTGTTCTCACAAGTTTAAACAAATTGAAATAAATTGTATTTCATACCATTTTGTACCTGTAAAGGTGAAATTTGCTATTATTGATATTGTGATTTATCGCAATGTATATTGTATTGTTTAGTATAGGCATATATCGTATCATGACAAACAAATGGTGTGGTCAGATTCACTGTGATAAAGCAGAGAAGCTGCTCTTCATTAAATGCACTTTGTGTTTTGATGAGAGAACATAACTAATTTGACTATCTTTATTCTTTATTTAGTTGTATATTATGCATTGTCTGAATGTCAGTGCTAAATACATATATTCCTATTTTTTAATTGACTTATTCTTTTAGGCATTATTTTAATAATGCAATTGCAATGCCTTGATTTTAGTGAGTTTAGTACACATTAATAATAATTTTCATTTTGATGTATCCCAACCCAACATGCTTTCACACACTTTGCTTCTACTTGTGATGACCTGTGTGTATTGTGTACCTGCTTCTGTTCCTCTCCTAGGCTGTCCCACATCGACGCCACAATCTTGGAGACATCCCCGAAGGTGGCGTTGGGGTTCTGGCCCTTAATGGCCGCCTGGGTGTCCCTGAAGAACAGTGCATACGCTGACACAGGCTTCTGTGGCTCATTGGGGTCCTTCTTTTTCTTCTTCTTTTGAGGTTTGGGTTTGGGCTTCATCATTTCCACCGAGGATCGCTTCTCACTGTTTATCTGATCAGATAGAACAAGGAAGGGAGAAGAAGAATGACAAGGAAACTGTGAGAAATGAAGACGTGTTTTACATTCACGCACACAGTAGAAAGCACACACAGCAGCGGTATTCGAGGGCCAAATATGGAGCAGTTCAATCTCAAGCAGGCCACAGATTTTATGTGGGAAAACGAGTCATTTCAACATTATTGTGCCATAGTTTACATTTCTATGTATACATAAAATACAATATATGTAAGAAACTGACAATATCTAAGCAAAAAGTGATAAACATCAGTCCCAACAGGGTCTTGACTTTAAATTTCCTAGATTTTGTGACCAATTTCTATTTAATTAAGGGAAATATTATGTGATAATTTGAAGGTTTTGTAAGAATTTTGAGTTTTTTCAACAGTTTAACATTACAAATTACTGCAATCATGCGATATACAGTAAGTTCCGGGAAAACTGTGAGGCCTGCAAATATTGTTGAATTTCATTAACACAAAGATTCATGTTTTCTCTGTCATTTTTACTTTCTCCTGTGGGCCGAATTAGATGCTTCAAAGGGCCGGATTTGGCTGCCGGGCCGCGAGTTTGACACTTGTAACATACAGCATCTATGCGATTTATGAGGGTATAAAGAAAACTGAATCAAGGTCACATTTTATAAGGCAGTGTTTCTCAAATCGGGGTATGCAATAGTACTACAGGGGGAATGTGAGATAGGGAGAGGGGAAAATTAAAGACTGCGAGCATTAAAAATATGGGAATTTATAATATTTATTTTTGGTTAAAAATTATTATCACACTGAATATTACCAGCAACTCACAAAACGACAACAAATACACACTACATGAGAGAAAAATACACAAAATATCTACAAAATAACAGAGAAAAATACACAACAACATAAAAAAAACAACCAAAAAAATATACATTGCTATAGAATGATTTAAATAATACCAACACATAAAAATGACAAAAAAAACCCCACACAAAATAAGAGAAAACTATACTGAATAATAAAAAGAAAAGACAACTTAGAAATAAAAGGACAAAATATAGAAATAAATCTATTTAGGAGGCACTAAATACTGTTTCATTCCACTTATTTACATCATGAGATTCTTTAAAATGTGTGCTATTATTCATTTATTTAATCATTATGCTCTATAGTTGGTTTTTTCACAGAATTCTGAGCAAAATGTTGTAGTCGGACATATGTGTGTACTTGGGTTCAAAAGTAGGCGTTTGAGAACCACTGTTGAGAAGAAGTAGAGACCTGGGTTTCTTCATCTTATTTTTAAAATAAGTTGCATTCGATGAATTAAGAAAGAACCAAAAGTAATTATTTTTGTCTCTTTCATCCAAATCCAGTAAAAAAAATGGAATTTGTGTTTTGTCGAATCAAAAAGAATTGAAAAACCAGAGTTAATTTGTCATTTTTGTACTGTGAGCGTAAAGCTAGTTTGTCAGCAGTTAACACGCTGCAATTGCTCCACATTTTCAGTAAAGCTTCAACCGCTTCCATCTGTTTGATGTACTTGATCCAATACACATGAATACATTTTCATTTTCCATGCAGGGGCTTTGACTGAGAGTCAAATCCAGGTCACCTGATTCTGGCTGTGATTGTGTATGAAAATTGCCTTCTTTGCTGTGGAGAGAGAATATCAGCCAGGAGAGGAACGAAAATGGAAAATGAGGAGGATGGATTGAGCTGTAGATGGATGGGATAGTTGTGATATTGTTATTAGAATCAGAAGGAAAAAAAAACACTATCTATAGCCCTTATGGGTACATAATGACATGCTTAAATGTGATACAAATGATTCTTGTATCATCATCATCATCAACAAAGAACCTTTGAACCCCATTATCATTATTTCATCCTGTAACATTTTAGAAATTGCACACTATTTAAAATGTTTTCTCAAACAAGGTTGTAATTTTATAACTCCACAGGAGGGAATAAATATCACCAGGAAAAAAAAAAGATGTGTCCCTGTGTGAGCATCAAAAAGTAACTGGAGGACATTAAACACGTCCGTTTCCATCTAATGCATACTTATCACCAGATTAAGCAACAAAGATGTTTTCCTCTTTCACTGTCAATTGGAAAACGGGAAATGACTGCCTTTGCAAAAATTGCATTGTTTCAGCAAAGCATTTGCCAAATAACACACTGTATTCCACACAGCATGAAATTAACTAATCAAAATTCAAGGTCCAGGAGCACATTTGGCAGCTAAAGGAAAACTTCAAAATGGATTTTTGTGCCGTGTGCGAAAATGAATGAATGTTTCCATTCGGGGGTGATGTGAAAATACTGCTTGTCTATTTCACAGCTTACAATATGTGTGTGCGTCTGTGTGTGTATGAGCATTGTTTCATTAAAAAATAATCATTGTTCACTTTTAGGCAATGAGGCAGAAGACAGGCATTTCAAACGACATCTGTTCCACACCAGCCTTTGAAGTGAAAATGAAATAAACTGCAGGTAGAGCTAATGAAATGACAAAATAAAAGAAAAAAGGAGGCTAAATAATTTCCAGGAACATTCACATGCATTCATACGGAGAACAGAGTGATGATGATACACTGGATACACGAGCAACGCTTCACAATCAACCAACTGAGCAACA
Source organism: Gouania willdenowi (assembly GCF_900634775.1). NCBI lineage: Eukaryota > Metazoa > Chordata > Actinopteri > Blenniiformes > Gobiesocidae > Gouania > Gouania willdenowi. The sequence goes on along the minus strand of NC_041050.1, from coordinate 34,565,131 downwards.
GATCGTTTTCTGTCACTTCTTTCTTTTTCCTCCATTCATATAAGATTCCCGTTTGTGACCTGAAGTAAATACAGGTGAAAGATCACAGAGGATGAAATGACAACGCTGTCTATTATTCACAAAGAAAGCTGAGAAAAAACAACAACAAACACTTTCCTCTCAGTTGAAACCACATTTCATTACAGACGTACACAAATCATTTCTTAGAAGTGTAACGCAAAAAAAAAAAAATGTTACAGATTATATTAATCAAGTATTGCATCTCTTAAATCAGTGTTTTTCAACCTTGGTGTTGGGACCAATGTGGGATCACCTGGAATTAAAATGAGGATGTCTGAAATGTCTAGTAATTTGTAAAAAAAATAAAAATAAATAAATATATATAGAAATATATATAGAAATGTATACATATGTTTAAAATTGTGCATAATACACACATATATATATATATAAAATAAAATATAATATAAAAACAATAAATTAATTGTATATAAATATAGTATGTAAAATAACTGCTCAAAGTTGTATATATAAAATAAAATATATAAATAAAAATAAATATATATTGTAAATAAATATATGTATTTACAGTGACCCTGAAAACTACAAAAATGTATGTATATATATATATACTTTTTCAAATGAATATCACACACAAAAAATATTAAATAACTGTATTATATTCTTAAACTTTCTCAAATATAAATCTAGTTAAAAAAAAAATTGGAGTATAAAAATATATGGGGTGGCACATCTTATATCAGCTGTCACTTTGTTGATTAATACACTGTATTTATAGCACACTTTACTGACATGATCATAAACCCAAAAAAGGTTGAGAACCTCTGTCTTAAATCCTTGTGGTAAAATACAAATTTCATCCAGTTTTAAAACGAATACCAAAGTCTGTGGCTTGGCTTTGTTATTTAATGTTTTATTCGCTGCTTCTGCCATAAATAACTCTTTTGATCATGCAACAAAAATAAAAATCATTTGAGCAACGCTACAATTGGTAGCCTACGGGTTAAATGGTTAGTACTTCCTGATTGGTTACTAGGCTGGAGACTTGGAGCACAATTTATGCAGAGTTCATTTTCACGCCTATGTGGGTTTCCTCTGAGTTGTCCCACCATCAAAAACATGCACGCTATGGACACGGTCATGGTTGTCTAAATGATGCATCATGCTCAGTCACTGCGGTTATACTGTATATTCTCAAACTAAACACATTTACCTTTACTGGATAGGTATATGCAACACTCCAGGTGAATTACTGCATTAAGAGTGTTGTTTTTTCACTTTGTTTTGATGTGTTTCATCACAGGTGCACAAAACAGTGATAATTATCACAACTACTGTTGTCTTTTGAGGGGAAAAGGGACATTATTTATTCATGGTGCAACATCTTGTGGCTGCAGTGCATTCTGGTCTAATTTCTGACATTATCGGTTCAAACAGCTGGCCCACTTCCTATAATAGAGCTGAAATTATGAAAAATAGAGTGGAGGCCATTATTGCCTGTTTTTAACCTTTTTCTGCATCAACACCAATTGCCACATTTTAACCTATTTCTTGCCATATTTTTGCTCCTTTTAACGTATTTTTGCAATATAAATCCCATTTATGCCAATTCTCCATTCTCCATTTTCAGCACTTATAAACCCTTTCCACCACTTTTCCCACTAATGTCACATATGTTGACCCATTTTTGCCATTTTTAACCTCTTTTCACCATAATTCATGATTGTTTTTGCCAATTTTACCACATTCATGACTTGTCAATTATTTGCCAGTTTAAACTAATTGTTCATACTTTTTTCCTGCCACTTTTAAGCCAATATTTACCCTTTTTATCACTTTTTCTGTCACTCTAATTTACAACTTTTAAACAGTTTCTGTGGTTTTAAAAATCCCATTTCACCAACATTTCCACCATTTTTGTTCACTTTGAACCCATTTTATTTTTGATTAAAACATGGATTTACATCTTTAAGATGACGATATACTATTGCTCAAATAATACGAATCTTCCTGGATAACAGTGGATATTATTCAGACGAATAAATAAATAAATCATTTTGCTGACTTTATGGATGGGCCCCAAAAATCTCTTTTTTATTGCCTTCTGAAATTAAATTTAAGACCAACTTCACAGTAAAATCAATTGGGGAAAAACATGCCAAATCAATGACATAAGGTTAGGGTACATTTTTTTACACACACAAAAACCCTGACTAAAATAAACAAAATTACTCCAAAAACACACAAGATGGCTACAAAAATAGCCATAAATCTATAAAACAAAAAAAAAATACAAAAAAATAAAAATTTTCAGGAAAAATCTTTGTTTACATTTCCCCATGTTGTTGAAAGTTGCGACAAAGCATGAAGCGCTGTCCCGCAGCAACCACGTCACTGTTTTGTAGTTGGTTCCACTGTCGTGATTGCGTGATGTTATGGTAGATTTTACCATTTATTTTGAAATATAAGACTAATTACAATCATAAAATCTTACTTATTATGTGTTAAAATGTAAGGCTTTTGAAAAATTGATTTCAGACATTTTTAGATTCATGAATTTAATGCAATTTAAAACTTTTTAAGGGTCCGCGGGAACCATGTGAGGGTCACAGGCTTTAAAGGTTGAGAACCACTGATCTAATGCAATGGAAACAAAAAACCAACAAAAAACCCACCAAAAAATACTTTGTATATTGTTTTACTTCCAAACTTTTTGAATTATTGGGGGGCTTTGAATCTGCGCTAATACCATGAGAAGAAACTAAAGTTGTCGCCTTTTTTTTCTAATATGATGAGTAAAAGATGATGTTCCCACATATATTTTTATTCACAGAATGCAGTTATGTCATTGTTTGCTGCTAACAGTTCAGTCACACTGTAAAGAAAAGGTCCCTTCTCCAAATAAAGCGTGCAGTGGATAACGGTGTCAGGGAATCAGGTTGGCAGATAGAGCCAAAATCAGCACGTAGCTGTTGCCTCGTAAGACCACCACCACATCTTGTACACAGTACGAGAGGATAAATATATTGTGCATGCAGCTTTCTAGTTTACCAGCAAAGATTGAACCATAGTGTCAGCCTTCGCTCCCTCATCCCATCAGCATTTCTGTTGTCTGACAGTGAGAAAGGGAGATGGATGGGGCGCTAGGTGAAGAAAGGCAGAGAGAGAGAGAGATGGAGGGAATGCAGGAGCTGTAATTCTGAATGGACAGTACTGTACTGGCAAGACAAGATTAGAATTGACAGCCTGATAACTGCGTCACTATCAAAACAGCAGAGAGAGAGAGAGAAACGGAGAGGGAGGGAGGGAGGGAGTGATAGGAAGTGTGAGCGAGTGAGAGATGAGTGAAAAGAGTGAAGTGCACAAAGAGAGAATGGCAGTGGATGTAAAAGAAAGCAAATGAAAGCAGAAAGGAGGGGTGAGAGTGATAAAAACAACAAAAACGACGCAGACGCAGAGAGCAACAGTGTTTAGGAAGAATGAAAATTGGACAATAAAAGCAGGTCATAGCACTTAAATAATCTGAATAAACTCATTATGCAAGCAAAAACAGACCCTGCATGGAGGGATACTCGATTAATCACGATTATTTTAGTCATAATTGAAATCACGATTATTCAAATGAATATTTGTCAACCAAAAAGTTTTTATTTTTATTTTTTGTACAAAGAAATCTAAAACACATTCTTTAAACATGAATTAAATCCTTTAAACACTAAAATCAAGTACGTTCACTCTTGCATTAAAAAAAAAAAAAAAAACACTTCTAATGCTACGTTCACACCAAATGCGTCTTCTGCGGCACCGAACACATCTGCCGTACGAAATGCACCGCAGGATCAAAAAATGTCCCCATTCGCTTCACACGCACGTCTGAAGCAAAGCCCCGCCCACCAACGACACATCCAACTCAGTGAGTTTCACTGCCTGCTGAAGCGAGGAGCTGTGCTCCTTTTTCGCCTCTCAAAAACATAAACCACCAGTGAAAAAAGCTGGTGTGATTAGCGGCTAATGCTATCCTAGCTCAGTGCTACAGAGAGAACTTTTACCTGCTACTACCACCTCCTCGCTGATTCTCCTCTTCCTAGTCTGGTCCCTGTTATAAAGGCCGTGTCATACAGCTCCAGGTGGTCACACACAGCTTCTACTCCATAGTTGAATGGGTGAACAGACCGGTGTCCATGTTGACGGTCTGATGTCATCGTCAACAAAGACTCTGATTGGCTTTCGTCATGCGAAACAGTCGCAGGAGTTTAATATTTTCAACTCTTGCGAATGTGCGGATATGCGTAAAATTGGGAGTGCGCTTGAGACGTGCGGATCGGACCACACCGCCGCACAGGAAAGATTTGGCATCTGGGACACATTTATCCATTGACTTTGTATGTAATCTGGACGTACGGACATTTCGTGACGCATCCGGTGTGAACGCAGCATTACACGTAGTGTTTTGTTGTTTTCAACATCAAACCCAAAGTTCATCATCAAACCCAAAGTGTTCCCATATAAGACAATTTGACTTGCCTTTAACTTTCCTAACAAATAAAGAATATGTAAAAAATAAATAATCATAATCACATTTTTTATTAATTGCACAGCTCGACCTGAATGTTATTTTTGCATTGATGACCTTTGATGTAGACACTGTATGCACTACACCAGTGGTTCCCAAACTTTTCACAGTCCCGTACCCCTTAAAACATTTTACCTGAAGCCATGTACCCCTACTACTCATGCACACTTACATAATAATATAATGTCATGAACAAAAATATACCAGGGGTGGACTGGGACAAAAATTCTGCCCTGGCATTTTCTGTCCACACATTATTTTTAATGAATTCATCAAAAGCAACCAAATACAAAAGAAAGACCAAATCACTGACCCATAATAAATCAAACAGCTGTACAGATGTCTTTAAAAGATGCATACTATAGGAATCCTCCACTGTTTATCCAAATGTGGCCTAAAATCTTTAAAATGTCCTTTTTAGTAGATCTATGCCTAACAAAACACATTATTTTGCACCATATTCGTTTTATTAATTTAATCGTAAATTATTACTGTGACCTGAAAACTAACAGCTGTAACAAAGTAGCAAAGTAACAGCTGTAAAATGTTAAAAAAAAACACAGAAACACTGCAAAGGCGCAGTGTGAGCACCCATGAAAAGACGAGCTAAAAAACCCACTTATACGAGCCGCTCTTTGTTGGCAAATATTTTGTGAATGTGTGCGAGCATGAAGGATGGGATGAAACAGTCGCACTCATCAGTAACCCACGGTGACACAGAGGAGGCTCTTTAAACCTGCAGTTCAGCGACATCAATCACAGGTGGATAGTGAAATAATCTTTGATCAACGGCTCAAAGTCTGTGAGGGAAGATTTTACAAGCCGACTCTTCTACTGAGAACTATCTATCATTGCTTTTCCCCCCAAAATACCATCATTCTACAGCCTAAATGTATGAAGGATGAAGTTTTTATGGAGTACTTTTTTAAGGAGCATGAAAGATGTCTTTGTCAGATGCAGGAGGTAAAAATTGTCATTCAGGCTTATCTTTTTGATTAAAAAAAGAAAAAGGAACATTTGTGATTTAAAGAAATAAATACATATCTATTTTACAGTCATCCAGCTACAAACATGTGAGAACGTTTTGCACTATTATCTTAAGTTTTTGCACTATTATCATTTGGTTTTGCACTATTATCCTATGTTTTTTTCACTATTATCTTGTATTTGCACTATAATATGTTTTTGAACTATTCTATGTTTTTTGCACCATTATCTTACCTTTTTGCACTATTATCTTACATTTTTTGCACTATTATCTTATGTTTTTTGCACTATTATCTTATGTTTTTTTGCACTATTATCTTATGTTTTTTTGCACTATTATCCTACGATTTTTTGCACTATTATCTTATGATTTTGCACTATCATCCTATGTTTATTACTATCTTTATATTTATTTTAGCCCTACTTTTATAGTGTGTCGCTACAAATGTGAGTTTCCCCTCTGAGGATGAATAAAGGGGTATTCTATTCTATTCTTTTTTTTCTATAATAGTATTTGTTGATTTTGTGATCATCCAATGATTTTGATTTCAACATTTTTCATACTTTGTATTTATTTTGAAGAGAAAGCACTTCCTCCAGTACTCCATTATTGTCAAAAGCTGGTTGCTAACCTTGAATGTCTATCATTGCATCTGCGATTGATTTTCAGTTTCTTTGTTAAAAACACTTTGGCTGTGAGCGAGTGAAGAGATGAAATGAGAAGACATGCTACACTTGTGAACAAAAAAAAAGATGCTTCATAGAGTTTAGGATCAATTACAAACTAGAAGGCAGGTTCTTGAGGTTCCCTAGTTTTATATACAGCTACAGACGTGTGATTTATTGCCAGTACAAATACTGAGAGAAACCTCATTAATCTTATAGTAGGAGCTAATGTTATGGCTATGGGCCGTTTTTATGATTTATTTGCCTTTAAAATCAGTACAATGGATGCACTTGTGGTCCAGTGCAATAGATTTCTGTAAAAATAATGATCATGGATTTGCCTGACTAGTACACTGGCAGGAACACAGCTCAGTGCAGCAACGGGAGAATGAAAGTCTCTGTGGAATAATAAACACATAAATAGTTATGTTTATAGCAGCAGCACTGGCAATAATATCGTTTAAAAAAACATGTAAGTACATTTTTAGCTATTTTTGCAATAATTTCTGTAAAAGAAACTGGGTTAATGTAAAGTAGCAAAGCAAAAACATTTTAACCCATTGTTGCCATATATTTAAACATATTTGATATCAACCATAGTTAAAGGTCCCATGTCATGCAATTTTTCACCCATCTCCATTTGTTCTAAAAACCCCAAAAACATAGTATTTGAGGTTTATTTTCCCAGGTTTTAGCCTCTGAAAAGTCACTTTCTGAGCAACTCTACACAAACAGAATGATTTGCGTCCTACTTATGCATATTCATGAGTGGGCGTGTCTATAGACGAGACACTGACTTCCTCCTCATCGCACGGTGACGTAGGGCCAGAGGAGAATCCATGATTGGATGATTTTAAGGCAAAATGGAAACCGTTGATTTTTTTTGAAGCAAGTGGTTTTATTTATTTATTTTTATTATTATTGTAGCGTTAAATTTAGTTAAAGTTAAATTCATTGTATTGTTTTTAAACTGTACTTGGCGAACAAAACTTTTCTGATTTCTGATTTTTTTTTTTAAGTTGTTGTAGTTCTGTGTGTGCACTAAAAAAATAAAAAGTGACTTTACCTTAAATGAATATGCAAACTCACTAGCTTAAAAAAAAAAAACAAATTTATGTTGACTTAGATCAATTAAATTTGATTAAGTCATAAGTTAATCAAATCTAATTGATCTAAGTCAACATAAATTAGTTTTTTAGGGCAACGAGTTTGCATTTTCCTAAAAAGTAAAGTCAACTTTTTATTCTTTACAGTGTATATACTTTTAGAGGATTATATTTTAGCGTTCACACCATTGCACGTAGTCCTTATTTATATAGGGATTTCAAAGTACACCTGTGCTGTATACAAATGTTGTAATGAGTGATGCCTGACGAAACGTTGGCAGGAGAGACGAGAATGCAAACAAAGCTGTTTGAAATGTGAGACGTTCAGCCAGAGCTGGCTGCATGCACCATGTATGATGTGTACGTATACACATTTCAAGTTACAACAGTACAAATATAATTTAAAAAAAGTAACTTTAACCAGTATCTGTGTGTATTTCTATCACTTAGCTTACCAAAGAGACTTGATGGCATAAAAAAGGGTCTTGAAATACATACTGTATATACACAAAAACAGTGCCCTTCTCATGTGGTAACAATTACAATTACATGTCAGCCTGGCCAGCTGTAAGCAATGAGCAGGACAGCAAGTTAAATCTGCCACACTAAAAAAAAATAATAATAATAATCTGCCGCACTGATCTCTGAGTAAAGCCAGACACTCGTCTAGAAAGCCGCACTCATCAAATAAAAAAAAGCCACGACCTAAACAGGAATCGATCCGATTATTGGAATCAAATAATAAACCGGAGGTGCAGATTCATGATCCAAAAGAAAAAATATATGATATGAATGTCTCTAAGGGTCCAGTGTGTAGGAAAACTTTGGCTTTAACACAACAGATATATAATAAAAAAAGTCGCTCACTGTGTTCACCGTCGACCACCAGGCCGTTCTGGCAGCGTTCACTGCAGCAGCAGCACATGTTGCGTTAGCTTGTTAGCATTAGCTCTGCAGAACCCTCATGTTCATCATCATGTTAAAATGATCAGTATCAGGTTCAACTACTGCTCATTTTACATGAAAAGATCTTGGTTGCACTTCATTTTGTATATTAAAATTGTATTATTTTTATGTGGAAAAATCAAACAGAAGAGTTAGGTAAACCTAATACAGTATGTATTTTTTATTGAGAACGTATTGAGTATTGAAAATGAGAGCAGAAAAGTTAATTTAAACTGAAGCGTTGGTTGGACTTTATTCAAATAAAATGTAAATACATTTGCCATGAAATGCTTATGTCCATAATACATTTATAGATGATTTACAAGAAACTACAAGAATCTATCAAAGCTTCCCTGCACCGTCCAGTATCCCGTGTCAGTCACACTGGTTGAATCATTATTTTGGCTAAAAAGTTACTGAATCGATTTCATGTCACTGAATTGTTTCGGATTGAATCGTTCTAGATGAACTAATATCGTCCATGAATCCAATCGGCAACAACAAATCGTGATTCTAATCCAATAGTTCTTAAACTTTTGAATAGAGTACAAAATCTTAGTTCTTACTTTGTGAGCGTTACATGGTCAGGCCCCTCAATATATCTCAGACTTGTTGTGCCCCTACACTTCAGGGCGAAGCCTTCGGTCTTCAGGTCAGGGTCTTCTAAAGATCCCAAAAACTAAATTTGAAACCCGAGGAGACCTGGCGTTCCAGGCTGTGGCCCCCAGACTCTGGAATAACCTGCACCAGTCTCTCTGGGAGCTCAACTGTGTGGTCACTTTTAAAAAAAGGTTGAAGAATTCGCTTTACATCAAAGCTTTTAGTTAACTGGATTTTAAATGTTTTTTTTTTATCCTTTTATGATGCTGCTGTTATGATGTATATGCACCCATGTTTTATTATTCTATTATGATGTTTCACTTGTATTTTCCTCACATCTCTGTACAGCACTTTGTGATTTTATCTGCAAAAAGCGCTTTATAAATAAATTACTTTAAAACAAATTGTTACAACACTGCTCTAAGGGGAATATGAATTTAAAATGTACATGAAGTTCTGTTACCATGCCACTATAAATACCCTAAAGCTTAAGATGTGAATGATTGTGTAAAATCTGCAGATGTGAAATTTTAATCAAAAATAAATTCCCATCATGATTATTTTAATTCAAACTCTAGGTCAAAGCTGTTTCCGAACTATAAGAATCACAATTTATGTGCCTGTGGAACATGAGTGACAGCTCTGAGGAGCTCCTTCCCACAAGCTTTACCCAACAGTGCCGGACCTGCTTAATCAGTCTAAATTAGCAAAGTTGAGACCCCTGTATTTGATAATGTGGTGAAAACAGTGGCTAGTGAAAGCTAATTACATTAACAGAGTTTAACAAGCTGTTGGAGGGGCCCCTGCCGATTGGATTTTAATAAATAGTGGCAAAAGCATCTGCTCGGCACTTCCAGGCTCCGCTGGCATCCTAATTGGCCCCAGTGGGTTGCTGTAGCTCAGCGCTACATCATGCAATCTAGAATTTTCAAAAGGCAAATGCTTATCCTCTGACCAAGTAGGGCTAGAGCAGTGTTTCTCAAATGGGGGTATGTGTACCCCTTGTGGAACACAATGGCACTACAGGAGGTACTTGAGAGAGAGGAATATTAACAAATGAAAACATTACAAATATGGAGTTTTCTAATGTTTATTTTTAGTTATTTGAGATCTCCTCCACGTGTGACAGATGATTAGTCGCAGACGATACTTGGCTGCACAGTTTTGCATTGTGCCCCAAAGTTCAGAACTATTGGATAAATATTTTTAGAATATTATCTGAAACCCTTAAAACTTAACTATACTGAACAAACATTTTTGTTTTTGCTCCCATTTTTCATGAACTGAACTCAAAGATCTAAAACATTTTCTACATACACAAAATACTTTTTTCTCACAAATATTGTTCACAAATATGTCTAAATCTGTGTCAGTGAGCACTTCTCCTTTGCAGAGATATTCCAACCCACCTCACAGGTGTGGCATATGATGATTAGACAGCATGATTATTGCACAGGTGTGCCTTAGGCTGGCCACAATAAAAGGCTACTCTAAAAATGTTCAGTTTAATCACACAGCACAATGCCACAGATGTCTCAAGTTCTGAGGGAGCGTGCAGTTAGCATGCTGACTGCAGGAATGTCCACCAGAGCTGTTGTCCGTGAATTGAATGTTCATTTGTCTACAATAAGCCATCTCCAAAGGCGTTTCAGAGAATATGGCAGTACATTCACACCACGTGTAACCACACCAGCCCAGGACCTCCACATCCAGCATGTTCACCTCCATGATCGTTTGCATAACCAAAGAATTTCTGCACAAACTGTCTCATAGAAGCTCATCTGCATGCTCGTTGTCCTCATCGGGGTCTCCATCTGACCGAAGTTCGATTTGAGTGGACAAATGCTCACATTCGATGGCGTCTGGCAACCATCACCTCATGTTGCAGCATGATAATGCACGGCCTCATGTTGCAGCATGATAATGCACGGCCTCATGTTGCAGCATGATAATGCACGGCCCCATGTTGCAGCATGATAATGCATGGCCCCATGTTGCAGCATGATAATGCACGGCCCCATGTTGCAAGGATCTGTACACAATTCCTGGAAGCTGAAAACATCCCAGTTCTTGAATGGCCAGCATTCTCACCAGACATGTCACCCATTGAGCATGTTTGGGATGCTCTGGATCAGCGTATACGACAGCATGTTCCACTTCCTGCCAATATCCAGCAACTTTGCACAGCCATTGAAGAGGAGTGGACCAACATTCCACAGGCCACAATCAACAACCTGATAAACTCTATGCCAAGGAGATGTGTTGAACTGCGTGAGGCAAATGGTGGTCACACCAGATACTGACTGTGATAATGAAAATTATCTGAATTATAACAAGAACTGCAATTAAAAGAGTCAGTCTTGGTCCCACACCAGGCGGGAGTGACCAGAAATGATCAAAACTACAGAAATAAATACATTCAGGAGGCACTAAATACTGTTATATACTTACTCTACTTATTTACAAAGTGAGATTCTTCAAAATGAGTGCTAACATCATTATGCTCTAGAGTTGGTTTTTTTCCATCGTATTCTAAGCAAAATGTTGTAGTCAGACAAAGGGGGTACTTGAGCCAAAATTGTTTGAGAACCACTGGGCTAGAGAATCAAATAATGAACAATGCATTATTATTTATTCATCTTTTTTTATAACATATTAAAAATACAAAATAAAAGACTTAAAATCAAGAAAAGTCAAAAGATTGAGAATATGTCAAATATATGCCATTTTTTTTTTTCTCTTGTTTCCATCATGATGTGTTTCCATGATGAGGCCTTTGTGCAGACAACAGCACAGAATAGAGGGAAAAAAACAATTAATCAAACATGAATGAGCGACCGCGGCAGGGTTATTTCCATAGCAACAGCCTGAGGGGACAACTTGAACCCTTTAATGTGAGCTGGTGATGTCTCTTTGTAAACATCTGCACAGCGGGGGGAGAAAGCCAATGAGAGAGCCTGGCAACAGATGCATCACAGGGCAGCAACCTCTTGGTATCAATCGAAGTTTCCATTATCTGTTGTTGAAAGGACCAAAAGACTGATGCTGAAACATTGTCTTTGGGATATGAAATTTTACGATTGGAGATGAGTCCAGAGGTGAAAGTAATGAATTACAAGTACTCACATTACTGTAATTGAGTAGCTTTTATGGGTACTTGTATTTTTTTGAATATATTTTTAAATTAGAAATTTCACTTGTACTTAAAGCTGCAGTATGTAAGTTTTTTTTTTTGCGTCATTTAGTAAAAAATTCATAGACAGTGAATCTCTTCCCCTTCTCCTGGTCCTGTAAATGAGCTTTAGAAATACAGGAGCGTGACACTGAACTTCAGCCAATGAACAGCGCGATCCATGAGCTGTTTTGGCTGTTACTATTGGCTGCTCGAGCTGCTCATCAAAAAGTCAAAGCGCATTCACGATCTGAGAATTGGGGAGAGTTTTAATGGCAGATGTTCCAGCAGAAGTCTCTAACGTGGCTTTTGGCACAGCGATTACACCGCAAAGCTAAAGGAAAAAGGAAGACCAAGGTGGAGAAGCAACAGAATAAAAGCACTAACATGTTCAGGAGAAACGAACTCCGAGGATGTTCCTCTGACTCGGTGCAGTATGCCCCACATACCGAGTCAGGGGGAGAGAGTGATAAGAGATGGGATAAATTGCTTGTAAACCTAAGAGAAACATTATGCAAGGTGAAGAGGACAGACGCAATTTATTTGCAATGTGGATGTAGAGTGTCTGTCTGTGTGCTCTGATCAGCTGAGATCAGGAGGCGGAGGAGCCGCTCTGAGCATCTAGTTACTGTCCTCAAAGAAGTGGGACAAACTGCAGCAGAGCTGAAGTCAGCATCCAATGTGAACGTTTTTTAAATCAAGTTAAAGGCACTTTTTTTTCTCTACTGCGTATGATTGAGAGGGAGATTTTTGTTCATGTTGTTGATGTCATGTGTTTGTTGATGATTTTAATTGATTTTACTGAAGATTTTAAATGTTTTGGTTTTGATTTTAAGCTGTTGAATGTTTTATCATGTAAAGCATATTGAGTTGCCTTGTGTATGAAATGTGCTGCGTATCACTCGCTGCCTCACAGCAGCGAGTGATACACATGTTCATGTCTCTAAAACATCAGAATAATGTCCAATAACACAAAATAAAGTCTCTATATTTGTCATTCGTCTTCAGAAAACAGTCGCAAAGAATTCCACAGTGTGCGCGTTCACGCAAGCGTTCTCAAAAAAGACCGGTGAGTTTCATTCAGAAGGAGAGGGGGGAGCGTGAAGCGTCTCACGATTCTACATCCTGCAGCTTTAAGAACCAATCGTGCAAGATTTGGTCTCTTCTTTTTTAAGTTTATACATGAGATGTTTACTGTACGCATTGGGAACCGTGGGAAGATTTATAACCAAAAATAAACGTGGGAGTAACTAGTAACTTTTACTTTGAGTACTATTAAATTGAGCTACTTTTTACTTGTACTTGAGTATTTTATGTATGACTGATTTGTTCTTGTACTTGAGCACAATTTCAATCAAGCAACAGTACTTCTGCTTGAGTAGGGTGTATCAGTACTCTTTACACCTCTGTTAGAGTCTTTGTACTGGTGCTGGTGCATAATTCCTCTAATTTATTCTGCTTGAAGAATCACACTTAATACTGATTTCAAAGCGTGTAATACAAAAACAGGTTCTCAAAGTTGTGGCTCGGCAGAAACTAATCACAGTCATGATCACTTTCAGAGCCGTGCCTGGTGCAACCAGCAACCAGTAACCAGTAGGGCTCCTTCAGCCTCCAGCTGTGCCCAACAGCAGGCACTGTGCAAGTGCACAAACAGCTTCTATCAAGGGTCACTAGCTGGTGGCCACCAAGGCACTAAGACTAATTGTCGCTTTACAATTTAAGACAGGACTGTGGGGAATAGTTGTCAAAGCAATCTGCTTTCTTTGTCCACTGATGTGATTACAACACGCTCAGGAGATGTTTGAATCAAGGATTTCTGAGAAATAATATGAGCTTTGAGAGAAAAACTAGCATCTGGGTGCAGAAAGCTAATACAGTAGCAGAAATATTCTACACACTGCTAAACTCTCAGCCAGGGTTGGGGTCAATTATAATTGTATTCACGTCCTTGATCATTAATTACAATTATGGCGTAATTATAATTGTAAATTTAAAAATCCGTTGCCGTCATAATCATAATAAAAATGTAATTGAGTTCAGATAATTGACTTTGCAATTGTCAACCATGTTACAGTTCTATGTACACCTCTACACATATGTAGTTGATATTATCAAAATGTGTTCCATCGCAAGCTTTTCCACATTTTACCATTTAAAAAAAAAATGAAACCGAGGGATATACTGACACAAAAACAGCTCAGACGTCCACACCAAAAATATTAATACCAATATTTTCATTGATTAGGAAGCCTAACAATGTAACCAATAGATGAGAAAAAAATTAGATGACTAATAATACTTTAAGTGTTTTTTACAGCTGATTTTGTTATCATAAGAGATGCTAACAGAAAGCTAACACAAAAGGAAAGTTAACCTTTATTATAGGTTGTTTTTTTCAGGCTCAGTAATTGTGAATAATTGTAATTCAACCTTAGTAATTGAGAAGGTAATTGTAATTGACTTTCAGTGGAAAAATAACTATTGTAATTTTAGTTGCAATTGGAAAAAATGCTGGTCACCATAATCATAATTGAGTTGTAATTGAACATGGATAATTGAAGATGTATTTGTAATTGCAAAAAAGTTAATTTTGTATTTTACAGCTGATTTAGGATCCGTTATCATAAGATATGCTAACAGAAAGCTAACACAACAGGAAAGTTAACCTTTATTAGGTTATTTATTTCAGGCTCAGTAATTGTGATTATTTGTAATTGAACTTTAGTAATTGTAATTGACTTTCTGAGGATAAAAAAAAAAAAAAGAAATAATAATTTATTTGTAATTGGAAAAAATGCAGGTCATTTTATCGTAAATTGAATTGTAATTAAACATGGGTAATTGAACAAGTAAGGTTAACTTTTATTAGTTTTTTTTTTAATTTCAGGCTCAGTGATTGTGGTTAATTGTAATTGAACTTTAGTAATTATTTATCTGAGGATAAAAAAATAAAATAATTGTAATTTAATTGTAATTGGAAAAAATGCTGGTCACTTGGGTAATTGAAAGCATAATGGTAACTGAAATATGTAATTGACCAACCCTGCTTTCAGCATATAAACAGTAACAGGAAAAGCATAAAGGGTTTAAGGCTGAAGTCAACAATTTAAAACAAATCTTCAATCCTCTCAGAAAACACAATCCAATCATTTCCAACAACAACAACAATGAAGCCAGTCGCTGCTTAAATGAAGGTTTTGCTTTGCTAACACATGAATGAGTCAGCACGACCTGATGGCAGCAGCAGGTATCCGTAACCTTCTTACAAACACCTCTTTGGTTGCTTGGGTGAGAGTAATGGCTTCTTTGCACCGGGCTGCGCGGCGCTATTGTAGAATCACAGAGCGGTTAATTGAAACAAATGACTCTAATAATGGGACATTATCCCCACAGGCTGGCTTTGTGGTGGGCCTAATTAGCGTTGCGGTGGTGGTGAGGAGGAGGAAGGAGTCACCACGCTGATCCCTCGGCGTAAAGAGTCGGGGCCTTCTTTAAAGTGGCCAGTAAGGGATTCTCCCGCTGATGATGCCGAGCTTGATAAATGTAAACAAGTGGAGTTAAACCTCGAGGCCGATTTGATGTTTCAGCTCTGTGTGATGTCATAGCTGCTTTTCACCCTCTTGGTTTGAGGAAAATATGATACTTTGCTAAATCTACTAACTCAGGGGTGTCAAACTCATTTTTGTTCAGGGGCCAAATACAAGGGCCACAGATTTTATGCTGGAAAACGAGTAATTTCAACATCATTGTGGCATATTTTGCATTTCCACGTATATACATAATATACAAAATATGCAAGAAACAATGAGCAATATGTGACAGATTACAGTCTCGTCAAGGTCCTCACTTTAAATTTCCTAAATCTGTGACCAATTTCCATTTAATTGAGGGAAATACTATGTCATAATTTGAGGAAAATTCAAGGATTTTGCAAGAATTTTAATTTTTTTTTTACATTAAAAATGTCTGGAATCATGCGATTTAAGCACTGGGAGTGTTGAGTTTCATTTACACAATGATTCACGTTTTCTCTGTAATTTTTTACTTTCTCTTGAGGGCCAGATTAGATGCTCCAAAAGGCCAGATTTGGCGCCCGGGCCATGAGTTTGACACGTGTATTAACACTTTCTTCATGGTTGGGGTCAATTACTATTTTCAATTACAATTACGTCTTGAATTATCTATGTTCAATTACAACTCAATTATGATTGCGGTGACCAGCATTTCTTCCAATTACAGTTAAAAGGACAAATCTTATTCTTCTCTCAAAGTCAATTACAATTACATTCTCCATTACTGAAGTTCAAATACAATTAATCATTTAAACAACGCTTTAAAACTTAACCTTCCTTTTGTAAACAGAGAAAAATAAAGAAAAACAGAAAAAAATAAATAAATGTTCATTTAGATTTTCTTCATGACAAACCATTAAATCCCTTCAGTGCTTATTCACATTATTGACAACATACTTCACTGTTGTTCTCTACCATGTCACACTGCTCTCCTTCAGCCAATGGCCCGTAGCTAATGTGACAACATGGGATATTGCTCTCCACATGTAGCTTGACGACAGATGAAATGTTTTCTAATTGTTTGCCCTTGTAATACGATGATCCCACAAAGTCAAATACGGCATAGTGTTCCAATCCCTTTAAATATGCATTAGTTTTACAGTTTCCTGAGGTTATTTAACTTAACAGTATGAATATTCATGAAGTGCAATGGCTGTGCATTTGTTTTTAATGCTGTGATAGCTTCTCTTTCTTACTTCGGTGCAGCAGGACAACATAAAGGTTTACTTTTTTAAACGAGGACAGTTTTCTGTTTGCGTTAAAATGAAATGAAATAAGCGCGGGCCACGGGACATTTGTCCCTCAATTTTTAGTCAACAACTTATAATAATTAATGAATTGCACACAATAACACTAATATAGTGACCCACATGCACAAATATATTCCATAAAATATCAGCCCATGAAGAATAGCTTTGAGTCAGCAGATATTGTAGCCTTTTTAAATGTGTAAATGCTTTACTGAAGCAGATTCTAGTGTTGATTAATTCAATTTAATTTCTGTTTATAAGGAACTTGAGTTTTTTTCTATATATCTTATTTTAATCACTTTAGAAACTGTAGGTCTAATAACTAAATAAAAAGTATATACTGTTTGCATTGCTGTTTTTAAGGTATTGTTTTGTGTAATACTAAAAGGCTGTTAAACCCTAAATAAACCCATAGTTTCCCTACATACTGTATGTTTAGAGCTGCAACTAGCGATTATTTTCATAATCGATTAATCAGTCAAAACATTTTAATAAGATAACAAAAGCACATTTATAGCCTGCTTAAGTTGATTAAACTGAAATAAAAGTGTCTCTCACGCACAAACAAATGCTTGCGCACGCAAGTCACACACAAACACAGCATGCACACACACACAAACAATTTTGGTGCGTGCGCGCATACAAACACTCGTGGTGTGTGCACACAGACACTCTGCGCACGCACAAAAACACTCACAAATACCGCACGCACACACACAAAAACTGCACGCACACACAAACAATCGGCGCACACACAAACACTCGTGTGCGCGCACACAAACACTCGTGGTGCACGCACACACAGTCTACGCACACACAAACACTGTGCACATGCACAAGCAATCTGCGCACACAAACACTTGTGGTGCGCACACACACACACACTCTGCCTGCACACACACGAACACTCGTGGTGCGCACACACACGAACACTCGTGGTGCGCACACACACAAACACTTGTGCGCGTGCCGCACACACAAAGCTCTGCAGGTGAAGCAAACGGCTTTGCATCACGGTCAGTGACATAAATCCCATGAAGAATGAAATTTGTTGTCAACAATTTTAATAGTCGATTTTTATTGATTTTATCGACTGTTGTTGCAGCCTTACATCTGTCTTCTTATTTCTGTAAAAACTTCCGTACTACTTACAAAACTTCTCTCTGAAAAAGAAAGGCTGTACTTTTTTTTTGTGTTGGCAGAAGCTACTGTGCATTTTAATCAATAAAAGTATCCAAGCTCTAACTACATTTATTTCCATGGCCCCCAATTATGTTAAAAATGTTCCCATTTTATTAAACTATGGGGTCCAAAATTGCCCCCATAATATTTTCCTAATTTCATACTCTAAACACGAGTGACCCTCCAATTATCTTGCAGTCATTTCTTTTGACAACTATGAAACACATTGTTCACCCCTTTTTGTGGAGCGTAGCCTTGAAGGGTATCTGTCTTTGTGTGGAATGGAAAACCACAACAGAAAATATTTCTATTTCTAAAAAAAGTGATTTATCTGGAATGTCACTAAGATGTCATATCTACCACCAGTGAAAGCCAGCAGAGCAGGCAGGTCATATGAGATACGTCCAAAAACCTCAACTGGAAAAAAGATTGCTGTTTCAATTTTTTAAGACTTCCAGCAACTCTGATGTGTAGTCGAGCCAAACTGTAATTTCAGGAACATCTGTAGATAAAGTGCTTTCATAATCAAGATTGGAATTCACTTTATTCGACCTTTCTATTCATGTAGCATTGCTTCTGGAGCTTTTGAACTCAAACCAATGACTGTTTTGTGAGTGCAGATGCAGATTCTGACCTATTTAATGGTTAAACTAGAGACCAAATCTATCAACAGCTTCTCTATTGATAACCACAGCTTTTAATACAGTTTCAAACTACTTTAACCTAGCTGTGGCTTTCCCCCCTCGTAGTCTTTGACCCCAACCATTGAAAAAGAAGTCACTGAAGTCCCAAAACTACAGCCAATATATAAAAGGTATAGGGCAGTATTTCCCAAACTTCATTGCCCTATGTACCCCTTAGTCTGCAGGCTCGTCTAAACTCTTTCCAGTGTCTCGTCCAACATTAACTTTGAATTTATGCCTTTTTGTTCATTTATTTCTGATGTTTTGCTCTTTTTAGAATTTGAACTTCACCTTTTGGTTTATCTTAAATAGTTGTGCCACAAATTACTGACATATTATTGATGAAAATAATAAAAGTAAAAAAAAATAAACTGACAAATATTTCTGTGGAACCACTGGCAATGGGCCAACCTTGACTGAAAAGACACAAACATAATGGTACAGATGTTCCACTGTTCTACAGAAAGTCCTAAAGTTGAACTTTTAGGTCTAATTACCAGTACTGTTAACTTACACTTTTTGGCAGGTTTTTTTGAGGTTAGATGGTAAGCTGTAAAAACTAACCCATAGTACATGAGTGGGTGTCCAGAACTGACCCAAGACTTACAGTTGAATTCCCTAACACTGAGCCAAATAAATTCTATCAATCATCAACGTGTACTGCAAACAAAGTTGAATGGAAATAATATAAATCTATTAAATGGTGGAATTTGAAGTGACTGAATACATTTGAGCTGTGAATATACTGAAAATTTAATTTTTTATATACATACAGTATATTTATAACAAAAATATTGATTCCTTCAGTCAAGTGGTCAGATTGCTTGGCCTCAGCAGCAGAATGTAGAACAGCAATGGTTTTGAATATTCAAGGTTCAAATTTATTCAACAGTTCTCTCATATTGACACTGGAATTTTTAATACCTTTAAGTTAGATTCTGTGTGCAATTAGTTTTTTTTTTTTGGGCAGCTTGGCTATTTATTTATTTATGTATTAATCTACAGTAAAATGAGTAATATTTTAAGTAATAACAGACTGACCTTTAATAAGGCCAAAACCTTTGAAGTGTGCGAGGTTCACATTTTACATTTTCCAGTGTTTTCCTTTGTGAAAAGAAATGAAATTACAACAATTTCACCACAGAAAAATGTAACTGTTTCAAAAATAAATAAACACAATTCCTGTGCAATAACTTGATCATTCAGTGTGTCGTTTCAGCTCAGTATCACAACGTTTACGACAACGACACTAAATGTACTTAGTGGTTACAATATTGATTTGAGATTTTTGTTTGTTGTTCCTGGTGGTGATTGCAAAGCGATGCATTATAATGGGAGTTATCATCTTAACCATAACCTTTGCACCAGGAGTGTCAGCCTCATTTTAGTTCAGGTGCCAAATACGGAGCAGTTTGATCTCATGTGGGCCACAGATTATAAACTGGAAAATGAGTAATTTCAACATTAGTGTGTCATATTCTGCACTTCTACATATACATGAAATACAAAATATGTAATAAACCAACCATATCTAAGCAATAAATGATAGATATCAGTCCCAACTGAATATTTACTTTCAATTTCTAAGATTTTGTGAGCAATTTTTATTTAATTAAGGGAACTATGTCATCATTTAAGGAAAATGAAAGGATTTTGTAAGAATTTAGAGTTTTTTTTTCAGTTATTTAACTTTAAAAATTACGACAATCATGAGATATAAGCACCAAGACCTGATGAGTTTTATTTACACAATGATTCATGTTTTCTATGTCCTTTTTACTTTCTCTTGCGGGCCGCATTGGACGCTCCAAAGGGCCGGATTTGGCCCTCAGGGCTGAGTTTGACACATGTGACTTAAACTAACTATAGCCAAAACCCTGATTTGAAGTCTGTTTTTCAATGGAAACATATTGAGTTTGAAAGTCGTGTTGCACAGCACAAAAACAAAATGCGGTAATTGTGTTTTTCACGCACAAAAAGTGAAACTATTATTTTCATGTTAGTTTCACGTTTCCTGTTGGTTGTTTACAAATTATCTTTTAAAAAAAAGCCCAACTGAAGCACCATTAAGAGAGATCTGGCTGAATTTGTGACACAATCTGGCACAACTGGCAGCTTTTTATTTGGGCGGCAGGGATTCGCCTCCTCCTTCCCAAGCTTCATTATAGCAGTAATGAGACAGGGGCTGGTGCTGTTTCAGTATTCAAATGCACCGGCACCCCCACAGGCTCAATGTTAGGGCTGTTCTACAAATTCCTCCTTGACCTCTCATTATTGCCTGCTGGCAAGAGTCTGTCCTCCTTTAACTCCTCCTTTAACTCAAAGTGATAGATGTTGCTATAGTGAAACCCCACTGCTGCTGCTGCTACTGCTGCTTTACCGTCAGCCAAGCCAGAACAAACAGGGAAGCTTGTCGAACATGAGACCTCTGGGTGTCAGCTCTACCATGTTGGATAGGGAAGGAAGGCTGACAGCCAGGGGTGAGCCAGGGATTCTCCCTCACAAATGAACATTTACAGAGTTACAGAGTATATTTCACTCTATGTAATCAAAGTGGTTCTCAAACCTTTTTGGCTCAAGTACCCCCTTTCTCTTACTTTTGAATCCAAGTACCCCCTTATGTACGACTACAACATTTTGCTCAGAATATATAGAACTATAGAGTGTCATGATGGAATGAATGAGTGATAACATATTTTAAAGAATCTCATTTTGTAAATAAGTGAAAAGAAACTGTATTTAGTATAAATGTATTCCTAAAGTTTCTTTCATTTAGGTCAATCTCGGACCAATACTGATCCTTGCATTTTCAGTTCATGACCTAATCAAGATAAGTTCTATCATCATTTTGTGTGATTTTGTGTATTTTGTTGTTGTTTGTCTGTTCTTTTTACTTTTCAGTATATTTTTCTCATATTTTGTGATTTTGGGGTCAATTTTGTGAATTGTTGGTATTATTTAAATTATTCTCTCTCAGTGTGTGTGATTTCTTATGTCGTTGTGTATGTTTCTCTGCTATTTTTGTTTATATTGTAGTGATATTGAGTGTTTCTCGCTCATTTAATGTGTCTATGTTGTTGTTTTGTGTGTTTCTGTTAATGGTAAGTAATTTTCTCTCATAGTGAGTGTGGTTTTGGCATTTTTTTTATTTGTCTAAATACAATGTTTTATTGTTCAGTATAATTTTAATCCTATTTTGTTTGCTTTTGTTGTCGTTTTGTGTGTTGCTGGTAATATTTAAATAATTCTCTGTCAGTGTGTGTGTTTTCAGTGTCGTTTGGTTGTTTCTTATGTCGTTTTGTATGTTTCTCTGTGATTTTTGTGTATTTTGTAGTGATTGTATGTTTTTCTCTCATTTAGTGTGTCTGTTGTTTTTTTGTGTGTTACTGTTAATAGTAAGTCTTTTTCTCTCTTAGTGAGTGTGTTTTTGTTTTTCTTTTTATTTGTGTAAATACAGTTTTTTATTCTTCAGTATAATTTCAACTTATTTTCTTTGCTTTTGTTGTCGTTTTGTGTGTTGTTGGTAATACAGTATTTAAATTATTCTCTCTCTGTGTGTGGTTTTAGTGTCGTTTAGTTGTTTCTTATGTCCTTTTGTATATTTCTCTGTGACTTTTGTGTATTTTGTAGTGATCTTGTGTGTTCTTCTATCATTTATTGTGTCTTTATTGTCGTTTTGTGTGTTGCTGGTGATAGTAAGTCTTTTTTTTATCTCTTAGTGTGTGTGTTTTTGGTGTCAATTTGTGTATTTCATTGTTGCTTGCCTGTTCTTTTTATTACTCAGTATATTTTTCTCTTATTTTGTGTGTATTTGTTGTCGTTTTGTGAGTTGCTGGTATAATTTTAAATTAAAAATAAACATTATAAAACCCCATATTTTTTTTATGCTTTCAACTGTTAATTTTCCCCTCTCTGTCTCTCTCAAGAACCCTCTGTAGTGCCATTCCATACCCCTGGGGTACACGTACCCCCATTTGAGAAACACTGGTCACAGCCATGTTTTTTATTTTTATTCAAGTCCAGAGGAATCGATAAAGTAGTTTGAAATGAAGAAGCCACTGCACAACCTTTGTTGATTTTATAAAAAATAAATCATATAAAGAAGACTATAAACTATAAATAGAAGCGAAACTTGATATAATTTGAATCATTTGAATCATCAGCTTTGTTCGCTCAGACACTTGCGTTGCTGGTATCTTGACGATCACAAGCTTGTGCTTTTTGTGCCAACTAATGATCGATGCAGAACCAGCATTGAGCCAATGCTCGATCAACTCTTATCAATACATTTTTAATCTACACTCGTGAGGCTTCATTACACTGCCAGAACAAGAGATTGAAAATGCAGCCCTAAATGGTGAACACTGGGGATGAATAGACGTTGTCTGACAACACATCTGTATATCATCAATACACAGATGGCAAAAAACAAAACACCTGAGAGAAAAGAGCCAAATGGAAACAAAAATAAGAATTTGAACCAAAACTAACAATAAAATGACAATCCCATTTGATGCTCAACTGTTTGAGCTTTTCACTGTTGAAGCAAAACTGATAACCAGAGGTACTGTTGATTTGTTTTTATGGGTACTTGTACTTTTTTTGAGTAAATCAGTCATTTTGCTTGCACTTAAGTATGTGTTAAACTAAGTAATTCATTACATTTTAACACTCAACCGTCAACGTCACCTCGTCGTTACACTGAGTAAATTATAATTTTTTTGTTTAAAATAATCAACAGACGACCAGACAACAATCGAATGCATCACACATCATAGCTGACCAATCAAATTAAACTAATGCACCAAGCCAAAGCAGCATTGAATAGAGGTTATTTTCTCAGTTTTAGAGTTCATAAATGTAGCTGGGTGTTAAGAATTGTAGATTTTTGACAAACCTTTTATTTTATTCACTTTACTCTATGCCACCATGATTACAATCCAAGCGTAATATATATATATATATATATATATATATATATATATATATATATATATATATATATATATATATATATATATATATATATATATATGTTTTAAGTTTGTATTTTTTTTTGATCTTCAATTAATATTTTGTTGAATATTTTCATTTGTCTTTTGATATACATTTTTGTGAACATTGTTAATATATTAGTTTTCCTCATATATCAAGGATTAATTGTGCATTAATTGTTCTTAAATATGTGCTAAATAAATAAATGAAATTAAATTTTCTATAGATGCCTTTGTGGAGAATAAATTAGCTTCTAATTGTGCAAGATCTGGTCTCTTCCTTTTTAGGTTAAACATGAGATGTTTACTGTATGCATGGGAACCGTGGCAAGATTTATTACCAAAAATAAATGTGGGGGGAGAAAGTAACTAGTAACTTTTAGTTTGAGTACTATTTAATTGAGCTACTTCCTGTACTTGAGTATTTTATGTACGACTTACTTGTACTTTCAATCAATCAAGTAACAGTACCTCTACTTAAGGATTTGTTTAGGATAATAAAATGCTTTTAATTTTCTTTTCTCAGAATCTAAGCTGGTGCAAAATAAAACTTCTCCTGAGCAGCGTGTAACAGAATGATTTCTTCCTGCACTGCGCTGACCGCCAATGTTCACTGCTCCTCAATCCTGTAATGATCTAACTGTGTTTGCACAAGGATCGATGTGAGCAGAAAAAGAGATTCACAAAGCAGAGAGAAGTTTACAGAGCTTTAGCCCTGGGCTAAATGTTGTACAAAAAAACCCAGCAACAACATCCCCAGAGATGAAGCGTATCTGTTGCTCCAGCTGAGCTTGTTGTAGGAGGTTTTAAATGTGCGTTGAAGGATAGCTTGTGATTGAAGAGAAGTGTATATCCTTAAGGTAACGCTAGTGTAGACTTTTTTTTTATTTTATTTGCTCTGAAGACGAACGGAGAAAGCATTTTGGTTTTGAAGCGTTACAGTTCAATTCAATGACTTTATCGTAAGGCTTTTATCGATATAAAACGACACAGATAGAGGTTCGTTTCTCTATTTCTGACCCTGAAGCATGTTTCAACCCAGTCTTAATAATCTTTGAGCATGCAGCAGACGTAAATTCAATCTCGCTTATTATACCTTTATCAGTATGAAATTAAGGTTAATTGACTTTGCTGTGCGAGCATAGAATGAAACATCCCTAATGGAAGCGAAATGAAAATACCGTCATCTCCAATTGCTTTTAAATATTTCTCAATATATAGCCTACTTTTCTTTCCTCAGCCTCAGAATAATCTCCTCTTGTCCCAGGAGATAATAAATGAATTGAAACCTCCCCCCACCCCCCCACCCCCAACCCAGCTTCTCCACCACCCCCTCCACCTTCCTTATCGGTCATCTATTTTTCCAGAGTAAGCTATTACTTGCTGGCGTTGCTAGGCAACAAGAAATATTAATAGCGGCTATTATTAGCCAGCCTCTGCTAGAGTAGTACTAAAATGTGAAAGTGGGAAACATGAATGTGTTACATAAATCTCTGGACCTTTCACAGTGTGTGCAAGTCTCTGTTTGGGCAGTGATTTATTGCAACAGTGCTTCGTTTATGAGAAAAGGAGGTGTGAAATAAGAAAATGGAACATTACCCTGAAGGGCTATTTGAAAATAAATAATTGCAAAGGTGAAGGGAAAGCTGTTTAAGAAGCAGGCATTCCCTTTGTGTTTGCTTCTGAGAGTATGCTGGTAAAAAAAGAATAAAAAAATCACATTGCACATGGGACCAATATTAATCAAATTACTGTGGTCATGTCTAAGCATCTGCAACAGTAAAGCAACACTAAATAAGCAGCAGTTAGCACAGTAGCTACTGGATTGTAACCTAAGGGAGATACTAAAAACCCGGAAACACTTGGAAACCTTTCGGAGACAGGCTACAGACAGACAGAGTAAATTCTGCCCTGTACTGCATGCACAGACCAAGTTCTCTTTCATAACATTTGTTTCAATGTCTCACTATGGGATATACGCCTCTGCGTCACATCATAAAGCCGACCGCTGACACCCCTATCTTCGGCCCGGCTCACCACCAATGACTCGACACGATCCCACGTCTATCGAGCACCGGACCCGACATACCAGTTGGCGGCTCGGTGACGACACCGCCCTCGCCACGCTATGCGGCCACCAGGCGCTGGTTGTCGACCTTCCACTAGGACCGGCTGTTCACTAACAGGGGTGCCGTACCGGGTGCTTCTTCCCTGGACTGCAAGGACACGGAGGGCCTGGGCCTACTCAACATGCCTCCGGTAGAGCCGCTGGTTACTGCACACCTGCTCCCAGTGACTCCTGTCGTTTATCCTCAGAAACCAAGCCTGCTTGGGAAGTCTGACCGCCTGCAGTCAGCCCTGTTGGAGTGTGCCTACAACAAGAGCTCTCAGAAATATGGAACAATTGTAAAGAAGGACACTGTTTAACTATACTCTAAGAATAATTGTAAATAATTGTATGATGTTATTTGTACTGTGTGATTGTATCAATAAAAACAAGTTAAAAAAGAAAAAAATATATCTCGATATGGCGTTATTGTCATTTTCTATATCACTAAAATAGAAAACTCGATATAACTTGAATCTCGATATATGGCCCAGCCCTAGTCTCCGGCATGTCTCCGAAATGTTTCTGGGTTTTAGAATCTCCCGTAATCTCATCCTAAAGACTGGCTTTAATGAAGGCTTTAAAAAACACCCATAGACAAAAAAAATAGAACTTTCAACTAATGCAGTTAGATTCTGAAAATCACACAAGACCTGATTAACGCAGGATAAATGCCATGGATGCTGACATTAAAGCATAAATATTCATGATGGAGGGCAGAGAGGAAGAAAAAAAAAAAAAGAAGTAATATTTATGTCAGATGAAAGTATATAACATTGAATAATTCACCACACAGGCATCTATAATTCATCTGATTCGATCCTATGATTAAAGCGTTTGAATGTGTTCACTAGGGGTGTTTACATGTTGGGTCTGAAGCATGTTTAACACCAGAAAAAGACCCTTTACCAGAAGAGCGAGCGGAGGTCCTCAACATCCTTTTGAAAAGAAGAAAAAGTAGCTGACAAGGAACAACCCCCCCACCCCCCACCCCCCTCCACACACATCCATCTTTTCTCCGCTCCCTTCTGTTGCTTTGCTGAACATCACATATAAAAATGTGCAGCAGAGTTCTTTCTTTTTCTTTTTTTTAGGCTGAAGTTGAGGCAATAAAATCTTTTGAGTCGTGCTTGTGAATAAAATTTCAAAAGGATCTGCAGCGAAAGGTTTAGAGGATTCTAGTGCTTTCTGTATTTATAAAAGCTGCTGTGTTGCACGCTGGCCTTTCTCTGACTTCATTGTCTCAGCTTCCTTGGCCTCTCACCAATCTAATTATCACTCTAATAACGGAACGCTGTGCTATTATTAAAAAATGATCTCAGACTATTAACAGGAACCCAAAGATGAATGAGCTTATGAATTGATTATGTTTTTTCTGTGGTGGCTTGAAGAGTAAATGTGTCTGAAAAATAGTCAGAAGCAGGGTCGGGGTCAATCACATTTTTCAGTTACAATTACCTCTCCAATGATCCATTTGCAAATGCAATTCAATTACGATTACAGTGACCAGCAGTTTTTTTGTCAATTACAATTAATATTTACCCTCAGAAAGTCAATTACATTTATGTTCTCAATTACTGAGCCTGAAATAAATAACATAATAAAAGTTACCTTCCTTTTGTGTTAGCTTTTTGTTAACATTTGTTACGATAACGGCTCCTAAATCAGCTGTAAAGTACATTAAAAACAAATATCTATCATCTAATTTATTTCTTATCTATTGGTTACCTTGTTAAGCTTCCTAATCAATGAAAATATAGGTTTTGATATTTTTGGAGTGTGCGTCTGAGCCTGTTTTGTGTCAATATACCCCTCAATTTATCTTTTTTTTTTAAATGGTAAAATGTGGGAAAGCTTGAACATATTTTAATAATTGTTAACTATATGTGTATAAAACTGTACATAGAACTGTAACATGGTTCCCCAGTTTTGAGTTAAATTATAATTGACAAACTTTTATAGAATTTTCATGCCAATTACAATTATAAAGTCAATTATCTGAACTCAATTACAATTTAATTACAATTACAACAGCAAGAGATTTTTAAAGTTACAATTACAATTATAATTACGCCATAATTGTAATGAACTATCTTACTACGCGATTACAATTATAATTGACCCCAACCCTGGCTGGAAGGCTGAATTCTTCAGAGCAAATGTCTGGCTAACGTCCAACTTTTAAGCTAATATCGTAGCACAGTGCTCGACATGCATGAGCAGCAAAAAAGAGAGGAAAGATGAACTCACTGAGTGCATGGGGCCAGAGAGGAGGTGGGTGTCCTGACCCAGCATGTTGGACATCATAAGGGCGGGCAGCTCAGGGTAGGAGTAAGTGTTGAGCAGGCCATTGTGAGGCAGGGAGTGGAAAGGGTATCCTGACTCATGCTCCATGAGGTGAAGCAAAGAGGGGTCGGCGTGGTTCGGGGGTGTGATGGGGGGGATCTCATAGTCTTCGTCCCCAGCTCCTCCTCCTCCACCGCCGCTGCTGCCTCTGCCCTGACTGGAGTAGCTCTAGGAAGGCAGAAAATACATGGCGTGAGAACCAGGGTTTGGGTCCTTTACATTTTACAATTACATCTCAATTACATCTTCAATTATCCATGTTCAATTACAACTCAATTATGATTACGGTGACTGACATTTTTTCCAATTACAATAAAAATTATTATTATTTCACCCTTGAAATGTATTGCAATTACTGAAGTTCAATTACAATTAATGAATCTTTAATAAAAAAAAAAGCCCATAAAACATAACCTTCTACTTGTGTTAGCATCTCTTATGATAACAGCTAGGTTTTGACCCATATCTTAAATCAGCATTAAAATACACTAAAACAGCGATTCTCAACTGGTGGGTCAGGACCCAAAAGTGGGTCGCGGACCTGTACTGGATTGGTCACATACACCTGTTCAAAAATAAATAAATTAAACTTAATGTCTCTCATGTTGGACTTGTCTTTTATTTTAATAATAATAAATAATAACAATAACAATAACAATAACAATAATGCATTGGATTTTATATAGCACTTTTCATAGATATTCAAAGTGATTAAACACTGATGTGCATTATTCTTTCACTCCACCCACAGTGGTGGTAAGCTACTATTGTAGCCACAGCTGCCCTGGGGCAGACTGACAGAAGCGAGGCTGCTATGTGAACCATGGGTCATTGGAAAATAAACTTTTCTTTTGACAGGCATGCTGTGAAATGCATGTTGCACAGGAAAATATATAGATTTATAGGGATGTAACGATTCACTCAACTCCCGATACGATTCGATTCACGATACTGGGTTCACGATACGATTCTCTCACGATTTTTCCATTTACAAAATGGGACTGTAGACAAATTTTTTTTTTGGGAAATACTGTATTATTTTCCTTTTAATTTTCATTGTCAAAAGAATTCCTTGATAAACTATTCAAAACAATGCAATTTAACTAAAAATAAATCTTGAATTAAATAAATAAAGGAATAATACAAATGACAATGAAGCCTATTAATTTAAATTCTGGTTCTATAATAAACAATGCAAAACTGCATAATAGTTCTTTTTCTTTTAAAAGTGCAACTGAAAATGTTTTTTGTGCCTTAACAATTGGACTTTAAAAAAAAAAAAAACCGTCATTGCACTGATTTACATCATATTTGTTTGGACCAGCAGAGGGCGCTGGTAACACAGTGGTCAGTTGGCATGCAGATATCTTTCAGTGAAGAAGAGAAGCTATGCTAGCAGACAGAGCTAATAGAAAAACGTGACTTTTACAGATATTCAAGTAATATTACAGATATTCTTTCGGTGCTAAAGGGGTAATGAATCATTTATTAACATATTTAACAGTAGAAGGCGGCCAGAAAGAAAGTATTAGCAGACTCCGCCCGCCGCCAACACTTCCCGATAGCCCTCTGCTGGTTTAAAAAAAGTACTGCGATTCAATTGCCAGAAAATCGATATCAACCGTGATACCCATGAATCGATTTTTAACTGCCTTACAATTAATCGTTACATCCCTATAGATTTATGTTGTAAAAAAGATTATGTGTGTGTTTTCAACCCCTTAATATTGGTTGATTGAATTCTGAAAAAAAAGAGGGTCGCGTGGCAAAATGTGGGTCCCAGGGTGAGACAAGTTGAGAACTACTGCACCAAGATATATTATCTATCATGCAGTTTGTTTTTCATTTCTTGGGTACCCGCAGATAATTACAAAGTCAATTATCTGAACTCAATTACAATTCTATTATGATTACAACAGCAACCAATTTTTTGAAATTACAATTATAATTACGTCAAAACTGTAAAAAAAAGATCAATAATGTGATTACTATAACATTTAACCCCAACCCTGGTGAGAATAGCTAATTCATTTTCATGTGGATTTATTGGATTTTTTTATATTTAATATTTTGCTTGCGCTTTGAGATGACTATTATTTTAATTTGTGCTATATAAATACAGCTGAATTGAATTGAATTGAACAGTGTTGTATGCAATATAAGGACACGCAATTGTTTTGAGTCTTACACTTCAGTAATAGGACAATATACTGCTTTAGCTCACAGAAAAACAAGCGCT
This sequence comes from Gouania willdenowi, assembly GCF_900634775.1. NCBI lineage: Eukaryota > Metazoa > Chordata > Actinopteri > Blenniiformes > Gobiesocidae > Gouania > Gouania willdenowi. The sequence continues at coordinate 34,534,685 of NC_041050.1, read as the reverse complement.
AATCCCAGAAAGCTAAGAGCTTACATATCTCTACAAGGCATTAAACAGATGCACACAACATAACATAAAGCAAATAAGCTCCGAGTCGACAACATTAAACAGCATTGTGTCCAATTATGATGTCAAGAAATACTTGAATCTGAAGGAAAAACCATTAAAAGAATGTTGCGTTCATCAGATACCAGCACATTATGAAAAAAGTCCACGTCGGAACAAAAATTCTAAAAACACTCATAACTATAAAGCTTCAGAAAACTTAACTTAAATAAACATCACTGTTGTTCTTTGGTCTTACAGTATGTGCAGACATTGGAAATGCTGTTGCCATTTCAGTTTGTTCCCCAGGAATTAAAAACAATTAGAAATGCAAATAAAGTTGAAGAATTTATTCGACACAAGGGCACACTGCAAATTAATGAGAGTTAGACAACAACAGCTGCCGTACAGAATAATTTGCTTTAGAAATGCTGACAGCTTTTAGGCGACAAAACTGTCAGCGTGCGCGCCTTTAAAATATACTTAATCAAATTCATTACAAGGAAAAACACTAGTGACAATCACTTAGTAGCTTCTTTTTTCTAATCCCATAATTATAATGCCAATCATACTTCCAGAAACAGAAAACTGAGCTAAAAAAGCCCGATCCCCTTATTATTAGATGGATGCATAATATTTAAATGACCCCAGGCGGAGCAGATTGTGTGCTCCTAATAAGGTGAAACAAGAGCAGTGTATTTTCCAGAGCCTATTTTGACACAATATTGCACAGAGAAATATGGTTTAGAGCTCTCAAAAAAGCACACTGAGTGTATTCACCGGGGAGTGAAAAGCAATTTTGTCAGAGGCAATCTGATGCCAACTCCCCTTTATAATGACTGGGGAAAATTAATCATCACAAATAATATTCCAGTGTCAGCCATTCAAGAGCTTTTTAATAGAATTTTTATTATTCATGTCTCGTGGTACACATCAACTAGTCCGTTCTGCAACATTTCAGAAATCAATTCAATATCATCTTCGTGTTGGCTGTCATCGCGCCTGCCAGTGCAGCAATTCATCTCGCAAACAAATACTTTGAGCAAACAAAATGGCAAAAAAAAAAAAAAAACGTGTGGAAGAGCTACAGCAAGCTTTTCCACCAGACGAACTGCTGCTTGCCGATAGGATAAAAAGCCTCATAATGCGCTCAATCATTAGGGAGAAAATAATAATAATAAAAATAACAACAATAAAAGGAATATGTGTTCTATCAGATAGTGATGTGCTATTTTCTCATCCCCATAATGCTCCCTGTCATCGCTCGGCACTTGCTTTGAAATATTGTCACTGACAATTCCTTTTCCCGTGATAAAAGTTCTGCAGACGTCTGTTTCGTTGTCATCTGACATCTATTACTGTTGTCGTTTGTTATTGTGCTGAATAAACACACACTGCAGATTAAATTCAATAACAAAGACCAACAAGTCTCACCTTGATTTAACCATCCGTCTTTTTCAGCATCCACACATCAAACTGAGGACTGATAAGATCATACTGTAACACTGACAAACTAGTGATCCACAGTGGACCTGGTAAATACATTATTCACCCATTCATTTATTTAGAAAAAAAAAAAAAAAAAAAATGCTTCAAGCTGCATTTATTGCATGATTCGTGTTTTGAAAAATACCTAAAAGTATGAGTAAATGGACACATTGGCTTCACTTTAATTCATTTTTATGGTCCTCAGCAATTCACTGATACTCCAGTTTAATCGTGGTGTGAATGCATGAATGAATGAGTGTATGTATATCCAGGGGTACACAAAAGTGGTCCACAGGTTTGCATGCCCAAAAAAAGACCAAAGCGTAACCAATATTAATTATTAAAACAGCATTTATGCACATAAAACGTGTCAAACTCATGGCCCGGTGGCCAAATCCGGCCCTTTGGAGCATCCAATTCGGCCCGCAGTAGAAAGTGAAAATAACAGGTAGAAACATGAATCATTGTGCAAATGAAACTAAACAGTATTTGCAGAGGCTCACAGTTTTTCCAGTGCTTATAGTATTCTGATAGTATAGTATAGTGCTTATAGTATAGTATATTAGTATTATTGCAGTCATTTTGAATGTTAAACAGTTAAAAAACCCTTAAAAATTCTTTGATTTTCCTTAAATTATGACATATCATTTCCCTTAATAAACAGAAATTGATCATACAATCTAGAACAGTGGTTCCCAAACTTTCCACAGTCCCGTACCCATTCACACCTTTAACCTGAAGCCATGTACCCCCTACTCCTGCACACTTAATAAACAAAAAGTCATATAAAATGTAGAACTATAGGAATGATACATAATAATAATAATTATTATTATTATTTCAATAACTAGAATATTTCTATTTCCTGAAGAAAATGCACATCGTCCTGCCTTAGCCTCGCATTAGCCTAGCATTAGCCTAACATTACCCTTAGCTATCCTTAATTCTAGCATTAATATTAACCTAGCATTAACATTAACCTAGCAATAGCATTAACCTAGCAATAGCATTAACCTAGCATTAACATTAACCTAGCATTAACATTAACCTAGCAATAACATTAGCCTAGCATTAACATTGACTTAGCAATAGCTATAACGTAGCATTATTATAAGCCTAGCAATAGCATTGACCTAGCATTAACATTAACCTAGCATTAGCCTAACAATACCAATAACCTAGCATTAGTCCAGCATTAGCATTGACTAAGCATTATTTTTAACCTAGCATTAACATTAGCCTAGCAATAGCATTAGCCTAGCAATGACTTTAGCCTAGCAATAACATTAACTGAGCATTAGTCTAGCAATAGCACTAGCCTAACATTAGCATTAACCTAACATTAGCATTCACTTAGCATAAGCTTTAACCTAGCATTAGCCTTACAATAGCATTAACCTGGCATTAGCATTAACCTAGCATTAGCATTAGCTGCTCTATTTATAATTTAGTTTTGTTGTCAGTGTTTTTAATTTTCATTCACGTACCCCCTATGACAATTTGAGTAACCCTGGGGTTACCCGTACCCCACTTTGGGAACCTAGGGTCTAGAACATTTAAAGTGAAGATCCTGCTGGGACTGATTTATGTCACTTTGACTGTTTGATGTTGTTGATTTCTTACATATTTTGTATATTTCATGAATACGTAGAAGTGTAAACTAGGGAAGAATAATATTGAAATTACTCCGTGGCCCACTTGTGATCAAACTGCTCCATATGTGGCCCCTGAGCTGGAATGAGTTTGACACCCCTGACCTAAGAATTAGAATATAGAAAAGATAGAATAGAAAAGATAGACGTGAACGAGAGAAGTGGCTCCTGATTGGGAGCTGATTTGAGAAAGGTGAGTGAAAGAAATGAGTTATTCAGAGACTGCACAGTTGCGGTGAAGGAAATGAGTGAAAGAAAACTAATCATGGTCATGGTCAGTTCCAGAGCAGATCAGACTGAACCATCAAAATATTTCATATCACACAGGCTCCACAAACAACCTGCACAGACAGTATCACTCTGTTTAATATATACATATATATATTTGAATTAACACATTTAACACATGATAAATACCACAAGCAAAAACATTCATACTGTAAAAAAAATACTATTTGTTTTGATTTTTAAAGTTGGAAATAGGCCTTAATAAAAATAAAAAAATTAAAAAAAGGAAATAGGCCTTAATGATTTTTTGTTTTTTGATTGATATTGTTTTTGCAATTTCAAACAACGCGATCATGTGATCTCCAAAGTTGTGGTCCAAAACCGAACCCTACGCTACCGTTTGTCCTACTCTGAACAATTTATCAGCATTTTTACAAATTGCAAATCACTATTTAACTTTTCTTACCATTTTTAATATTCCAGGAATAAAAAAAAGAAAGTCTAGTTTTTAAATTCCAGACAAAGCACTACTAATGAAAGTGTTGTTGGGATATCTCCAAAGCTTTTAATACAGGGCTGTGGAGCAACTCAGTTCTGATCAATACTTTAACACGTGTCTATTTCCATCCAAAGAAACAATATATGTTGTCATACGCATGTTACATGATTTAAATGCTGTCATGGTGCTATTTTATGACCTTGCTTTCAATAGCTTTTGTGACTTTTTTTTCTTTTTTCTCTCCTGTCTTTACAGTTCGCTTGTGATGCCCTTGGAGATAGGACAAAGGACAAGGATATCACAAGTTTAACATTTTCAAATAAAGATAAATAATTCATAAATTTACTCTTTGAGGACAAGAAAAAAAATGAATAAGGGAAAAAGAGAGAGAGAGAGAGAGAGACGGGTCAGGAAAAAAAGCCAAACGTTGATTCAGCCATCTTTTACTGTAACCTTCACCCCTCCCTCCCTCTCCTGAGATGAAATATAAGCAAAGCTGTCACAATGCAGGACAAAGTTATTACTTTTGGACCTCTGAAGATTCAGCATATGCATTTCTTTCAGATTTAATTAATAAATCCTATGAATATAATAACTAAATTCCATATTTTTCTTCAAACCGTCTATTTGCATAAAAAAACAAGTACAGTAGTCAAAGTGAAAGGTTTTACAATATATTATTCAAGTTCAAGTTTAACAAATGCCAACAGGAAAAACAGCAGACATAGGCAACTGGCAGCCCGGGGGCCACATTTGGCCCTCGGTCTAATTTTACGCGGCACACAAAATGTACAAAATGACAGAAAAATACACAAAACAAAAGCAAGAATACATGAAAAAATACATATAATTACAACATTGCAGGAAAATACAGTAAAAGACAAGAAAAAAGAGATATGAGGGGCTTCGTAGTGAAACACACAAAACTACAACAGTAATACACAAAATGACTCATAAAAATACACAAAATTACAGAAACAAACACCACAACAAACATACACAGAATGACAGAAAAACACACAAAATTACTATAAAAACATTTTTTTTTCTTTCCTGCATTAACCCTCAGATTAGTCATTATTCTAAATGCTGATATGAATTTTGATAATGTGGCCCTCAGATCAAACAAACACATTTTTGTGGCCCCTCTGTGATAAAAGTTGCCTACTTCTGACATACAGTATACTGTATGATCACTATTATTGTGCACTTCTCATAGATTAACAACGGAGCACAAATATTCTCCGGATCAAATGATCCTGATCATGGTTCAGTGATCATTCACACTTTAAAGGTTTTGGAAAAAGTTCTATTCCCAGTAATAATAGTACAGTAGGTCCAGATGTATAGGCAATTTAATGTTTTTGAAAATTTGCGATGAAATCTGGATCCGATCTGGAGGAAACTCATTGGGGTATATGAGAAACCAACCCAACATAACTGAGTCACATTTCATAAAGTTGGTCAATTAGGAACCGATAAATTATTTTTTCAAATTTTGCCGGTGCTGAGCGATGTGTTGATTTTTTAAACTGATCCAAAATCAGTGTATTCTTCCAAATCCCCTTCAAAATGTAATGGAATCTTCCATGGCATAAGGTCTATGGTTGGTTACAATTTTGTATTTTTGATGAAATCCTGTTACAAAACAACAATAAAAAAAAAACAATCATAATAAATGCTGCGCCTCTTCCAATTCCCGACCCTGACTCCCTCTTCCCTGTTCCCTTCCCCCTCACCAAGGTGTAACACTGCCCTCTCTTTTTATATTCTCCCTTTAATAAAGGTTTTCTTACTCTTCCTTAGGGAGGGATGGTGATGGTCACAATTACAGTATGTAATAAAATAAATGTATTTATTTAATTGCAATAATAAAACATGCATTGCTGTTGTGTAAAGATTGCACTACGTATAGTGTTGACCTTCGATGGCATGTGCAGACAATGTAAACATTTAAAAAGAAGAACAACATAAACAGCATAAAAAAAAAAAAAAAATTCTTTAAATTAAATAAAATTAAATAAATGTTGGTGAAAATATCACCTTTTTGGTGATAAAACCTGGATATGAAAAAGAAGTTAGAGAAAAGTTATTGTTTTCTTTGGGCAGTTTCATATACTCAAAAAATTGTGGTTTGCACAGCATACTTTAGAGATAATCATGTTTTTAAATTACTGTAGGATTGATGGTGACATCCTCCTATAAATCTTTAGTGCTCACTGTAGTGATACTGGGGTGATAGGGAAAGAGAGGCTTTCTCTGCTTATTCAGAACACAAGTCAAGGGAAATCCTGAAGAGATTAAAAGTGCAACCCACAGAGAGAGAGAGAGACAATCAGAAAAACAGATAATCAGCTATTACATGCTACTGTACTGTAGGAATCAATAAACTAGCAAAAGCAGCAGCCAGACTGGAACTAAACGTGCCCCCACTGGGATCCACGCTACAATTCCCAGTGGCTACTACGTACATTCTTCATTAAGTCAGCACAATCTTTCACCAATTTTTAATCCTGATTATTGTAATTAGGGTAGCAGGCGCCTGCAATGTGCTGCAGCCTACCTGAATGCATTTATTCTCCCCAAGTTCAATTTAAAACGCACCAATTACTCTAACGACGTGTTTTTGTGCTTTGGGAGGAAATCCTCCCATTAGCACTGAGGAAGAACATGCAACTCCAAAGCTAAAGACTGGAAAAAAAGACATTCTCCAAAAACATTAAAACATTTGTTGGAGAAACGAGTTTTTGACGAAGAATATGAAGGTAATCATGATGCAAAATGTGAGAGCTTGTAGAATGTTTTGTGAGCTTGTGTATAAAAAAATCCACACACACGTAAAATAAATTGAATGTCACAAATGATGGGAAAAATGTATAGACTGATATTTACACATAAAATTACAGCTGCAAACTTGTAATCCAACATTTATTCACATGTTTTTTAATTACTTGAATGATCGTTTACCACCACAACTCTCCGGTTGAAACTTTTCGAATCTGCCGCTACAGATGCACAAACTACTTTTCTCTTGTGAATCTGCGCTGCTGGAGTTTTCTACAATTGACAAAATCTACAATCTGTACAATGTGACGAAGCAATAAAACAATGAACATGTATGTGAACTGTCTCATGAAAATAAAGATTTTGTAAAATACATTAATGGCTTGGCCACCGCATCAGCCATCAGCGCTCAATTCTCATTTGCACGAGTAAACAGATTCCTGCTCGTAGAAATGCCCCCCTCCTCTCCCCCGTGTGTGGATTGACCAATCAGAAGCGAGGCTTTGGAGACAGTGGGCTGTGTCTTTTTAGCGCAGCTGCCGGTGATATGACCGAACCATGTCATTTTTCGGCACTGTAGAGGCAGGATGCTGAATTTTGCCTCCACAGATTGTTTGAAAAAGGTTGTTAGAGTCATTTATGAACAAAAATAGTCATGGAGCGTTATTCTCTATGTTTAAATTTAGGTAAACGCTATGTGGAGATGAGGATCGAGCACTAACAGCTGATGCAGTGGCCAAGCGGTTAATGTATTTTACAAAATCTTTATTTTTACGAGACAGTTCACATACACATTCATTGTTTTATTGCTTCGTCACGTTATACAGATTGTAGATTTTCTCAATTGTAGAAAACTCAAGCAGCACAGATTCACACGAGAAAAGTAGTTTGTGCATCTGTAGCGGCAGATTGGAGAAGTTGTAACCGGAGAGTTGTGGTTCATTCACGCAGGTAATTAAAAAACATGTGAATAAACGATGGATTACAAGTTTTCAGCTGTAATTTTATGTGTAAATATCAGTCTATACATTTTTTCCCATCATTTGTGACTTTAAATTTATTTCACGTGTGTGTATTTTTTATACACAAGCTCACATCACATTTTGCAACATGTCTACCTTCATAGAAGAAGCTCAAAAGAAAATGTTAAACCATAATTTAAATGTGTCATAACTTACAGTATGTTTTGCAGAAGTCCCGAAAACAAAACACTCACTTTTACTTTCATATTTAATCTTAAAGTTAAGTAATTCTTTAGCAAATTTAAGATACCGTAGACCACGTGTCAAACTCTTGGCCCGGGGGCCAAATCTGGCCTTTCAGAGCATCCAAGTTGAAATGTATCAATGTGTAAATTACCAAATAATTCTGTTGTAAATTGTTGTTCAAAGAACTAAAAAATTTTCAAAATCTTGCTATTTTTCCTCAATTTAATCTACAAAATCATTCCAAATTGCATAAAAATTGGTCAAAAAATGAATAAATCAAAGGACATTGAAGTATTTGTCACTTATTGCTTACATAATATTGATGCCTTTCATACTGTATGTTTAATTTATAACTGGAAGTGCAAACTTGGGCACACTGATGTTGAAATTGTTTGTTTTCCCACCTAAAACCTGCAACTGCTCCATATTTGGCCCCTGAAATAAAGAGTTTGGCCCCCTGCTGTAGACTACAGTTACATTGAAGAGAAAACATAACATATTAGATGGGGGTCATTACTTTAGTGATTTAGGTTTTCATGACCTCAACAATGGCTTGTGTGATAACAATGAATTGTTGGTCAATATGAGAGTAATAATATTCCAGCAAAAGTGAAAAGACTGAAACGCTAACAGGGGCCAAACAGCATTCAGTCTTTGATGGACTTTGTTATTAAAGCTTCAGCTGTTCATGTAAAATCAAAAGGCTTTGAAAAATAACTAATCGTAACTGTATAAAAAGGTCTTGTTTTGTGTCAGAAGCCACATAATGTTTAATGAGTAGAAAGTGGCCTATGGAAAAGTCATCCAACCATATGTTTCACTGAGAAATATATGACAAAGCAGGACAAACAACAGCTGGCAATGAATATATGAAGGTTTTAATGTCCACTCTGTGCATTTCACATAGATGGACGTCCGACAGAATAAATACTGTGAATATATTTTGGCGTTTTTTTTGTATTTATTTATTTTTTAAAGATCCTCTTTACCAATTGTGAAAAGGACACATTATTATTAACAATAGTTTAAAGGTTACCTATAGTGGAAATGTATTTAACAAAAAATGTGTTATATATACATTACCATATTTCATATCCTGACCAAAATGGCAGCTCAACATAGTTAATGGTCCAAGGCAGGGATGGGCAACTTTTATAGGAGTGGGGGCCACAAATATCGGATTATCTGATCCGAGCACCACTCTTTTTAAAAATCATGCCACTATTGAGAAAAATTACCAATCTGAACAAAAATACAGGTAAGAACAATAGCTTTTGTTTTGTTTTCCCATCATTATAGTTAATATTTGTTGTGTATTATGTATTCATTTTTGGGGTGTGTGTGTGTTTGGAGTCATTTTGTGGGTTATTGTTGCTATTTTATGTGTTTTTATGAGTCATTTTGTGTTATTGGAGTTGCCTATCTCTGCCCAAAGGTATAAATTTGTTTTTAAAATGTCCTTTTAATAATAATAAAAAAAAGGTACACATATTTAGTTTATTGGTAATACATTTTTTTGTGATGTACCTGTTCACTACAGCTACCATTTAAGGTAAAGTGAGCCACATTAGATTGGTTGTGTGAATTGGCTGATGCTTCATGGGAAACACAATACAAATGAGTAGAATGGAAACGCAGAACAGAGACAGAACTGGAATAAGTGACATTAATATGTGTCTGCACGTGTGTGTGTGTGTGTGCGCGTCCTAGAGTAGCTCAGGGTCATAGGTAGCCTGTGTCACTAACGGACAGGTGGGCTGTTGTGGGCTTTCACCAATGGCATATAGAAGCAAGCTAACCTCCTCCGTGCGCCCCCATGCTCCAGTAATTCTCTCAAATGTCACATCAAAATGGATCTCATTTAAGTGGAAAAAAAGGACCTGACTCTCCATTGGAGATGTGGGCGGACCTGCACTGGGTCTCGCATGAACTCTAAAACCTCGATGGCAATGGAAGTGTTTTGATAAAGTGCGAAAACGGACCAAGTACCACACACTCGTGTCGATTTTAAGTAAGAGTATCGGTTTGAGATGAAATTTTGGAGGCGAAAAAGCACCCTGATCTTTGCTCTGGAAGAGAAAAAAAAAATAAAAATAAGGAAACTCTTCAGCGTTTGAAGCAAAGGATGATTTTTCTTCTTTGACAATGGGTGCCATGCTGTGGTCTCAGCTACATTCTGTATTCTTATTCATTAAAAAGAATTGTATTAATAAATAAAATATGCTGTCTCGAAGTCACTCATCTTCCCCAAGGGAACGTGGAAGCCTCAGTAATCACATATGGCACAATAGCTTGCCCATAATCCCCTTTATTTTTATTTTCATGATGTCACTCGCTTTAAGCCCCTTGCTTTATGAGTCGCAAACAGAGGGGGGGGGGGAGTAGGAGGAGCGCAGAGGAGAGGAAAATGCAAGGGAGGGGGGTTAAAAACAAATGATGTGGATCCCTCATTGTTCTTTCTCTATGCCCTCATTCCAGTCAGGGCAATAAGAGAACATTGTGATTTACTGTCAGTGAAGCGCAAGAGTGCATCAGAGAGAATCCACTGCAGCAGCAGCAGCCATTAAAATAGATTTAACTTCCCACAGTATTAGGCCAGATGTCTACACTTCTATTATATTTCAATCAGCCATGACCTTGGTCTCCATATGATGAGAAAGATCACAGAGAGAGAGGGAACGGGAGAGTGAGAATACATGCAGAAAAACCAATAGAAATATCAAACTACTTAGTCCCACTAAATCCCCATGCTCCGCTGTGCTGCATACACACAGAGACACAGAGAGAGAGAGAGCTGGGACCGAAATAGAGCTATGGTTTCGAGTTCTCTTAAAAGAGAGTATGAATCATTGAGTGAACTGCTGATAAGTTGCTGTTTTTATTTGGGGGGGGGATGCTGCCTTTTCTACAATGTACAATAAAACGGCACTCAACGCTTTTCGTGTTCCGTGTAATTTTCAATGAGTAGAAATGTTAACCTCCATAATAAGCATAGATCTTGTATGAATACTAGCATTTACTATGATCCAATCATTTGCCCTGAGCTCTATTATCTTTTTAGGAATCTATAATTTGAGTACAATCCTTGCTCACCGTTATCTTTCCATACAGTCAAGCAGAGGTCACTATACTTGGCCTATTTCAGAGTCCAACAGTAATTGGACTTATTGGCTGACCTGAACTGACCTACATAGAAGAATTACCAATCCACAATTACATCTATAACGTAGAATCCCTGCTGAGTATGGGTGTGGATGTTCATCTCATATTCATCCCGTATCAGGGTCGGGCTCAATTATAATTGTGTAAATGATAATTAATTACAATTATGGTGAAATTATAATTATAAATGTAATTTAAAAAAAATCTGTTGCTGTTGTAATCGTAATTAAATTGTAATTGAGTTCAGATAAGTGACTTTGTAACTGTAATTGCTATGAAAATTCTATAAAAAAATGTTTTAATTTTAATTTCATGCAAAACTGGGGAACTATGTTACAGTTCTACACATATGTAGTTAACAATTATTAAATGTTTCATATCAAGCTTCCACACATTTTACCATTTATATATATATATATATTTTAAAAAAAATTGAGGGGTATACTGACACAAAAATATTAAAACCTATATTTTCATTGATTTGGAAGCTTAACAAAACAAAACAAAAACAATACATAGGAAAGAAATGAGATGATATATATCATTCGTAAGTATATGAAAGAAGAGCAACAATTTTTCTCAGGATAGTAATAATATATATCGTGTATATAATGGTATAAAATATATTAATACTTAATAAACATGACAAAAAGGTTTTTGTTAATTTATATATTGCCACTTTAAAATTAATTGGTGAAATTTGTGTCGTAGATATGGAATATTATAATAATAATATTATGTGCATGTCATGTATATTCATGCGTATGTACATATATATGTGTACGTACTGTATATATAGCATATACAGCTAATTTAGGACCAGTTATCATAAGAGACGCTAACAGAAAGCTAACACAAGAGGAAGGTTAACTTCAACTAGGTTATTCATTTCAGGCTCAGTAATTGTGATTAATTGTAATTGAAATTTAGTAATTGAGAGTGTAATTGTAATTGACATTCTGAGGGTAAAAAATATTGTAATTTAATTTTAATTGGGAAAAAATGCTGGTCACTGTAATCGTAATTGAATTGTAATTGAACATGGGTAATTCAAAACGTAATTGTAACTTAAAAATGAAATTGACCTCAACCCTGTCTGTCCAGTATATTCAACTAATACTGATGCTAAAAAAAGCTTTAATTCATGTTGCTAAAATAGTTGAAATACACGATGTACACGACACTAGTCGACTTCGTTCTTGCAACCTTGCCAGCGGCTCGGTTCAGCCTCAAAGAAGAAGTGAGATGTGTGTTGGCGTTTTTCAGACCCTTAATTTTCATTTTTATCCTCTGTCTAAAATGTCCCTTCTATTTATTCTGGAGGAGGAGAATGCACGCAGGAGAGAAATGAATTCAGTGAAGTATAGGGGGTTGTTCAGTAGGGGAGGGGTTTGCGTTGCAGTTGTTGTGGTGGTGGTGATGGTGGTGGGGGTATAATGGTGCACTGTGAGTCACTATTAAGTAATGATGCCTTTTCACATCAGCATCGCCCACATTGGGTGTACGGTGCCAGGGTGTACTGAGGTGTCTCTGACTCAGAGGGAAAGAGGGATAGAGATGGTAGGAGAGTGAGGGAGGGCTGGACCTGAGGGGCCAAAAGTATCATCCAATCAAACACTTTCTGAGAGACAACAACAAGGCATACAGACAGCTATAGCTAACACTCATTACTGCTTGTATTCACAACATTTTGGATATTGTAAAGGAAGAATGTGCGATATGTTATGATTTATGATATATCGTCTAAAACATTCCCACCGGTAAGAATTAGGGGTGAGTATTGGCAAGGATGTTGCAATACGATACGTATCACGATACTTGGGTCACGATGTGATATTATCATGATATCACAATATACTGCGATATTCTACCCAGTCAAAATCAAAATTAGACGTAGAGATGCGGCTGTTTCTCTAACACCTCGGCATGATGTCTTGCTAGGTGAGCTCGTAAGATAGGCGTGTTCCCACAATATTTCATGTGAGCGAGGCAAATCTTACAGAGGGCGCTGTCTTTATTTTTACTCCCTTTAAGTTGGAAGCCAAAGTACTTCCAAACGTCAACTTTGTACTGTGGAGGCGTTGTTATTTTGTTAGCCATGTTGTTTGGGATTTGAATCAGTTCGTTTCTGCCACTGTGACTCCCTCTATTACAGAAATGGCGCTGCGCCGCACAGCAAAGTGGCTCTCCGGCGCCATCTACCGGAGTGGAGGTGCGGAAGTGGCACAATTTTCAAGGTGTTTATGTAGGAACAGGAGCTGGTCAACATGGCCGGTAGTTAGGCTGCTCCGCTGAAAAGTGACAATGTCTCCAGCAGTAGAAAACATAAGAAAAATATTGAGTAAATATCAGGAAAAAAAAAATAATAATAAAAAAAAATATATATATATATATATATATATATTTTGTTTAAAAAAAATCGCGATAAATCGTGAAATCAATTTTTTTTTCACACCCCTAGTAAGAACATGTCATCCAACGATAGAAACGATGAATTGCCATTGATGACGTATGGTAAGTGCGCAACACACTCGAATGACGTAGGCAAGTGTCGGAAATTAGTGAGGGCCACATTTGGCCCTTAATATAGCCAGGAATGCCACTCGCTTGTTAAATGGGCCAAAAGTTTTTTGTCAACAATTTATTATTCTCTGGAGTGCTGTTCACGGTAGCTACACGGTGCACGCTGCCACCACCCCCTCGTCTGTTTGCATTGCTGTTTTTAGGGGCTTGTTTTGTAATATTTACAGGCTTTTAAGAGCTAAATAAACCCACAGTTTCCCTACATCTGTCTTCTTCTTTCTGTAAAAGCTGACGTACTACTTGCAACGTTCTCTGAAAAAGGAAAGTTGTGCTTTTCAGTTATTTGCGTTGTCAGAAGCTACTTTGCATCTTAATCTATAAAAGTATCCAACTACTATTTTTTAATGGCCCCCAATCATTTTAAAAACGTCACTACATTTTATCACTACAGGTGTACTACTTGAACTTAACTGATGTAGCCATTGTCATTATTCTGGTGATAGATTTATAGTAAAAAAGATTAGGCTGAATTGATGTTTATTTATCATATTTTTATCGTTATCGTGATAAATACCAGAAATTGTCGCAATACATTTTTTAGTCTATGTCGCCCATTCCTACTGTAAAGCTCGTAAAGCAAAAGCCTAAAGTTTGGACTCATAAATGGTCAAATCAACATTTAATTCTGCACATTTCTTAATTGGTTAGCATCACCGTCTCTTCGGCTATCTTCAGACTGTATGCAAATGCGACCCAAATCCGATTTCTTTGCCTATATGTGACCGGTTAAATCTGTTAAAGACACTTTGAACAGTACAAATCAGATTTTTGTTTAACTCCGACTCAGGCTACTGACATATGTGGTTCTAAATTCGATATGTATCTGATATTTTTCACTGCGACTGGTGTCTGATCGACCAGATTGCATCTATCTAACCTTTATGTCATCAAAAGGTGCATAAACGTCACCATTCTGCATTCACTGTAGTTTTCATACTAGATGAAATGTTGTTCAGATTTTTTTTCATTTTTACAAAAAAGTTTTCTGCTGCTTTGATTCGAACATATTACTGTTAGTTTCATATCACAGATGTTAGTACTGCCTCAGGTGTGTCGTATAAGTTTTCAGTGAAATGATCCTAAACTTTTGAGACTTTAGGTTGGTTCTTCTGTTGCGCAATTCTTCTTCACAATGTAAATAGTAAAGCGACACTGCGCCCAGCAGTTCATGTATGGTACTGCAACAAAAATGAAGCAGAAATGTATCATGAATTTAGAACATTACATGATGTGTCGAAACTCATTTTTGTAGTCAACATCATCAATTACGTTACTCATCATTTTCGCATTATTGCTTCACACATTGTGGCTGGCGCAAATCTCGAGACAGTCTTTATATTTAATTCTATTTCTTATTTTGGCCCACCCTCCCTCCCCTCCCAACAACAATCTGAACCTCCGCCTATGCATCAGTCTGCACGGGAAGGCGAAAGCACAACATAGAGATGGGACATGGTTTGGTTTGCTTCAAAAATGCAAATAACAGGAGCAATAAAAAATAATGAGTGCATAAAACATATGTCAAGATACACGGTGTTAATTGTTTGACAAGAAGAGCATTTAACAAAATCAAGTCATCACTTTTTTTTAGCTTGACAATAGTTTCATTCCAAGTGCACAGATGTTACTGCTGTATCCATCTTCACTTGTAGCTGGAGGCAGGAAACTGAAATGAGCCGATTACCCAAAATGTTCAACTATTACTTGAAGTTGTTTTTGGAAAAAGTCTGTGACATGCCGACTAGAGAGCAGTTCATTTTGGTTAAATGATCCATGAAGCTGTTAGCTGTCATTTGACAAAGTCCTCATATTTGTCTCTTAGAGATTTGCTTAGTTTGACACACATACACGCACGCACGCACGCACACACACACACGCATTGATTGATGCACAATTGTTCTCTGCCTTCCCTTCCTGTGCAGGTTTTATCATTAACATTGTTAGTTTTTAAATCAATTTACACCAACTCAGATGATGAAGCATTTTCACGTAATATAAGACAAAATTAGAGAGAGTTTCTTCAACTCCTGCTAAAGAAATCAGGAAAACAAAATGAAGAAGCCGAAATAGTAAAACACTTTAAAATCATTCAAAATTAGAAAAAAATTTAATTTATCTTTTTAATAATAACAGGTTTTTAAAAAATCAAAATGATTTCCCTTTTCTGTGATGTGATGTTTTTGTGTATTTAACATGAAGTTTACACAAAATGCCATTAGGGCTTCAACATTAAACATACGTAAATTTAAAGTTAGAAGAGATCAATTCAATTTTGTTAGGGACATTTTTTTTTTACTGTAAAATACATGGAACTAGGGCTGGGCAATATATTGAGATTCAGGAGAATTCTATTTCACCGATATAGTAAATTCAAATATTGTCCATATCGATATATATATATATAAATATTTTTATTTTTTTTCATAGTTTTTTTTTTAAATAATTGTTTTAATAGTAGCTGCTTTCACTAATTCTCAGAACAGCATTAAAAAAAAATCATAGTTAGATGGATTTCTGAGTGCGTCCTAACCCAGACCTTCATCAAAACAAGCCACACTGCAGAACTCACTCGCACGTGCTGTCCCAAAAGCCAAAGTGGCACATATTTTGCAGCTGTTTGTTCATAAATGTGCCTTTGTGGCATTTTTTCATCAGCAAATGTAACTGTGCTTTAATCAAACTATAAATTTAGGAATTAGATTATTATCCTTAACTTAAACTAATAGTTTAATATCCTCAATTTGAAATGGTATTACTGTCTGATAGATATGGTAAATGGTTTTAGAGTGTGAGTCTGTCATACGTAAAGTATATACGGTACCGGTGCTGCATACAATCTCATTTTGCTTTTCTTCATACGTGAAATTTTTCCAATATGATTCTTTTTATGTTAATTTAGTGTTAATGGCACAATCCTATCCTCCTAATGTATTGGTCAGGCATATTATGAAAGAAGGAAGCCGTGTGCATTAATTCAAGCTTTAATACTGCGGTAAGATGCCCACTCAGGCCTCTCTACATGATGATGTGTGCCTGTGAAAAAGGTGCATGGAGCCAGAACAGAGACTCCTTTGTTTGGATGTCTGGGGTCTTCCACACATACACACTGAGGTAGCACTTTGACACAGCCAGAAGATTGCATTACACATAACATCTCTGAGCTTTTTAAAAAGAAAACCGCTAATCAGAAACAGCTTAAAAAGGGCCATTCACTGTATTCTTTGACACAATCTTCCCATTCAAACAAGATGTTTTCAAGGCTTTAAACATTGTATGGTTTTTGTGTAAAACAGGGATACGAGCCGCACATACGGAGCTCTTTTAAAAAATCAGACGCTATTCTCAGTGAGATAAACTGGGTAAATAAAGGTCAAATAAAACAGAAAAAAACATTTGATGATTTTCATGTATTTTTTTTTTTTTAAATTGTTCATCTGTTGAGGTTTCAGTTTGTAAGCAAATGAGTGGGCGGTTAATTTTCTTGACCAGCTTGGTTTGTGTCCGCCCACACGAAAAGCTAAAGGGAATCATTTGTTGAATTAAAAACTATAAACATCTCAATTATTATGATGGACTGATAGTGTTATTGAAAAACAAAAGGCATTATTACATTGACTAAATGCCAAAGCTATGCTAATTTTCTCCTGTGATTTTTTTTGTTTGCCTGTTTGATTGGAGTGTTGCACATTAGATAGTTCAACATGTGTCATGAAAACTAACTATGTTCCATGTGAACTGGATCAACTCAATGTTGAATGTAACACTGCAGGATATATATATATATATATATATATATATATATAGATATATATATATATATATATATATATATATATATATATATATATATATATATTTTTATTTTTTTTTTTTTGCATTATTGTTCTATCTTTCTTATCTTTATCTGCTGTGTGTATATCACTGTCTTGGCTTCGCATGCCTGACCATTTTGAGTGAAAATCAAATGTATGAATGATGCACGCATGATAGAGACGATTGTTTGGAACAAAGCTGAAAGCTTGTGGTTAGAGGTAAAGCAAACTGAGCCAGTCGTGATCGTGTTATGTTTGGTTTATGGTCTGCAACTTTTCTACAAGAGAAAAAGTGGAGGGACTGATGGTCGTCAGAGCACCAGCAGGTTTCAGCCTATTTCTGAGCTCCGTGTTCGTATTGATTTGGTCTGCTGGTAGTTGGATAAAGAATTGAAACCCTGTATAATGGACAGATACTCTTTCTCTCTTTTGCATTTCAAACCCTATTTATTGGTTCATTTTTAAAGCTAAAATAATGCTCTCTTACAACATTTGCCTTTCCATTTTTTCTTTTGTTTACCCTGCACATAATTGTGTCACATATAGGGCAGGGCAATATGGACCAAAACTTATATCTCGATATTTTTTATCAAAATAATGATGTATGGTATAAATCTGGATATTTTCAATTCAAATAAAGTCAGACCAGAAAAAGGTTAAAAAAGGATAACGCATACAGCACACCGACAGTAGGTGCTGATGATAAATACTAGGCATGCACTGCCATGAATCTGACGATACAATACAATTCAACATTTGAATGTCACAATACAATATATCAGATGTATTCCGATACTAAAAAATACAATGTATATCGTAATATCAATTATTATATTATATAATTACAAATTTCACCTTTACAAGTAAAAAATGGTACAAATACATTTTATTTCATTTTTTTTAATACTAACGAGAAAAAGTACATTTTAACTAACATGTGAAATCACATATTTTAGAACAGAAAAAATAAAGTTTTCTGAGTGCAAAGAAGAGAAAAAAAATGTATTTTTCATGTTATGTGTTCAGCAGGGACGCTCTCGCTTTGGGATCTGTTAAGTCACAAATTCACTCAAAAATAAATCTTTAAAAAAATTGTTATTGCTTTTTACTCTCATTAAGCACCAGCGTTACTAACCATTAACCTACAATGCACAGGCTTCACCATATAAATCTAAATGTGCTTAAATGTGCTCTATTAAAAGATCTAACAACGAGTGTACGGCTTTATTTAAAGCTGTTTTATAAGCTTCCAGTTCACAGTGGTGACAGAGCATCAACTGTAACACCCAATGTTTTGAGAAAAGTCCAAATAGCTTTTATTCACTAAGAAGCTGTTTGTTGACACAACACAGCAAACCTGGAGTGGGCGGGAGTGATTGACACGTGACAGGTCCAGCAGCAAAACTACAAAGCCAGACGTTTATTACAATTAGCACAAAACCGTGTATGCACGCAAAGAGACATAATAAGTTCAAGAACCATAAACCTCGTCATCGGTTAAAGTACAATAATCTGATAAAGCTCTCAGTCAATCCCCACATCAAAGAAAGGACAACCCTATGGATATAAGATGACGGTGTGTGTGCGTGTGTGTGAAGTTTTACGAGAACATGTGTGTATGGGTTTACGAGTATATATAAGTTTAGTGTATGTAGTATGTCCATATGTTCTTGTTCAACTGGCCCAATTTAAATTTTACACCCTTAACGTAAGCACATATTCAGGGAGTGAGAACATTTCTCTTTTTAACAGTGTTAGTGTTAAAAAGGATAAAAATAAGGATAAAAATGTTATTCAATGAATTTAAATAATACATTAAAAAAAGACGATAAGTTTTATAAAATTGGAAAAAACCCAAATACAGTTTTTTTCCCCCCACACATTCAAATCCAAAGCCGTTTGGACCATTCTGGAAGAAAGTATGACAATTTGTACATGTGGGTTTTTCAGTATGCTGAAAAAACCAACGGTTCCCACTCATCTTTAATGCCAATTTGGAAATTTTGTCAAAACTCAAATATCTACATCAAACATTTGAGTTTAATCATTGTACATGTTGGCAAGTGCTCCAAAATAAACGCATCATCAGATTAATGCTAATGCATGCACCAGGATCACAATGTAATATATAATCTACAATCTATAATATAATAATAATATAGATATATTAATTCATGTTTTGATGGGGATTTAAATCAAATCGTTCAGCCTTTAAAATGCATCTTTGTCATACAAAGTTGTGGCTGCAAATAAATCCCAATTTCACCCATTTCCATGTATACATTGTTGTGGTGGCCGTCTTATATCTTGCTCTGAATTGAACTTATAGTATTTTAGGTTATTTCATGACAATCCTTGTCCCCAAAAATCTACATTTTGCCACATGTTTCTATGTCTAACAGAACTGAAGTTATAGTAAGATTGAAATTTGCAATACAGACATTGTGCTCTGAGCACAATTTACAGTATTTTAAGAAATATTATTGAATTCCTTGACAAAAAAACCCAATAATTCACCACTGAGATCATGCATCTATTTAAAAGGTTGAAACGCTGCTGTTTAAAAATAATTTGAAATGTATGTTTTGAGTGAATTTTGATTTATTTTGGTTTTTGTTTTATTTTCTGTTTGGTTTTTGATTGTCAATGTTGTGTTTTGCTCCATTTTTGTATACATTGTCTTGCGCTGGTTTTTTCTTTTGGTGTTTTTTTTTAGTTAATAAAAAAAAAAACATCACAATTTACAGTCACATATTTACATGTGTACTATTAGAATATTTAACAAACGTCTTTTGGTCAGTTTACATTCAAATATCACGTCTCAGGAGCGCTGTCATAAAGGATGCAAGTAAAGGAAGTGACGAAAGGATCGGGCACTGACAATGTGACAGTGGGGATCCCATTAACAATGGATTCAGCATACTCAAAAAACCCCATGTACAGTACATATGTTCATACTTTCTTCCAGAAGTGAACATCTTAGGCTAATATTGCTACATATCTGCCAGGCTATGACAATGCATTCTATTTTTAAAGCTGCTTTTATTATCCTTGCAGTGAATACGCATTCTGTCAACATGTTAAAGACGCCAAACTGTACAGTGTTAGACACCTTTAGCATTAACAACTGAGCCAGTGCTGAGTGGGTTGTGCTCTTAGCACTGCGTCTCTGCCCAGTTGCTCTCTGACTTATTGAGCTGGGAGCTAATTGACCTGGAGCCTTCACCTCATAGTGTCATGTCAGAACATGAAGGCCCTGCTGCTGGAACAACACATCCTAGAGCTCCAAACTCTGCCATATGCCCAGCCGTGTGTTTCTCTCTAGCAGCTGGGAGAGCTCAACACTATGCCTGTCTAACCCACTGACAGTCTGACTGGGACCAGACCAGGTTTGAACAGACTGGTGCAATGTTAGTGCTGTGACTGCATTGTCTCAGTCCCTGAGTTGGTATGTATTAAACTCTACCAGGATTTAATCCCTCAGATGATGAAGATACATATATGTTAATGAGCTTTATATCCAATCATCTAAAAGCAAAGCGTTTTTAGTGGATGATGGGATACTTATGCTGATGAGGGCTTTTCACTGCTGTCAAAGATGGTCCAACAACTAATGGCTGCTGATTCCTAGTCAGCTAGAGCATATCTACTATATCTGAGTACATGTTGTACAGAATCCTGGTTGTAGAATCCTACTGCTGCTCAACGCTGCAGTGGATTCACTGCTGATTCTAATGAGCAGCAGTGAATCCTGGTTGCCTTTATTTAATGCACACTGAGCTCTTTTTCTCTCCTTAATGGCGTCTACGAAACAGCACAGTGGGAACTGTCGCCCCATGTGGCCACAGATTTTTTCGGGTCACGGTTTAAATTTATCATCATAGAGGTTTACGTCAAATTGTTTAACTTTTACTGACTTTTAGAGCAACCCAAAGCAGCCCAAGTTGTCATTTTGACTGAAAAAGCTGCTAAATGATCCTGAATGCTTAAACTCCTATATTACAAAATGGACTAAAAGGGGCGTATCACGTCACCGATGACATCATTTCAACATGGCGGCGCACAGGGTAAAGTAGTCCCAGTTTCAAAAGTTGATAAAACAAATATAGTGTAAAATAATGTGTTTTGTTAGGCATAGATCTTCGAATAAGTGCATTTCAAAGGTTTTAGGCCACATTTGTAAAAACAGTGGACGATCCCTTTAAAAATGATCAACGGACATTGTGAAACTACAAAAAAATTAAATGACCAGACAACAATCAAATGCATCACATCATAGCCGACCAATCAGACTAAATGTAACGCACCTCGCCCAAACAATGAATTGGAGGTTATTTTCTCAGTTTTAGAATTCATAAATTCAGCTATAGAGACTTTTTTTAATTGCATTCTTTGGTGTTGTTTTATTTAAAAAAAAAAAAAAATTACATTTTGACTAACCTTTTATTTTATACAGATGCCTTTGTGGAAAATAAATTCAGTTCCAATTCTTTTTTAAGTTTATACATCAGATGTTTACTGTATGCAAAGGAAACGGCAAGATGTATTACCAAAAATTAACGTGGGGGGTGAAAGTAACTAGTAACTTTTACTGTGAGTACTATTTAATTGAGATATTTTTTACTTGTACTTTATTTTCCAATTTGTATGTATCCAATTTTTATGTATGACTTATTTTTACTTGTACTCGAGTACAATTTCAATCAAGTAACAGTACTTCTACTCTTTACATCTCTGATTAATTGCTTAGTTGGAAGTGTAGTTTAGATTTTTTCAGACAAGGCTTTTTGTGAAATGTTCTTTCTTTCACTTCAGAATTAAATGGCAGATCTTTTTCCAACCACCGGACCTTTTAGCAGAGAGGCTGCATCAGTGTGTGCTCTGCAGAGTTCATAGGAAAAAGCTGTGGGTTGTCTTACCTGATTTGGTGACCGAAACTCTTGGGTGTTGTCATTCATGTACATGTTGTCACCATCAAACTACAGGAAAGAAATGGAGAGAAAAAATGAACATTGTTTGCAAGCGGAGGTTTGGATAAAAGAATTAGAAGGTTTGCCTGGGTAGGAGGAAAAGCTCCTTACGGGTGGCCTGAAGTGTGAGACTAATGACTTTGTCACTTTGGTTAAACCTCGTGGTGGCATGGCAGCGTGGGTAATTACCGATCGTCAGCGGGTTAGTAATTAGGCGACACGAGCAGAGTGACGAGATGGGCTTTTCCCTGTGGGCCCTGCTGTGTGTGTGAGGATGACTGTGAAGGAATCTAAGAATACTGCATACTGTACAGTAGGAAAGCATGAGCAAGCCTATATCATTTTACAGTGTGTATTTATATGCATATCAAGCAAAAAACAAATCACTTGCTCCAGG
Source organism: Gouania willdenowi (assembly GCF_900634775.1). Classification (NCBI taxonomy): domain Eukaryota; kingdom Metazoa; phylum Chordata; class Actinopteri; order Blenniiformes; family Gobiesocidae; genus Gouania; species Gouania willdenowi. Next base: position 34,511,866 of record NC_041050.1, on the reverse strand, counting down.
TGCCAAAGGAGCATTAGATAAGGTTGGACTCATATGGCGGATAAAAAACCTTTCCCATATTATCTGAGACTATAGCTTTGGTGAATAAAGAAAAATAAGATCACAGTCAATTTTATCGGCAAATAAAAGAAAGAAAGAAATCTGTCCTTAAAACAGTTTAGAGACCAAAAATGTTCAATGTTAAGGTGAATAAAAAACAAAACTGCAACCATGAAAATATGTGCATATCAAGAAGTACCCATGGCCTCCACAGGATCAACATTTGGCATTCGACGCTTTCTGCAAATGAACTAATAAACTTTGACTGGATGATAGCACACGCACAGTAAGGGTGTAAGAAAAAAACGATTCAGCGATATATCGCGATATTTCACTGCACGATTATTATATCAATCCAAAAAATGTCCAAATCTGATTTTTTTAATCATGTTTTTAACAAAAAAAATTTATATGCATAGCCCGTATACGCCCGGTCATGTGATTGCACTTTATTTTTATAAAACATACAGGGCATTTTCATAGGTGTACATGGTTGCTTTTATTTATTAGAATCAGAATCTGTTGCGGAATCAAAAGTTAAACTTTTTTGAAAAATACATTACCACTTGTTATTGATATCGGTGCTTGAACAATAGTTAGTTACCATTTAATTGTTCTCACAAGTTAAACAAAATGAAATAAATTATATGTCATACATTTTTGTACTTGTAAAGGTGAAATTCATAATTACTAATATCGCCATATATTGGGATATATCGTAATGTTTAGCATCAAGATATATTATATCGTGACATGCAAATAGTGAATCGTATCGTATCGTCAGATTCATGGTAATGCATACCCCTAACGCACAGTAAGGCAATATGCTTCAAATAAATCCTCTTGTTGTTTGTTTTGGTGATTTTTTGTCGTATGATTGAACCTGAAATCAAAGAAACCACAAACATAAACTAAACCCCAAAGTCTGTGAATTGGAGACTTGAAGACTGCGACTTGAGAATTTAAAGCAACAAAAAACGTATATGAACATATTGTAGATGGTTTACAATGTCACATGATAATGGCAGCGATTTACTGTAGATATCAATATCAAACCAACCCCAGCCTAGCATCACTAACTAGTGATCACAATGAACCAAATACAGCATAAGTTACGAATATGTAAAAATGTACCATGACAAAAGACAATCTTTAATATTGTGTCCATACATGTGGCAAATGCTGCATTCATGCTAGTTTATAAATAGTCATATCGGCAAAAGGGAAAACTATCTGAAATAAAGGTTGCATATGATTGTGTAGGTCAGGGGTGTCAAACTCATTTTAGTTAAATATAGACTTTATGCGGGAAAATGAGTAATTTCAACATTATTTTGCCCTAGTTTACACTTCTATGTATACATGAAATACAAAATATGGAAGAAACAATACCCAAGCAATAAGCAATAAATAGATATAAGTCCAAACAAGATCTTCACTTTCAATTTCCTAGATTTTGTGACCAATTTCTATTTAACTAGGGGAAATATTATGTCATAATTTGAGGAAAATTTAACAATTTTGTAACAATTTTTAGTTTTTCAACTTCAATCATACAATATATAAGCACCGGGAAAACTTTGAGCCCCTGCAAATATTGTTGAGTTTCATTAACACAATGATTCATGTTTTCTTTGGTCTGCAAGAGAAAAAGTAAAAATGACAAATTGGATGTTCCAAAGGGTCGAATTTGGCCCACTGGCCATGAGTTTGACACATATGGTGTAGGTGTTATTTCAATCTGGAAAGTGATTATATTCACCATCCGTAATAGGCTTATTTTTATTTTTGAGTTTCCTGTACCACGACTACATAAAAGCAACCAAATGAAAAGAAAAATAAACACACAGGAAATGACAGGTGCACAAATGAATCATAAAATTATACCAAAAGACAACAATGACAAAATTGGTAGGCTAATGGGGGAAATGGGCAAAATTCCTGCAGGGCTGGAATCTAATATCTATGATGCTAGACATGACAAAAGCCAAAGTAGGTAAATGAGCATGTGAATGGTGGGAAAGAGAAATTACAGAACATTATGTAGTAGAAAGGCCCGGGGAATGAGTGGCAGCCTCAGGGCAATGGTTGGTTAACGATGCGTATCGTAGGAACCTCAGTGCAGATTCACTAGGTTATTCTAATGATTTCTTAAGCATTGAGCTGCAAATACTTCATCAAGGAACTGAGACGAGAGCTGCCTTTGAGCCTCTGTCACACCTCGTGTTTTTATTCCATCAGCCTTATATACAGTACACCCACAATCAGGGGTGGACTGGCCATTTGACATCATCCGTGAACCGTCGACCCGAAGTGGGCCGGTCCGCTACGCTAAGTTTTTTATTTTTATTTTGAAAAGCGAGTGGAGGCAGACATGGTAACAGGTGGCCAAAAATGGTCCAAAAGTGGCAAAAATGTGACAAGAAAAGAGCGAAAAGTGACTAAAATGGGCCAAAAGCAGTGAAGAGTGGCCAAAAATGGACAAAAAAAGAGGAACTAGGTGCTGTTTAATGGCAAAGGGGAGCTTAAATAAGCAAAAAAGAATAAAATAGAATGATTTTATTGTCATTATACACAAGGTACAACAAAAGTAAGAGACAACTGGTGCAAGATAAAAAGAAAATAAAAAGAAAGATAAAAAAATAAGTGTATTTAAAAGGGGAGCCACTAAGTCAATGAATGAACAAATAAATAAACAGTGAGAACAACAAGGATAAATATATTGCACAGTTACAAATTGTCTGAACACCTCTTATGTCTTCATAACCGTATTGCACTGGGATAGAATGTGTTAGTGAATCTGGTGGTGCCTGTGGCAACAAAGTAGTAAAAAAGGGCAAAAATGTGGAACAAAAAAGGCAAAATGTAGGGAAAAAAGGAAAGAAGTGGTATTTATTGGGTAAAAGTTAGCTTATTTGGATGAAAAGTGGCCAAAAAATCATAAAGAAAGGACAAAAAATGGATGTGTCAAAATTAACTTGTAAAAATGGCCAAAAAATAGGAAAAACAAGGTGTTTATAGGCAAAAAGTAGTTAAAGTATGAATAAAGTATTAGAACTTTTTAAAAAAGGGCAAAAATGGGACAAAGGAAGTTACACAAAGGGGTTAAAAAGGTTTTCTGGGGGAATAATAATTAAAATGAAGACATAAAAAGCCACATGTCGAGCATCACTGATAATGTAGTGGGCTGGTCTGGACACAAAATACCAGGTCAGAATTTTTGACCCAGTCCACCCCCGCCACAATAAAATCTGCATGTTGTTTTCAGGTCAAACTGACTGCTGACTAATTAAATGAGTGAGTTAGCGAAGCTAATGAGCTTAATAAAGCAGAGAAGTGTCTGAGCCAAGGCTCGGAGCGACTGGCTTACTGAGAGTGGACCAAGTGATGATGTTGACCTTGGTGACACATCTGCAATAAACCCTTCACTCCTCACATGAAAGCCTCTTGTTCTCGCCTAACTGAGCAATTTCATTCCATTGAAATCCACTTAGATATCAGTGCTGACGTAAAGTCATAGAGCGAGCTTCTTCACAATAAGATTCTCTCAAGTGCATAGGAACTTTAGGCAGCGATCAGATGTGATGCTTAACCTCACACAGCACACAGGTGTTGCATTAGGGCTGATTCTGGTGGAAATAGCACCCGTTAATAATGTGCATATGCAGTAATTACACCTGGAACTTGATGATGACCTAAAAAAAAAAAAAATCTAATCATCCAGGAAAGGTCAGCCATTTTGTGCTTCAACATGGCTGCTCATATACAGCAACATAAAGCTTTTTTCTCTCTCCATACAGTAGCTTCTCCCCTGCACTTCTACTTAAAATGCTAAATTCTATCAACCCTGCCATAAGTTATACAGCACAAATCACCTTCTTTCTCATCATTTTCTCATTTCACTCCTCCTCAACCCACTCATCTTTCTCTTTCACCACCTTCTGGTTACTTTCTTTGGTTTCACTGTTCTCATCATCATCATCATCATCGTCTCAATCTCGTATCACTGTTACAAACACTATATATTTCCTCTCCTCCCTGTCTTTCTTTCTTTCTTTTGCATTGCTTTCGCATCGGCAACCTAATTGGGCATTCTGCCCGAGACAAGGGCCTCATTAAGCAGTAATTACACACATGTTGTTTTCGGCAAACATCTCTATTTGGATTGCTTTGCATGGTAATTGTTCAGCAGGGACCACTGCTCGAGATGTTTCCCTCCGTGACACACGTGGTGCTAAGAGAGAGGAATAAAAAAACATGGGAAAGAAGGGGTGGAGAGGCAAGGAGGGTGGAGGAGGAGGAGGGGGGGAACAGAGAGAAATAATAATGGGTTGTGGGGGAGACAAATTGAGAAATAAAGAATGCACACATGAGGGGAAAAAAAGTAACACAGAGGCAGAAATGAGTGAATAAATGACAAAAAAAAAAAAAAAAAGATGCGGATTGAGAGAAGAAGAAGGAAGAGAGGTAAAGAAAGCCTGAGAAAGACTTGGGGAGTGAGTAAATGAGGGAGAGAAGTGAAAATGTGAAGACAGTGACAAATGAAGACAGAGAGAGAGAGAGAGAGAGAGAGAGAGAGAGAGAGAGAGAGAGAGAGAGAGAGAGAGAGTCCCAGAAGTAGGTCACGCCTTGCCATCATCAACAAAGACTAACGTATCAAAAATAATGAAGCCGCAAGGTGGAAGTAATGCTAACTATCATATCCAGGAAAAAAAAAAAAAAAAACCATGTAATATTTACACAGCGCTAATGGTGCAATACTATCTTTTCATCTTGGAGTGCACCGGTGAGGCTGTGGAGGGCAGGATTGGAGGCCAAATTATAGACTCCACTGAAGTCCACTTGGTTTTGATTGATGGACACTGTATATAAGCTCCTCACTAAGCCTTCTAGCAACATCTGGGACGAGGGTGGGGCTGATATCATCTCATGTAAACCACATCACTGACTACTCATTAGATAAACTGATACTAGGGCTTTTAACATATGTCATATAGAGCTACTTCAAACGTACAATTATTCAAAGGGATACCGGTTTGATACACACTTTTTAAATACTACATTTTCACGATTTCAATTTAATTCAAGGGTAAGATAATAAGTTAAATTAACTGTAACTTAAAAAGGTAGGAAATAATTCAACATGCAATTCATGAGATTGTTCCATTTTCATAAAAAATAAATATTCTTCCCATTATACGAGCTACTAACTACTTTTTAAATAATTGTAAAACGTGACATTTGTGTAATTTAACAACTGTTTAATATTTGACAAAAATTTTCTGCAGCTTCTTTAATACAATTCTATCTACAACACCAAGATTTGTCCAAATGTTTCAGTGTAAAATAAACATTTAAAAATTGTTAATTTAATACAAAAACTTAGGAAGTGCAGCAGTATGTAACTACATTTTAGCAATTTTCGCATTTTTTTACATGTATTGGCCGATGCGGGCTGCTGTGTTTGCCGATTCGCATTATTTACAGTGAGCAGAAATATTTTTACTTGTTCTTGTTCTACCTCACCTTTGTTCATTTCAATAAATGGTCCTTTTTCTAAAAAAATCATTATTGTGTAATTTTTATGGTGTAAATTGAGGGAGCAAAAGTGGTATGGGCTCCAAATATCGGCTCAAAAAAATTGGCAGTCCGTATCGGTCATCAGCTCGGTCTATCCCTACTATATTTGTCACTTGTATTTATCTTTGTGAGTTTAAAGTCTGGCAAGTAAATCAGATTTTAAATGGAGTTCATTGGTAAATAGCGCTCTTGTTAAAGCAGGCCTGAGGGGGGCTCCTCTTGTGGTCCATGCGGGCAAACTGGTGCCCACGGGCACCATGTTGGTGACCACTAATATAGAGAAACTTTGTAACTGTTTGTTAATAAATGTGCCTGTGTGGCATTTTGCATCATTGAGATTTAGATCGTATATATATATATATATATATATATATATATATATATATCGCCATTTTGAGAAAAAATATAAAGAGAAGTTTTGCTCCTAATCACCCAGCTCTACTGTTATATGTAATATAACCACACACTGCATCAAGTCTTTGCTGTCATAACGAACATTTACCATGAAAAAACTTTTAACTTGCTTCATTTTTTCCCTTACACCAGTTTTTATATATTAAAGTAATTGTATTATGTGTGTTATGTTCAACCAAAAGTAGCTGTACTTTTATATACTGTAGGTATATTATAGTATGATAATGCACTGCTTTCAATTATATAAGCAAGTAATTGTGAGTTAATCAAAGCACCTCAGGCGATAAACCTGAAAATTCAAATGTTATGCTGCACTACTGTAATTGACAGCCTATAGTGTTACATGTAAAAAACAAACACAAAAAAACAGCTCATACAGTATGAATTATTAATGTGAGGTTTGAACCAACCTCTCTAAAGTTACTCTGCTGTTTTCATCATTTTATTAGCTTTTAAATTGTGATGTCATTTCTTGTAAACTTGTTTTATTGTGTAAAAAAACACTTTACATTACATATTAGTTACAGCTTTTTAGATTCAATATTTTATGAACTGTTTTTGTCCCCTTTTATTAACTTTTAAATTATGATGTAATTTCTTGTAAACTTGTTGCATTACATTGCATTATTATGTAACTAATGGTTCTTGAAAAGAAAAAAAAAAAACTGTAAAGCAGAAGTTTCGTTAAAAGAAAAGTACAGAAATTATAAGAAATGTGGGGGTGGTGTTGCTAAAACACTGTTAGGTCATAAAAGTCTTTATTTTATTTAAAAGCACCTTTCAGGCAAACCCAAGGACACTTTACAATAAAAACAGAATAATAAAAACAGTGAAATACATTAAAAACAGTATAATACTAAGAATAGAAAAGAAAAGCCAGGAAGGTGAAATTAGGGATGAGAATATACACGGGGGGAGAGATGGGTTTTGAGTCTGGATTGGAAGAGTTGTAAGGTGTCGATGTTTCTGATGTCCACGGGGGGAGGGAGTTCTTAGCTGTAACAATGTATATACACCATTAAAAGATTTTTAACTTGTTTTTTTTTTTTTTTTTTTTTAATCTTATACTAGTTTGAGATTTATGAAAAAATATGTTTTACTGCTGCTTTTTATTAAATTAATTGTATTATGTGTGTTTTGTTCAACCAAAAGTTGTTTTATATACTGTATACAGTATGACAATAAACTGCTTTCAATTCTATGGCTGGTAATGCAGATAACAATGCAATTAATTGTCAGTTACTCAAAGAAACTAATGTGAGAAACCAGATATGAAATTTCAAATGTTATGCTGCACTAATATAATTGGCAGCCTAGTGATCTACAGTATAAAAACAGCTTTACATATTATTTATTAATGTGAGGTTTAAACTAACCTCTGCTGTTTTCGTCCTCTTTTTATAGCTTTTAAATTTGTGATGTCATTTCCTGTAAACTTGTTTTATTGTGTAGCACTTAGATTTATTTGTACTTGCACTTATTGTGAAAGTACTTTGTCGTTCTATGTCTGGAATAGGTTACATGCAGTTGGAACAAAAAAAACCCCTTTTGTTTAAACATCAGACATAGATATTGAACATTTCAACACAGTCTTTTTGAGTGTTTATGTGTTTCACGCTGGTGAAATATTCCCTAACTCAAATGTTTAATGTCACACTGTGAGAGCATCTCAGTGAATTAAACAGTACTGAAATGTTGAGAACGGAAACATCACTCAAGTCACCCCAGTTTCACTTCCTCATGACATACTGTAAGATATAGCTAAGGAATAATTACTTTAAGAAGTAACTCACTGAGAGCTACTGTCTGTACTGTATGTGCAACACTAAACATACACAATCCTAACCCAATGACAAAGTTTTGAACTTTCTCAATTAATAAAAGATAGTCCACAAGCGGAATATGTAGTACTTGTGACTTTAAAAGCCTTTCACCACTACACCGAGCCGCTAAAAATAATTCTTCCACCGAGCGGAATTAATAAGCCCAGAACAGTACACAGCCATTCTGTGAAGAAAGGGGTGTGGTGGTGGTGGTGGTGGTGAGGGCTCATGCAATATGTATGCCTTCTTCGTCTACTTCCCGCTCTGCTCTTTATTCCACTTTTTACATCTCTCTCTCTCTCTCTCTCTCTCTCTCTCTCTCTCTCTCTCTCTCTCTCTCTCTCTCTCTCTCTCTCTCTCTCTCTCTTTCTCTCAGTCCTCTGTTCAATTAAGCTGTAGCGGCGACCTAACAAACCCCAACCTGAGCAATGTGCCACTGAATTTTGATGTTGCCCAACTTGTCACTACCAGTTCAAAGACACGAGGCAGACGGGGGGCGGGGGGGGACGACGACAGGGAGAGTAATGCATAGAAGAAAGAGAAAGTGGGATTTTCAGGAAAGGAAGGAAGAAAGAATTTTCAGGAAATTTGAATTTTAAGGAAAGAACGAAAGAAAGAAAGAAAGAAAGAAAGAAAGAAAGAAAGAAAGAAAGAATTTTCAGGAAATTTGAATTTTAAAGAAAGAAAGAAAGAAAGAAACAAACAAACAAACAAACAAAGAGACAAACAAACATAATAATAATAGTCATTTGGGTTTTCCTTTGTGTTTCAATGTTAAAAGAAAAAAATAATAATCATCTGAGTTTTCTTCAATGTTTGAGAAAGAAAGAAAGAAAGAAAGAAAGAAAGAAAGAAAGAAAGAAAGAAAGAAAGAAAGAAAGTAGACAGGCTATAACCACCACTCTAGTGTTGCACCACGCCCCGAGCAAACAATGAACATGCACACAGTGTCACACATATACACAAGCACGTACAAACACACACACACACGCTCACAGATGCACATGCACACTCACATGCACGCAGCCCATAAAAAAAGTGCAGCCTGTGGCCATGGCGACACATGCTCTGTTGTTGTTAGATAAGAGAAACAGGGCCTCTTCCTGGGTGTAAGAGTTTGATCCTGTGTACACACACACACACACACGCACACACACACACGCACACACACACCCCCTCAGGGGTCACCGCCACCAGCACCCATAACTTATACAGTATGTGACCTTAACTTTATCAATGTTGTAATTCATTTTCATAAATATGCATTATTCAGGCTATAATTATCTGGAAACAGTCTGAGGAGTTTAGCTTATTAAAAAGATACTTGGAGCTGGATTTTTAAGGAATTCTGTTCCATGTTGTCCTGCTTTGTACGACCATAGAAAGTATTTCAGTAGAGGAAATGATTTAATTCCTCAAAGACGGCTAAAGTCAAATCTTTTTTCATTCATCCAATACACAATACAGACAGAAGGGTGATTGGTTCATACATAATGTTGTACTTCTCGACTTAGGGCTGGGCGATATAGACCCAAACTCGTATCTCGATATTATTTCTTAAAATGGCAATATACGACATGAATCTAGATATCTTAAACTCAATAAAGTTTTAACAGAAAGACAATTCTGGGTTAAATTTGCTGCTGCAAAATGCCACCCAGACACATTTATGAACAAACGACTGCACAATATGTGCCACTTTAATCTTTTTCCCCCATAGAAATCCATCTGACTATTCTTTTCATGTTGTAACTTTCCATATCGCCAAAATAGAAAACTCGATGAATCTTGAATCTCGATATATTGCCCAGCTCTATCTTATTTTACTGGCAAGAATGTAACCTTTGACTTCCTCCAACCAAAATAAAAAAAGATATTTTCCCATGCAAAAATTGCGATGGCCCCTGTTTCTGCAAGAGTTTAGAATCAGTCGTAATCAACGGAGACGCTAATGAGAAACGAGTCATTGAACGCACCATAAGAATGGGAATGAGGTGTGCAGATGGTGGTCAGTACTAAATAAAAGTGAAGTTGGGTTCAATGTGTCTTGATGATGTCACAGCTGGATGCCAGAGTAAAGAAATGGATATTTGTATTACTTTTAATAGTAATCACGTCATTAGCTATGAACATCCACGCAGACTTCATTTTCCTTTTCTGTATTAGACATTTATTTCATCTTTAATGAACAAAACATGTCTTGAATCAGATGGAAACACTCAGCAATTAGTTTATGAAGCGGTATTAAACGTTCTTCTGTTTGCTTTAAGAGCTCAATGGTGCGTGTTTTAAAATGATGTACTTACGGTACTATATTTATCCATATACTGACACTGCATTCATTACAGGGATGTAAATTAGCGCCAACCACAAGGGTACATTTGTGTGCTGGTGGGTGAATTGAACCAGTTTAGCAGTCACTGTGGTGGGTTCATTCTGTCAGATCTAGTATAATTAATAATCATATCTACAACCCTGGAGTGAGATCCTGTCAGATTATATGTTTCTGACAGAACCAAAGTGTCATTTGAACTTTTCATAACTAATAATTATTATTTTGCAATCCTGGTCACCATCTGCCAGGGTTGGGGTCAATTACATTTTTCAATTACGTCTTCAATTATCCATGTTCAATCATAACTCAATTATGATTACTGCGACCAGCATTTTTTCTAATTGCAATTAATATTACAATTATTATTTTTCCCCTGGAAGTCAATTACAGTTAAGTTCCCAATTACTAAAGTTACAATGTAATTTCTGAGCCTTTAATAAATAAGCCCATAAATCTTAATCTTCCTCTTGTGTTATAGCGTCTCTTATGATAACGGGACAGTTTTGACCCATGTCTAAAATCAGCTTTAAAATACACTAAAAAATATATAATTTAATTTGTTTCTCATCTCTTGGTTACCTTGTTAGGCTTCCTAATCAATAAAAATAGTGCTATTAATGTCTTTGGTGTGGACTTCCATATTTAAATAATCACTATGTATGTGTAAGACAGAACTATAACATGGTTCACCACGTTTGCGTTTCAATAAATTGTATTTTGTGGAGAATTTCCATGACAATTACAATTACAAAGTCAATTATCTGAGCTCAATTACAATTCAATAATGATGCAACAGATGTTTTCAACCACAGTTACATTCATAATTATGCCATAATTGTAATTTATTATCAATAATGGGATTCCAATTCTAATTGACCCAACCCTGCTATTGACGCTACTTTTGAACTAAAGAGTATATATAGCAGAGAGTGGGGAACGCTGGTATTGGCTTGTGTTACATTCCTTTAGTTTATAACTCAGAAGTGTAGTTGGGAGGCCTGGTTTATTACCGTCTCACTTACTCAACCGTGGCTCATGTCTGTTGGTAACAACAAGCTGTCAGTCAGCCTAATTCTACGTGTGGAGTTGGATGGACGGAGACGTGGAAGATAGCTGTAGGTAGGTGCAGAACAATGGCCGTTTTTATTCCTCTTCTCGGACACACAAACTGTTGCAAAGTCTTCCCAGCAGAATATTATCAGATATGTTACAGGAAAGATACCAGTTGTTGTGTCCATGTCCAATTGGTTACTTTGTTAATTTTTGCTCCAAATGATCAACTTTCTGCCACATGTTGGCAATATAATCTCTCTGCTTTTCGTTTTAAGTGTTTTGAATGTTGTGTTATTACAAAAAACTTTATTTAACATCATAGTCCCTTTTGTATTGATTTTCATATGGTGTTATATTTGGAATTGGGACATTGAGCTTGATGGTCGTTGTTCTGTAATGTGGTTTTTAATAGCTGTATTGTGCCAACTTCTCTCCTTACTTTTCTTTACTTTTTTTTAATAACAATTCCCACTTTCTTTGTGTGGGTCCAGTACAGTTGAACATATTCCTGTAGTTGCAGCAAGATATTGATAGGCCTATTGATTTCTAATCTTAATTTTGAACGACTTTGTTGGTCTCCTGTTATTTACAACCTAGAAGAGGACCATTGAATAGTTTTATCCCTGTAGTCATTCATTGGTATCACACAATTATTCAATAACCAGCTCTGCCAGCTAGTAGCCTACTGATATTGAAATACTATGTATGTGTCCTATTTAATGCTGTGCGATATGATATATATTGTAGTGCGATATAAAAACATCTACCGTACAATACAACCCGCCATAGTAATTTATCTCCTGCTGCCCTAGAAGGACGTTTAAAGAATTTATATAACCTAACAAAACCTATACTATCATATATGTTCTTTGATGGAGCTTGAAAGTAAAATTCACTACAGGTACGGTTTAAAACGATAGAAGTGGCCATTATTGTTGGTTTTTGCACCCCTGGTGGCATTTCCACCTTTGTGTTCTGATTTGTAAATGTGCGACAATAGTATATGTAGCAAAAGTCACAAATATTCCTTCATTGAGAAGATTCCTAAAGAAGTACCATTTATTTTGGGATTTATTTATTAGTTTATTTTTGTATACTAAAATATATAATGAATAGCAATTTTCCATTCATTTCATTTCAAGCAATACTATAAATCTACCTATATCCATACGCACATTTTGAAGGGGGGCAGGGAGAGCATTGCCCCTCCCAGTGGTCAAAAGTTTTCATTACAGTGTACCACAAAGAATTAGAAAATATTTAATTCTTAAGATTATGTAGATGATATACACATATTATAAGTGCTGGTTAGTTTCATGTCACAGATGTTAGTTCTTAAACTTATTGCTAATGTTAGGTTAATGCTTAACTAATTCTATGTTATTGCTAATGCTAGGTTAATGTTATTGCTAGATTAATGATAATGCTAGGTTATTGTTAATGCCAGTTTAATGCTACTGTTAGGCTAATGCTAATGTTAGGCTAATGTTAATGCTAGGTTTGTGCTACTGCTTGGTTAGTGAAAATGCTAGGCTAATGCTCGGTTAGTGTTATTGCTCGGCTAATGTTAATGCTAAGTTAATGTTATGTTAACACTAGCTAATGCTAATGCTAAGCTAATGTTATGTTAACACTAGCTAATGCTAATGCTAAGCTAATGTTATGTTAACACTAGCTAATGCTAATGCTAAGCTAATGTTATGTTAACACTAGCTAATGCTAGCTAAAGCTATTGATAGCCAATGCTAAGCTAATGCATTACGATGCAGGCCAGCACCTTCATCCTAAAATTCTAGTTGTATATGTTACGCACATTGTGGTTTGCGCGAATCTCGAGATGGTCTATATATTTAATTTTTTTTTTTTGCCCCCCCGGCAAGAATCTCAAACTCCGCCCATGCCTATATCATGATATACATTTTTCTCCATATGGCACATGACTAGTTCTATGCAAGATAAATAGTTTCTCAGCAAAGTACTGTGACTGCACACATCAATGCTTCAGTAAAAAAAAGTGGTGGTAAAATTGTGGAGTGACTGGAAGATTTTTAACTTCAGCAGCCGCGGTGGCAGGTGGACAAAACAGTTCATTTCCATCTGTGCTTTGTATGTGCAGTAACTGTATCCGAGCGAGAAGGAGGTCACAGCCCTGGAATGAGTGTTAGCACATGAGCAAAGTGTAACAGAAAGAGCAAACCAAAGTGCTGCCCACACAGCCTCCCTCATCCTGCTTTGGTAGCCTTTAACGGTAGCCTTGTTCTTGCTAACCAGCCCTGGAAGGCTGGAAAGTTGTTAGTATTGCACGCAATTAGTATAGCTGGCAGCTGCAGGTGCTGTCGAAGCTATACTTAACACAGGCGCTATGAGGAAAATCAGTAGTTATCCCACCAGTCTACCTGACACACTGTCTGAGGTGAGAACGTGCGTGTCCACGTCTGTGTACGTGTCCTTACAGTATGTGCATGTTTCTTGAGTCAGTGAGGTTTCAATGGCAGAAAAGGATGCAGAGCCTCAACCACTTTTAACTGAAAGTGGTAAACAGTGATGAGTAGAGATAAAGGTATAGAGAATGTCATATTAACCTAGCCCTTTGCCTTTGCTCACCGCAGCATCAGGTAACTGCAGCAAGAGGAAAGAAACACTCTTGTTTCCTCTCCCACATACTGTAATTGGGTTATTTCAGTACAATCTACTGCTCTCTTGCCTCTGTACAGGGAGAAGAATGAAAATAGAGAGAATGAAATAAAGAATAAACTAACATTAGACTGATCGGACAGTTTTGATAATAAAACAGTCAATTTCAATATGGTAATGTAGCCTAAACTTTAAAAATGTAGGTAGTTGATAGGCCTGGTCAAAATATCAAAAGTCAAGATACATCGCAATTTCTATTTCGGCGATATGGAAAATCAGAATACTGCCTATATCACTATATTTATATTTTATAACTTATTTTTTAATAAAATACTCGTTCTAGGAGTCGCTGTTTTTGCTACTTCTCAGAACAGCATGAAAAGCACAGTTAAATGGATCGTCCAGTGTGTCCTAACGCTAAACAAGCCACACGGCAGAACTCACTCACACATGCTGTTCCTTATAGAAGAAAAAGCCAAAAGTGGCATATATTGTGCAGCTGTTTGTTGATCATTGTGCCTGTGTGGCATTTTGCATCAGCAACTGTAACCCAGAATTGTCTTTCTGAAAAAATATTGAGATATTAATTTTGGTCCCGATCACCCAGCGCTAGTAGTTGAACACAAAAACCGCACAAGAATCTGCTGTATGTGCTACTAATGCAATCGTAACAAAATCAAAAGAAAATCCAATTAAAAGAATTTGGTAAGACAATTTTTCTTTTGTATATCTATAAAAAAAGGACAATTATAAAAGACGGTACCTTTATTTATATGCATTATAAGAAGGCTAAAACAAATCCAATGATTTCCAACGTACTTTCTGATTAAGTTTCTTTTTCCCTCAGAGTGAGAAAAAATGCTGACTTCAAATGGCCTGAATAGACGATACAATCAGAATTTGTGCTGTGTGAGTCAAAGTTTAATTAAAATATTTTATGTGTTTATTTGACTGTTTTTGCACCTACAAAATAGTCGCAGAGTCGGCAGGTTGTGTGTGTGTGTGTGTGCATGCTGAGCAGAGGTGAAGGTACAGTACTCACGTTACTATAATTGAGTTGCTTTTATGGGTACTTATATTTATAAATCAGTAATTTTACTTGTACTTAAATTGCTTTACTTCTTGTAAAATCTAATGCTACATTTCTACACCCGACCGTTACTGAGTAAAATATTACTGTGAAACCACAAAAAATGTCATGACCAGACAACAATCAAATGCCGACCAATCAGATTAAACGTGATGCACGGCGTCAAAACAGCATTGAATGCTGGTTATTTTCTCAGTTTTAGGGTTCATAAATTTAGTTACAGTTAGAGTCATTTTATTAATTACATTTTGACAAACCATTTATTTTATAGATACCTTTAGGTTCCAATTGTGCAAGATTTGGTCTCTAATACATGAGATGTTTACTGTACGCAAGGGAACTGTGGCAATAATTGTTACCAAAAATAAACATGGGGATGGGGGAAGTAACTAGTAACTTTTACTTTGAGTACTATTTAGTTGAGTTACTTTTTACTTGTACATGAGCACAATTTGAGTCAAGTAACAGTACTTCTACTTTAGGAGTATATATCAGTACTCTTTACATTGTAACAAATAACTATAAGTATAAATGATCTCTTTGTGCAGCTCTGTAATTTCTCTGTTTAGGACTTTGAGGTTCATAAACTTGCAAAGTAAAAAAAAAAGAAAAAGGTTTTTCATAAATTCAGGACTCTGCCACTCTATCTCACCACAGCAGTGAGCAGTCTTTTCCTAGATGAATTGATGCCTGGAGGGGGGGTAGTGTGGAGCCTAACCCCTTGTTCACCCACACTGTACCGGGCCTGTGGTTAGAGAGAGAGAGGGAGAGAGAGAGAGAGAGAGAGGGAGAGAAAGGAAGACAAAAGTGGGAAAGGGAATGAGACGGCGGGGCTTTAGTTTCTGTGGTACAAGCAGGGCATTTGTAAAGGGAACATGTCAAGGGCGTTCTTTTAACAGGAACCTGTCCCTCCCTCTCCTGATCTCCACTCGCTCTGTTGTTCCCGTCATGCTCAGCACACGTGTGCGGTGGTGGGTGGGGGGCGTGGGGGTGTAGTAACGACATGAGATTTACACAGTGACTCTATGCCGTAGCTGTGCTGGAGGAAGAATGGAGGTTAATGAGCTGACATCCCCTCCACCCTTGAACACGCCCCCCCTCCCTGCGCCCACCTCCTTAGTCTTTAACACAGTGACAAGCAGACACTCCGAAAACGTTCCAAGTACGTGTGGCTGAATGGTGGCCCTTAGCCAAAGTCCTGGCCCTGGACCATCATGGGGCCCGACCAGTGTATGTGGTGAAGATGAAAAACTGTGAGATGAATCTGACATTAATTGCTTTGTAAAGCTGACCTGTAATCAGAACCCGAAGACTGGAAAATCCACTCCAGAAGTCTATTAAAAATGCATTTCTCAAAACTAGTGTTGTTCCGATACCCTTTTTTTGTCCGGATGCAGAAACCAATACCCAAGTGCATAGTATCAGCCAATACCGATACATGCAGATACTGCAATGTTGAAAAGATATGATTGGTTTTTCACCGAAAATAAGTTTCTCAAAATTGCCGACATTTTTGCACGTTTGTTGATTTTTCGTTAACATGAAAACGCGGCCACACGGTTGGTTCAGATGCATTTGAAGAAGAGTTTGATGCTGTAAATGGCATCGGCGTCTTAATAGCTAGTACCAACCGATACCGATGCTAGCCTTTTAGTGCCATATCGAGATCCATCTCGATACTAGTATCGGTAACGGCACAACCCTACTCAAGACAACAGATTAATCATACAGCTTGACTAAAAATAATGTTTTGACTGTTAGGTTCAGTGATTTTGTATATAGTGTTTCCTCCTCTAACTTTTTAATCTAATACTTGTTTCTTTCAGAGAAGAGTGCAAAACAGAAAAAATAACACACAAGTAAAAACTTAGATAAAATGATGCATTTAGGTTGTTTTGTGTGTGTGTGTTGGATTAAGTATTGCCCCACTCTCTTAGGATGTTTGACACCCATTTGTGGGAATTCTTCTATGATTTGGGATCATCTACCGGCATTCATTTTGAAATCAGAAATGAACTCTCAGGAACTTCCTCACACATCTTAAATCCATTAACTTAAGAACTTCAAGCAAACAGAAACCAACCCAGTCTCTGTGGTTCTAACGGTTAGAGACTCCTGAGGGACAACTGAAGAAGATAAATAGACAAATCTGCAAATACTCTGAAAAGGCCATGGACTGAATTTAAAATGTTCAATGTCACCGCAACAATTTTTTCTTTGGATTGGTTTCACACATCATCCAACTTCAAATATGTGTCTAGATATGCACATGGTCATATTAGGGCAGTGGTTCTCAACCTTTTTTTTGGATCGTGACCCCATTTATATGATTAAGAATTTCTGGTAACCCTAAAGACTTTTTTTTTTTTACTTCTTGAATAACTTTTTGAACATGTTTGTTATACTGAATTACAAATACAGAGTAGATAATATTAAGAAGCTGGGCCAGCTCAGATTTGTTTTCCCCATGCACTGTATTTGAACCAGATTTATATTTGACAAAGTGAAAGTACAGAATGCAGTCGTTTAAGATTGTGTGTTGTTTTAATTTAAAAAAAAGTTTAATATTCAAAAATGTTTATTTAATCAGTAATTTATTCATTGTTTTACATTTCCGACAACTCCATTTAAACTCCAGGCGACCCCAAAGTTGAAAAACACTGTTAGGGTGAGAATAAAGGGTAAATTAAAAAAATTATTCCCCTTTTGTGTTGTATTACCGGAAAAACAGAATGCAAAGGTGAAAAGAATATTTGATGATAGGGTAAAAAAAAGTGACAAAGGAACAACCAAACTTTTAACATTGAAACCCTCACAGGTATATGAACAAATTCTATTTCCATCAGCCAGTCTGAGGCTGAATAAATAGACACAGATGCAGAGAACAACATGCTTATTTTGTTTGTTTTGCCTAAGCGATAGAGACTCTAATGTTTAATCCATGTAAAATATAAGCCCTTGCCCATCATAAGGTTCTATACCAGTCTAAATCATGTCTGACAGCTCCATTACATCTATTCAAGAGACTGCGCGCTCCCATTTGAGCTGACAAGCTTTCAACGCTGAAGTTTAAAATGTGTTTTAATGAAATGTCAGTCGAATACATCCTGCTGCATCTGATGTGCTTTAATTGCCTGAAAATAAAAAGGGTAAAAAAGCACAAGGGTAAAATAACAGCCTTTATGAACTCAAATGCAGAAATAGGATTGATAATGGAGTTGTGAAACACATTCCCAGCACTTGAAAACAATGGAAGATGGATGGTTAGTCATTAGCGCCCATTGTGAATCCTTCAAGTGAGTCATTTGTGGGAAGCCTTGTACATTTTTAATAGTCTTAAACTGAAGAGCCTGAAGAACACAAACTCCATAAAAAAATTACAGGCATTTTACCTCAGCGCTATCCAAGTCCCTCAATTATTTAACACTAATGAATTGCCTCGGGCAAAATACTTCCTAACTACAATATCCACCATCCCAGTGAGGCTGAATCTGCTCGCTCAAATACTTAAATACATTTACCCAATTATGCTCAATCTCACTGATATGAAAGCGGCACAGATGCAAAGATTTCCTCTCAGATTCTTCTACTTCGTGCTGGATGTGATCAAAACACGTCCATAGTATAGGATTGATTAGTTAATGAATCATTTCCATGGATAAGCTAATAAGCTTCTTGATATTCACAGTTTTTGCATATGTGGCGTGGGAGTATATTACAAAGGAATTTTTTTTTGCCGTTATTGTGGTGTCTAGCCACAGTAACCTAACAGCCGTGTGGGCCAGTTGCCAAGCATCTACCAGGCGATTTGCACCAGTTTCAGTTTTTCTGAAAGCTCTTACATTCATGTATTTGAATGAGCTGGAGCAAGAATCTATAAATGTGCATAATTTACAGCGGAGGACAACTCCGTAACAAACTGAGCTGCATTCAGCTCTCCAATCAGACAAATCAGAAAAATATTCTCTACTCTTTCACTGTGTAATGGAGCAGCTAACACCTGACTAGCTTCAGTAAATTCCATGCTATCCAAATGTAATCATTAGTTGTTGCCATTAAATATGCCTGAGAGAAATTAAAGTGTAAAGGATATGCTGTTCCTCGACAGCTGGTTGTTATACATTCCTATCAAGGAGGAAAAAGAGTTTGAAAGAATACATTCATACTATTTTCATTTCAACTGCTTTAGGGATTAAAGCTTGAAGCTTCAGAAAAAAAAAAACTGCATTAAAATAATCCACCATTTGCATGTTTTATCTTACAAAGGAGGCGCAGACACACACACACACACGCACGCACACCAACCCCCACTCTCCCTCGCTCTATATGCCCCTCCCCCATCCTGGGTGAGGACACATACACACGTTTGCAAGTATCCACACATGCATATACACACACGTGCATGCCCGCACACCCACATACACGCACAAACACACACACGCATGCACACTCACACACACACACACACAGATCAACCTGCTGCCATCTGCTCTATGTGCTCTGTACAATCCTAGCAGAATATATTATTCACTGAAATACATCACATCACATTCCCTGAATGTCACAGCCTTACAAAAAAAAATGAGAGAGAGAGAGATGGGGGGATGGGGGTGAAGATATGTGTCCTATAATGGACACACAACATAAGCTTAGAACTATAGGTTCAAGGAAAAGTAGTACATTCCATCCATCCTTTTAGCTATGAGAAGTTGACTGGGTCCAGTCTATCAAAGGGTTAATAGACAAAAAAACTGCACATCCACCTGGACTTGGAGACTTAAGGTGTGTTCACACCAACGTGACTTGAGCGACTCTAGCGACTAGATCACATTAAAAATCAATGTAAATGACGACCCTTCAAGCGATTCCAGCGACTCAATCGCGCGTCCTGAGTTGCTCAAAGTTGAACATTTTTTACTTTTAAATGACTTGAGTGAAGCGAGATCCAATCCGTGATGAGTTTCTCTCCACGTCACTCCCCAGGCTGCCACTGGCTGCACTGAGAGGGCTGTACACTTCTACAACTTACTAGGGCCCAAATGAAAGTGGCATACACCTTGAATAAGCCTTTTAAATTCTAAGTAGATTTTGAGTGAACTCATCATTTAGTAACTCTGTAAGTTGATCATTTAAACCGTAAGTACAGATGGTGCTGTCCATGTTAAGTGCTGTTAACGTACGGCTGGAGAAGAAGTGATCAGCCCTCTCAGTGCAGCCTCCGTCTCTGCAGACACACACTATTCCCAGGTCGCCACGTCACTGATGCGATGAAGCAAACCAAAAAGCGCTGCTACAGTATGTTCAAGCGACTCATCACGGGCCATTTATAGTTGTTGAAGTGGCGTTCAGTGTGAACACACCTTTAGAGACCACGAGGAAACTAACATACAGTACATGGATACATGGATTCTAGGGGACTAGGGAACCCAAAGATAAACCACACTCAGTCAGGCCTGAGTTTCCAGCATCCTGTGATAGATAGAATATAGATGGATAAACAGAGATCAATCTTTCCTGTAATTTAAACACATTTGATTATCTGTATTTATGTGATAGGAACTTTATATTGTGCAGTGTTGGAATCTCAGTGCTAAAAAAAACATTTTCATATTTTGAATTGATTTATTCTTTGAAGCTTAAATATTAACTTATATAATTGCAATGTTTTAATTTCAGTGAGGTTAGTACACATTGAGACTCATAAATGCAAGGGGACTAATCATTTGCAAAATAATTTATTTCAGAGTTTTGTTTTCTGATTATGGCCAAGAATTGTAATTTCAGAGCATCCCTAATAGGAACGTAACGACTTTTCCCATTACTTATAATATTTATGTTAATGCATTACATTTTCTTCCATGGATTTTTAAAGATGCTGACACAATATGAAATAATATATTTATTTTTGCTTTGTTTACATGTTTTAATGTTCACCCTGTCATCAATGGCCACAGTTATATGATGTTTTTTTTAAATTCGGAATTAGTTATTCCAAATTCTGAGTTTTCTGCTTCGTGTTTACATGGTAATAGTAATTCTTGATTTGAGGTTTACATGGAAAACCAGTTTATTCTGCTTTAGTTAATTCGGCTTTAGGTCTGGGGGTTGGAAAGGCTCTGATTGGACAGGGGGAGAACGTGACGTATCACGTCTATCAAGAAAAACACACAACAAGCCTTTTAGTGTCGGCTGTAACACAGAAAACCACACATTAGAACTGCTTTCACTTTTATTTTGATTGTAATTTTGAAGCAACAGCTCGATAATAACACAGTTCGGTCCACGGAGCGGAAGAGATAAGAACTAATCACTGGTAAGTAAAGTCCAGTAAAACTCCGGAAAACAATAACCAGGAATAAATATTTGCTCCCTGGTAAAGATAGATGACAATGATAAACTGGTGATATTACAGCCTGTGCAGCAGTATGGGGACGCATTTACTCCGTCTCCGAGTCTTAGTATCACCCGTCCGATGAAGCCTTTTTGCTGATCTCCTTATGTGTAATAAGTCCATGTATACGTGTTAATGTCAGCATGTTTATGCCTCCGTCCATCCCCTTTTTTCATTACATCCATGTCTTTTAAGGCTCTTATTAAATAAAATGTTGTGTTTTGCTATGACAGTGCAGAGGGAATGAACATCTGCATGGTCCACACTTGACTACATATTGACCTGCTTTGCATTCACCAAACCTAGTGTTTCCACTTTGCTCTGCTGCAATTAAACCAACCGTGAATGCAAGGTTAAGCATGTCTTTCAAACACTTGTTCAATGTAAGTTTTGCGCAAACTTTTGCTAAATCCCCATTCTACCTTTAAGAAAACATCATTCGCTCCATTCATTTTACTTGAAAGAATAGATAATAAAGTTTCACCAAAGACGTGGAATCACACACATTCAAAAAAAACGTACCATTAATTAAAAATGTTCCTCTTTTTTTTATATAATGGAATGCTCCTGATCTTCAGGAAATGTAGATTAGTACCTTGTGTTAACATTGTTTGACAATCAAAGTCATTTGAACAGGAGAGAGCGCTGCTTTCCCCCCTGTCAGCACTTCACTCCTCCAATTTGTCTGCTCGGGGTTTTTTTCCCACCCTCCACCCCCCCCCCCCCCCACCCCCACGCCCCCCTCCTCCACATACGTGTGCGTGCGAGCGTGCGTGTGTGTGAGACAAGTGTGACACACACTTACCACTGGCTAATTGAATGAACGAGAGAGTACGAACATCAAAACAGTGTGTGTGAAAGAGTGTGAAGGTTTCCCAGTGTGTTTGCAGTGCAGCCTGAGTGCCTTTCCCACTGTGTGTGTTTCAAAGTATCTAAATGTGTGTCTTTCTCACTCACACACACTCTCTCTCTCTTGCTCAGTGTGTGTGTGAGTGTGCGTGTGTGTGTGTGTGTGACTTGGAAGCACAGTGCCAGGTCTCTCTAATGAGTCTGTCAGGCGCTGTTAGCGACGGCGTGCTCCCCTGGCTCAGCGCACTTCTACAGACACTGTGTGATTAGCCGGGCCAACGGCACGCCACCGGGCCAGATTAAACACTCACCATGCCACCAGGGAGCACACACACACACACACACAGAAACACTCACACACTTTCTCAGCGATAAAGCACCACACACACACACACACACACACACAGACGTACCATGACAAACTGCTTCATCATCATAGAGTCTATTAGCTCGTTTTGATACAGTAGTACTCATATGTTAAACTCATGGCCCAGGGACCAAATCCGGCACTTTGAAGCATCCACTTGGGCCCGCAGGAGAAAGTAAAAATTAGACATGAATGATTGTGTAAATTAGGCATAGGGGGCCACATGCGGCCCTCGGTCTAACTTTGAGTGGCCCCCAAAGCAAAATTGCAATTCATCAAGTTGGAAGTTATATGAAGCCCAACATACTGTAACACACACACACAACTCCAGAAACACAGAAAACGACAGCAAAATGTCAACAATAGTACACAAAATGATGACAAAATTTGTTTTTCCATTATCCTTGGAAATGTGCAAAATCTTAAAAATGCAATAAAAACTGGTAAAGGAAACACCTGGATTTCAAAAAAGCACTCAAATATTGCTAAAAAGTTTTGACACTTTCATGAGGAGGTTTTTCAGGCGTTCCAATATTGATATGTGTCACAAAAGCGCCATGGAAACACTTTTTCCGCAAATACACATCAGAGAACGTGGTCACATGACCACTTCTCTCTGAGAAAACATAGCGCGGTGCGTGTAAACAGAACAGCAGACCGGGACATTTCCCAAAGTTATCAATACCATATTATACGTGAAACAACAAAGGAATACACAGTGTTATAAGGAGTATTTGACCATCTGTCTTTCTGCAGCAAAGTCTCACGAGATGAGATTTGACAGGAGTTGCAAGGCTCCAAAACAACGTTCAATGGTAACACGTTCAAAGCGCAATTATACTTTGTCAACATTTAGAAATATCGCTTTTATTTTGCTAATATCTGTAATGGAAACCCAGCTAGTGACACACTAAACAACCACTTAAACAGAAAATGACTACAAAAACAACAACACATACAAAATGGCAACAAAAACACAAAAATATAACAAAAATACACTCATTAAACACACAAAAAGGCAACAAAAATGTTCCTTATTGACAAGAAAATAGACAAAATAATTCAACAACACAAAATGTCTAAAACTCAAAAACACCAAGAAAACTCACAGAAAAAGACAAAACTCTTTGTTCTTTCCTGTGTCAATGCTCAGATTGCTCTTTCCTTCTAAATGCTAACATGAATGTTGATGAACATGAAAATGAAACTCAACAATATTTGCAGGTGTTCACAGTTTTCCCCGGTGCTTATATCGCAAGATTTTTTTTTATTGTTAAACAGGTGAAAAAAAATCTTAATTCTTACAAAATCCTTTAATTTTCCTCAAACTATGACATAATATTTTCTTTAATTAAATAGAAATTGGTCACAAAATCCAGGAAATTTCAAATCAAGATCCTGTTGGGACTGATTTCTGACACTTATTGCTTGGATATTGTCGATTTCTTATATGTTTTGTATTTTATGTATACGTAGAAGTGCAAACTATGGCACAATAATGTTGAAATTACTAATTTTCCTGCATAAAATCTGTGGCCCACTTGAGATTAAACTGCTCTGTATTTGGCCCCTGAACTAAAATGAGTTTAACACCCCGGCAGTTGCACATACTGTACTTGAGTGTTGATGCTACTGTAATGGAAAGAAATATAAACAGTTAAAAAAATATATAAACTCTTACAAAATCATTCAATTTTCTTCAAAGTATGAATAATATTTCCCTAAATTCAATAGAAATGAGCATACAATCTAGTAAATTTAAAGTGAAGACCCTGTTGGGACTGATATCTGTCACTTATTACTTTGATATTGTCAGTTTCTTACATATTTTGTATTTTATGTATACGTAAAAGTGCAAACTATGACACAATAATGCTGAAATTATTCCATTTCCTGCACAAAATCTGTGGCCCATTTGAGATCAAACTGCTCCTCATTTGGCCCCTGGACCAAGAGTTTAATTCCACATACTGTACTTGAGTGTTGATGCTACTGGAATTGAAAGAAATATGAACAGTATACAATAAACTGCAGCACAAAAGAAAAGAAAAGAAAAGCAGAATAGTATTTCATGAATCCGTCTGCCTTCATTGAATCCCCGTCTGTGGCTAACATCGAACATCACTTTGAATTAAGAGCAGCCCTCTGGCTCCAACAGCTTTCAACATCTTCATTAAAGTGACATAATTCACTAATTACAGGTAATTACCCTTTAATGAGGAACCCAGATGAACGAGCTGATATGAAGAGGAGGGGCCAGCTGAGGGGACCCCTCATTGTTAATTACTCTATGACTCAGGGGGGATTCTTCCTCTTTTACACTCATTTTTTTTTTTTTTTTTTTGGACACTTTTGATTTGATGTCTTACACTGAAGACGTGTTATTCCCTCTACTGTTGGTAGACATGCTTACTGTAATCTGTCCTGTTCAATATGTGGTATATAAACCACAAACATGCAGAGGAAAAAGTTGATACACAAACTCTTATTTTGTAATAGCAATAGTTTTTATTATTTTTTTTTTTTACTCGCATGTTAAAACCAGACTACTGTACATTCCTTAGATCACGTGTCAAACCCATGGCCCGGGGGCCAAATCCGGCCCACGCGAGAAAGTGAAAATTATAGAGAAAACATGAATCATAGTGTGAATGAAACTCAACACTAGTCTCATGGTGCTTAATATTCATGATTGCAGTCATTTTTTTAGATTAAAAAACTCAAAATTGTTATAAAATCCTTACAATTTTCTCAAATTATCACATATTTCCCTTAATTAAATTTGAAAATGGTCACAAATCTAAGAAATGTAAAGTGAAGACCCTGTTGGGACTGATATCTGTCACTTACTGCTTATTGTTGTCGGTTTCTTACATATTTTTAGATTTTATGTATTTGTAGAAGTGCAAACTAGGGCATAATGATGTTAAAATGACTAACTTTCCACCATAAAATCTGTGGCCCACTTGAGATCAAACTGCTCCGTATTTGGCCCCTGAACTAAAATTAGTTTTACACCCATGAATTAGATAGATGCTGAAATTGTGTACATTTACAAAAGTCATACAAAAACTCAAGTTACACGGATAAAATTGCTGCTTTTAGAGCAGGCGGTTATGGTTTGCATCCCAGACTTTGGAAACGTATGATTGATAAAAATGATTCTTGGTGTAAATATATGGATGTGTGTGCCTACGTTTGACCATCATGAAATGGCAACCTCCCTAAGTAAACTTGTAATAAGCTCCATAGTATGGCCTCCAAATTACAAACACGGAAAACGGACAAAAACGTTTCCCCGTGAAATGGTTGATTGTGCACAAAATCTCGAGCAAGAAAAACCTCATGACTTTGTGAAATTGTATGCGATTTTAGTGTAAACTATCAATATCCACAAATGCATTAAGAATCCCTATAAACCATATTTAATCATAAATAATCATCAGAATACGACCGTGATGACGTCACATTAGGAAGGGCAAATACGACGGAAATGAAATGGAATTGGGGATAATTTGAAACAGGAAATCAGAGGCTGATCAGAGAAAAGGTGCAGTAAGAGATGATAAATGATGGATAGATAAGTTCAGTCTTTATCATTTACAGTAGGAACTTTTTATTGCATTTTTGGTCACAATATAACTTTGTAAATAATCTATCAACTATTTATTTTGGAATCTAAACTTTTTTCAACCACATAACTTAAAGGTCCCATATCATGCTATTTTTCACCATCTCCATTTGTTCTAAGAACCCCAAAAACATAGTATTTGATGTTTATTTTCCCAAACTCGCCTGTTTTCCAGAGTTTTAGCCTCTGAAAAGTCACTTTCTGAGCAACTCTACATCTCTCCCACCCACTCTGTTGCCGAGCTCATGCTGCTTTATAAACACGAGACAGAGCGTTCGCCGGTACATACACAGACTATAGAAAATACATACATAGCACTGCGTGAAGGGCGCTGAAATGCTCACCTTCGTGGGCGTGTCTGTTTACATGTCATTCACGGCAGAGAGCTTCCTGGAGGCGTGGCTTCTCCAGCTCAGTGCCGCGTCAAATTCGTCATCAAAGTGGGAACGCGTCATCAAATTGGAGCGAGGTGTTTGGGCTCACCCTGCAGTAAGAGAGGAGCAAATCACCCTCTAACTAACGATTGAGGGAAACAATGAAAAAAACACTTTGGCCATGTGTATGAATTAAGCTCTATTAGCACTTTATGATGTTTAAAGCACAGAAAAGTCCATTTAGCTCAACATGGGCCCTTTAAGATATAAAGTTATCTGTGACTAAGGATAGACCAGCGATCCTGACTTTTGAATTAGAGAGATCACTGCTGCATCTGTTTTCCTACCATCTGCTCTTCTAATTGCACTATTTAAGCTAGCATACAACATTTAAACACAGTCTTATTTGAATGCTGTTTATAAAATTAGAAGGAGCTCACGACAATCAACACATTGATGTTGCAATTTGCTCACAACACTCAAATGATGCAACTCTAAAATGTAAGACAAAAAAAACGGAAAGAAAATGACTAATAACCACATGTTCTACATTATCATTCATTATCCATTTGACCATTAATACCAATAATGGGTTGTCTGGAAAAAAAACAACACAGTTGAATGGGCCAACATCTATTCAGGATGTTCTATATGACTAACAATGAGCTGTTAAGTAAGTTTCAGTCTAGTTAAGGTTTCTCTAAATGCAAAGTCTCATTTCTCCCTTTCGTTTTCATCTGAATTCAACAAGTCAAAATGAAGTGAATCAAGCAACAACCTCCCACATGAAACGTTTCTCATCACTGACCCGCGAGGAAAAAGCCACACAATAAAACTTCGGTTCAACCACGGTTTTTCCCCCGTTCTGCATATAGTGCTTGCCCTCCCCTGTCTTATCATATCTCGTGCCAAGTGGCCTATTTTTACCCCCTCCAATGTGTCATCTCGGGGTTTTGCTAGTGACCGTATTTCCTGTCATGTGCGTAGGTGCAGTTACTGAAAAGGTCCTGACACTGCTTCGCTGAGTTGTCAGAATGTAAAGGCAGATATACATTATAGTCAATACAGTAGAGTCTTCCCATTTGGATTGCAAAAAAAAAAAAAAAATCTGCTTTTTGACAAAATCTATTTTACTGGGATAATTTTTAATTTTTTTTTAGAGAAAAAACTTAAACTTCCTATTATTGCCAATACCAAAGCAATTCATTTTATTCCTTTATTTATTTGTTACAAGGGCCAATGCACATTAATGAACATAACATGCAAATGTGCCAGATAGTACCCACGGGTTAGTTTCCATCCGTAGTCTCTGGCAGTTTGATGTTGTGTACAACAGAAATTCATTCTTTTTTTTAAAAAAAAAAACAGACAATTTAAAAAATCAGACAGCATGGACAGTACAATAAAATACAAATACTTAAATATAACGGTATTTAGCTTAGGACAGACCGGAAATAAAGAGACCATCGCAGCTAAAATGCACAGAGCAGATGATAAAGTACAAACGTGCTAATATTTTGTCCTAAATAAGAAAGTGCACCTCACTCTTAGCCTGGTTGTTTGTTAGTTAAAGTGCTAATATTATTGCACATGGCCCTATTGCACATGGTTAACATCAATAGATGTGTTTATGTATATTATTATTATACCGAAAAAAACAAAAAACTATGTATGTATGTATATAAGTATGTATGTATGCATAGTAGAGCTGCACGATTATGGCCAAAATGAAAGTCATGATTATTTTTGATCAATATTGTAGTAACGATTATAATTAATTATCATGTTAGGAAAAAAATCTGTTTTTATTACTCTACTTTTAAACAAACACAGTACAGTTAACAGTGCAAAATGAAGCTTTCAATGTGAATTCTGCTAAAAAATTTTTTTTAAAAATTAACCCAAGAATTAAAAATGTGATCACGATTCACATTTGATTAACTGTGCAGCCCTAATGCATAGATATATTTAGATGATTAGGCATTTAATTCAGATGTTTACAGTATGGTGTATTTTTTTCCTTTTTTTGCAGCTGATTTTTCATGAGGCTATCTGACAATGAAACACATTGTTTTGTCTGTATTTAAATAGGGCACTGCATGGCACAATGAAGAAATAGTTTCTTGTTGTTTGAGGCAGAGAACGAGCTGGAGGAGGAAAAACAGCATTACACGAGCTTTTCAACCTTGTGCAACTACTGTGAGTGAAGTTCCTGACCTGACTTACTGTTATAATGTCAAACTGTAGCAGATTCTTATCAAATCTATCCTTTACTGTTCTCACAACTGGCCTTGATTATTTTTCATTTTAAAGGGCAATTAGGCTTTTGAAGCCTGCTCAAACCAGCTCCAGATGCACACCAGAGACACAAATTCCTTCCATGAAATAAAAATATATGTTAAGGCTTAAAACGATAAACAACGAAATGCCAACAGACCGCACAAAGCGGGCCGTCTTCTTTGTGCTGCACGTTCTCCTCTGATGTGACACACACTACCTCTTTTGTTCTGCCACTCACTGCTTATGTTACTGTAGAGCTCTAATGCACACAGATCGATAGCATACTTTCCATTTCAACACATTGACCTAATGTTCGGACACGCAGTTGGGATTGATTCCACTCCGTCGACACAAAGTTTGAAAGCTCCATGCTTTAAATTGAGAAAATAAATGACAGTTATGTTGAAAAACCATCATGTCTTTTTGTTTCTTTTTTCATTTTACTAATATTTATATTGCACAATGAATAACAGCGCTGTTGATCCATATTGAAGATAATGTGAAAGGAGTAAGGAAGGCATGCACGGAACATCTGGCCTTTTCATGAATCCATTTATAAAACCTTTTGTCATCCCCAATTTCATTATTGTGGGACTAAACTATTCTGAAACAGCTGCAAAGACTTAAAAAACATGTAAATACGTCTGGAAAATATATGCAACAAACCATTTACTATCCGAACAAATCCACGCTTTGCATTTAGTAAAACCAACAACTAATGAAAAACTCCCAAACGCTGCCAGTTCTGAACAAATAAACACACAAGTCCACTTCCTTCCCCCACAGGAAGTCCACCGCATGCAAGCACGTTTTTCAACCACAACTGAAAAAGTGCAAAACAACCAGGTGATGTTAACTGTCAATCTGAACATGCAGTCGTTTAGTAGTTTAGTATAGTCAGAAAACAGGAACCAGCTGCACTTAACCAAACAGATCATTGTTCTACTTCTGACATAGGCAACTGGCGGCCCAGGGGCCACATGTGGCCCTCAGTTGATTTTCTTTTTGCGGCCCCCAAAGCAAAGCAGATTCCTTCAAAAATTGTAATTCAAGATGTTGGAAGGAATATGAAGCCCAACATAATATACAAAGTACACAAAAACACACAAAATGACAACAAAGAAAAACACAAAATCCACTTAAGCTAAGTAAATGATTGCAAAAAAAACCACAAAACAACAACATTTACAGAATAGCTCCAAAGACACACAAACTGTAAATAAAATTACACAAAATGACAGGAGAACACAAAAAACAACAACAAAAACACAGAAAGTGACCCCAAAAATGAACAAATCAACAACAAAAATGCAAGAAAATTAAAGAAAAATACACAAAATTACAACAACACAAAAAAATAACAAAACCACACAAAAATGGCAAAATAAAACACACAAAATGACATAAATCATAAAATGTCAACAAAGACAGACACAACAACCACTTAAACGAAGAACATGACTACAAAAACACACAAAACAACAACATATTGCAGAATGGCTCCAAAGACACACAGACTGTTAACACAAAACACAAAATGACAGGAAAATACAGAAAACAATGAAAATAGAGAAAGTGACCTCAAAAATGCACAAATCAACAACAAAAAAGCATAAAATACATAAAATTACAACAAGAACACACAACTCCAAAAACACACAAAATGGCTAAAAACAAACAAAACATCAAAACCACAAAGACAAAATAAAGACAAAACCATTTTTCCCCGTGTTAACGCTCAGATTGGTCATGATTCTAAATGCTGACATGAATATTGATCATGTGGCCCTCGGATCAGATATAATCACATTTGTGTGGCCCCCACTGAGATAGAGTTGCCCATCCCTGTTCTACTGTGTGTGCATGGTGTGGAAAATGATTATTGAAAGGGTCTTAATAGGCAGCCATGTTTTTTTTTTTTTTTTTGTTAAATTTGAATAGAACTAAAAACCTGCTTTTACATGGGATGGGATGGATTTGTATTTGGCAGAAACACCTTGGTTGAGTCAGACTGAAAATGTCAAAGCATGTCAGGTACGTTGACAAGTTGCCGCGGGCTGTACAGCGCGCCATTACACTTCAGACAATTAAATGTGTCGGTTAAGACCTCTGATCCTTGTACACGACTGTTTTGAGTTTAAAAAGCAACACCAGGGAGCATCAAAATGTGCCAAAAAAAAAAGGATTCTAAAGTGAGGTTTTTTTCTTGAAGCAGTACACTGTTTTAATATTGTAAGCTGTAATTTCACACAACTCTGTGAATGCTATTAAGATGTAGATCAGTGTTTCTCAAATAGGGGGACGTGCACCCCTAGGGGAGAGAGAGGAAAATTGACAAATGAAAGCATTAAAAATAGGGTTTTAAAATGTTTATTTTTAGTTAAAAATGATAATCACACTGGATCTTGTTGGGTTCTTTCTTCTTCTTTACTATGGACTTTATATTTTGTTCAGCGCTTTGAGATGACTTTGTTGTATTTTGCGCTATATAAATAAAGTTGAATTGAATTGAATTGAATCTTACCAGCAACTCACAAAACGACAACAAAAACACAAAAAATAAGAGGCAAAATACAACAAAATTCACAAAATGACACTAAAAACACACGCGTGCACTAAGAGAGAAAAATACAAAATGACAACAAAGACACACTGAGTGAGAGAAAAATACACAAGATCATAACAAAATACACAAAAAAAACCAAAAAAAAACAACCAAACGACACAAAAAACACACACACTGAGATAGAATAATTAAAATATTATCAACAACACACAAAATAAGAGAAAAGTACACTGAATAATAAAAAGAACAGACAACCAACAACAAAATACAAAACACAAAATTACACCAAAAACACACACACACTAAAAGAGGAAGCACTTACTATTACCAGCAACACACAAAACAACAACAGACACACAAAATGAGAGAAAAATACACAAGATCATAACAAAACTACACTGAAATAACAGAAAAACATACAAAATGACTTAAAAAAAACCAACCAAACGACACAAAGAGCACACACACTGAGATGGAATAATTTAAATAATACCAAAAACACACAAAATAAAAGTATAATGAATAATAAAAAGAACAGACAAACAACAACAAAATACACAAAATTACACCGAAATCACAAAAAATGATGATAGAAATTATAAAAACTATCAAAACATAATCATTCAGGAGGCACTAAATACTGTTTCATTCCACTTATTTTCATTCCATCATTATGCTCTATAGTTGTTTTTTTTATAGAATTCTCAACAAAATATTAAAGTCAGACAAAGGACGATACTTGAGCCAAAAAAGTTAGAGAACCACTGATGTAGATATAGCTAAACGTTGTTAATGGAAACAATATGGCAGCTTTTTCTGATAAACCAAACATCGGCTTCTAAAACGCTGAGATGGAGAGAGGTAAAAAAAAAAGAGAGAAAGAGAGAGAGATGAACACTAATCTCATTACCTTTTCTTCCTGGTATGAGAGAATAAGCATTTCTCTCTGTGGCAATGGGGAGGAGGGTTGCATCAATAAACAAAAAAACAAAAAAATAAAAATACTCAATCGCTCACCCCGCCATTTGATTTCCCATGTAATTAAATCAGTTAAATGTTATAAAAACATGTAAACTCCAACAGTGACTGTGAGCCATTTGCATTTTTAATCAGCCCAGATTAATTCTAATAAGCATGCTCGGCTAAGGCGATGACAGAGCAGGCCTATTGTGATGCTGTCACACTCATTTAATTCTTGTCATTATGTCCCATATCCTATTATGATAATTGGCTTTTTATTCTCAATCAACAAGCAGCCAAAGCTATTAAGTGATCATCTCTGACTAAAAGCACCTTTAACCTGAACCGTGTAAGAAGTTTCGCCTCTTTTAAAACAACAAGTGTTTCTCTGTTATTTGTGTGTATTTTGTAGTGATCTTGTGTATTTTTGTCTCATTTAGTGTGTCTTTGTTATCGTTTTGTGTCATACTGGTCTTGGTAAGTATTTTTCTCTCTTAGTGTGTGTGTTTTTGGTGTAATTTTGAGTATTTTGTTGTTGTTTGTCTGTTCTTTTTATTATTCAGTATCATTTCTCACTTATTTTGTGTGTTTTTGTTGTCGTTTTGTGAGTTGCTGGTAATTTTAAGTATTTTTCTCTCTTAGTGCGTGTGTGTCTTAGTGTAGTTTGGTTGTTTTGTATGTTTCTCTGTTATTTTTGTGTATTTTGTAGTGATCTTGAGTATTTTTGTCTCATTCAGTGTGTCTTTGTTGTAATTTTGTGTGTTGCTAGTAATGGTAAGTGTTTTCCTCTCTTAGTGTGTGTGTTTTTGGTGTAATTATGTGTATTTTCATGTTGTCGGTTGTCTGTTCTTTTTATTATTCAGTATATTTTCTCTTATTTTGTGTGTTTTTGGTATTTTTTAAATTATTGTCTCTCAGTGTGTGTGTTTTTGGTGTTGTTTGGTTGTTTCCTATGTTGCTCTGTTATTTTTGTATATTGTGTCGTGATCTTGTGTATTTTATCTATTGTGTCTGTTGTCGTTTTGTGTGTTGCTGGTATCAGCACTTATTTGCTGTTGTTTGACTGCTCTTTATATTATTGAGTCATTTTTTTCTCTTACTGTGTGTGATTTTGTTGTCATTTTGTGAGTTGCTGGTAATATTCAGTGTGATTATTTATTATTTTTAACTACACGTACCCCCATTTGAGAAACACTACCATAGCCTATTCAAGTTGGCCACTCGCCCCAAATGAGAAATGACTGTCGAGGCTTGGGATGTTGACACTTGGCAGAGGGTGTAAAGCAAACATATTAGACAGAGGAAATGGGTATCACCCTCTTCTACGGCGAGAAGACGAATGGGCCTGATGTGCACGGCCATTTCCTTCGCTGCCTGCATAGTGAGGCAATCAAAAAGTGAAATATCTAAAGAAACCTTGGCCTCGCGGTGTAATTAAAAGACACAAATTGCAGACATTACATCCATGCCGAGAGTTTAAATAAGAATAACAAATCATAAGCTAATCATTATCCATATAGCAGAAGTTAAACCAATTTGTGAATGTCCAAATGATTTATTCATGAATGACACAACACAACACAACACACAAACGTATTCTTCCTATTATCCTCTAAACTGCAGGTGTAAGCAGTTACTGCCTGTCTAATAACAAAGTGCTCATTCTTCCACATTCTCATGCTGCCTCGCAGAAACACTGATAAACCCGTGAAACGAAGACATAGCAAATAAATGCCAAAGATAAATAATGGCGCTAATGTAAAGTTGAGTAAGACAGAGGAAGCCGATACATGAACACAGACTATTGTGGATTTGTTATATATATATATATATATTGTTTTCAGCTCAGTCACACAGCAGGCTTGGTTAACCTTTGCGGTATTTCTTTGAAATAATCAAACAGGAAATGTTTTTTTTTCAGCTGCCATCCACTTTTATCCAACATCTACAATTCAAATGTTGACTATTTTGTGTTTCTGTTTTTTGGGGTATTTACTGTATCAATTTTTGTGTATTTTCTTTTTTTTTTAACGGTGAAGAGGAAAACAAACTTTCAAGCATAAATTTTGACCTTTTTCCTTTCTTTTTGGAGTAAATAATATTTGATTCATTGATCTCTGAGGCACACTATGATTTTAATAAAAACATTTAGGTTTCAGTAACTTCTCTACAACCTTTCATAATAAAAATAATTATATTTTTAAATAAGCTTTAGATGTTTTATTTTTGAATTTGTATGACAAAAACCTAACATGATGGAGAGGAAAACAAACTTTCAAGCAGCAATTTGGACTTTTTTCCATGGGTGGTTTCTTCATAAGGGCGATTAGTGCGACGCCCTATCAAAGGAGAAAAAGGAGTGATTTTGATCATATTCTTCCACAGTGTTACAGGGCTGTGACACTTCTGGACAATTTGAGCTGCTCTATGTCATTGTCCAATGAGTGCAGGGTCCTGCTCCATGAAGTACCGCCCCTTTTGGGCATCCTCAGTCAAATTCAAAATCGCCCAGACTGCTCTCATAGACTCCCATGTAAAATCAGTTTTTTTTCTAATTCCAGTCATTCCAATGCATTCCTCATGGGTTCCGGGAGAACTTGCACTAACGTGCTTTCGTCATACCTAACGTGAGCATAGCCGGCGTCTGATTGGCTGGAAACGATGTGGTTGAAACCGAATTTACTGTAGTGCATGAATTCCTGATGAGGAAGATGAGTGACAGCCCACTTACCCACAAAGACGACAAGTGGACAATCGCCAACATCCTCAGTAGGGATGTCCCGATACAACTTTTTCACTTCCGATACGATACCGATATTGCGGCTTTGCATATTGGCCGATACCAATATCGATCTGATGTGATATCAGCACGAATCATACATAAGTTTATTACTTATTTTGTAGTGTGGCATGTTAGAAAAGGCTTGATCAAGTGATGTTACTCAAACAGAGAACAATTCAAGATAATATCTACAGGATTCTACAATTGAATAAATATAATATATATATCGGAAATTTTAGATGCAGTCCGATATTCATTTTCTGGCTGATATCGGACCGATGCCGGATCGGGACACCCCGAGTCCTCAGCACATTTAACTGTGCACTTCAGGCAATAGCAACGGTTTTAAGAGCCTATTGGAGAGAGGATGCCGCCGCCTCTTCACAAAGTAAGTGTGTGCGTGCGTGTGTGTGTCTGCGCACAGTACTGTGATGGACTGGCATTGTTCCGCGGGTATCCTGGATAAACTGCAACATCCATTGTAGTATAACATGTTTTTTTTTTTTTTTTTTAAGCCAATTGTTAAAAAACGTGTAAGTATGCCTACTTGGTGCCAATTATTAAATCAGTGTGCCTCTGTATATATCTGAGCCACACGCACACACACACACACAATCACAATCTATGATGACGTTGGTTTTTAATCGTTATTTTTTCATTCGAATGCTGCTTTCAGGCAATATGTTTATTTTTGCAAATCTATACAATTGGCCAGATATCATATTTGTATTCATAGTTCACTGATGAATGTGTGCACTTTGATTTGCACCTAAAGATAGTTAAGCTGCACAAAATCTTTAACATGCTACCGATATGGCAGTCTGTACATACTGTATACTGTTTTTACTGTTTGTTTCTGCAAATACAGTATTGTTTGTGCAATGTTGAGCAATTAGAATGCACTACCCCTTTATTTGCATTTATATAAACTATTTGTAATTAAAATAACTACTTTAAAGAGCTGTAAATAAATAAGTTTAATGATTTTGACTTATATGTAGTCACCTCTACTTTTTCCTTTCTTTTTGGAGTAAATCATATTTGATTTATTAATCTCTGAGTCACACGATGATTTTATCTAATAAACAACTATCAAGTAACTATTAATTAGAGTAATGATTCAGTAACTTCTCTTCTAGTCTCCATAATAAAATATAATTAATTTTAGATCTTTTATTTTTGTATTGTACGACAGGAACCTATTCCTAACATTTCACACACACATACAGTATTTGATGGCTATCATGATGATGGTGGATGAATGGCAAGTGATTTGTATTTAAATTGTACTTTCAGAGTTTGAAAACGAAAAAAGATTGTGGCAGCAAATAGGATATTTAATGCTACATTACTTGTTGTGCCTCATGGATTTCTAATTAAATGAATACGGTAAATATGTAAACATGTCGGATTGATAAAAAAAACAGAAAAGACACTCTTTCACATAGTTATGAGGTGTGTGTGACACGTCTGTCTTTCTGCCCGAGGTCACTGTATTAATGGAAAAAGAATGTCTTCCATTGAAATGTACAGTAAACAAAGCCAGGAAAGTGGTGGGGGCTATGGGGAGGGGGGTGTTACACTGATGCTCACCGTTTTTTACTGACTTTTTGTGCGCACACCTCTCTAAAGTCTTGTGCACAAAGCTGTCAGAGCTGTTTGGGCTGCACAGTTATCACTAGAATGCTTTAATTTTCTCACAGAGATGGACAAAGTGCTATTTGAGGTTTCAGTACTCAACACTTTCCCAATATTCATGTGCATTTGTGTCTTTCTGAAAAGCCACTTCACTCCAGAAGAGATTTTTGAGAGATTTTCAATGAAGTTGAAAAAGTAGCATTGGCTCTTCTACAGCTTAATACCATGTGTTCTGCTTTATCAAAGTGAAAGCCACAGTTTATCAACTCTTATACCACTAATGTTGAGAGCTATGATTCATCTAACCTCAGTGCACGGCTGCCTAAAAAGTGCAGTCCGCGATGTTAGAAGCTAGCAAGTTATGAGCCAGCAATCTCCTCTAAGCTCCACCCCCTCCTGTATGCCTCATTTATGTCACATGCTGTCCCTTCTAGAAGAAAAAGCCAAAAGTGGCACATATTGTGCAGCTGTTAGTTAATAAATGTGCCTGTGTGGCATTTTTTCATCAGCAAATTTAACCCAGAATTGTCTTCCTGGAAAGACTTTATTTGAATGAAAAATAGTGAGATTTATATAGTATATCACCATTTTGAGAAAAAACATTGAGAAATGAGTTTTGGTCCCTATCACCCAGCCCTACATCTGATTGGTTCTAATTATTCAGACCAAATGGCAGAGATTGGTCAGAATATATACTGTATTCCAGCTGCTATAAAAGTTGGATTCTTTTTGTTCTTTTTAATTTAATATAAAATGTAATGACTACTCTTAAGTGTTTCTGAACAAGATTTCAGACTCCAGTTTTAGCTATAGGGCCTCCAGTTTTCAATTACCGCAAAAAACAGATTATCCTTTATTATTTTATTTAAGTTATTAAAATGAAGTGAAAATTGCAATATGACACGGAATGTACCATCACATGCATGTTTTGGGACAAACATACACACATTTACGTGCAATTTTCAGGTAAACGTTAGGGTTACAGTTTGAATTAGGGGTTAGGATTGTTATTGTTTTAAACTGTAAAATGTGAAGCACTTTGTGACCCTGGTCTGTGAAAAGCGCTATATAAATAAATTTTACTTACTTACTTACTTAGGATTAACATTATGAATTAGGGTTAATGTTAGGGTTACAGTTTGAATTAGGGGTTAGGATTAACATTATGAATTAGTTTTAATGTTAGGGTTAGGATTAATGTTAGAATTAGGGTTAGGGTTAACATTAGAATTAGGGTTAACGTTAGGGGTTAGGGTTAACATTAGAATTAGGGTTAACGTTAGGGGTTAGGGTTAACATTAGAATTAGGGTTAACGTTAGGGGTTAGGGTTAACGTTAGGGGTTAGGGTTAACGTTAGGGTTAGGGTTAACTTTAGGGGTTAGGGGTTAGGGTTAACGTTAGGGGTTAGGGTTAACGTTAGGGGTTAGGGTTAACGTTAGGGGTTGGGGTTAACATTAGAATTAGGGTTAACGTTAGGGGTTAGGGTTAACGTGGGGTTCGGGTTAACGTTAGGGTTAGGGTTAACGGACGTTACTTATTGACAGCCTTCATGACAGCTTATTCATGCTAATGACAAGTGTCATGTCATAATAATGACAGCGTAATGTCAGCCTTTATGTATAAAACTTCAAGTAAAGTGTTACCAAATAATTTAAATGACATAATTAAAACTATATTTTTTTATGTTTTTCTTTAATCATTTACTAGACATTTCAGGCGAGCCCATTTGAATTCCAACCTTGGGGTCACGACCCCAAGGTTGGAAACACTGGATTAGGGAAAGCCGATAAAATGGAAACAAAAGTGAAATAGATAAACTGATGTGAGAACTCTGAAACAGAATTGTGGAAATGTTGAAACCAAACAATCAAACAATGTTGAGGCTCTACTTCACACTTTTGTTTTCGCTAAAGCACTAAACACCTAATAAACCTTTTTTTCATTTCACACAGCGACCTCATGAAATGCACTTTACATTTAATTTGCTATTTATCTGTAAAGAAGACTTAATAAGGTCTGTGTTGAGTACACAGGAGGTGAGTGTTACTATGGCGATGCAGAGTGCTCCTCTGTGCTGTGTGTCTCTGAGGCCTGTTCCTTTGTGGCCACAGACAACAGCTGTCTTTACCTTTGGCAGGCAAACACACTCATTAAGAGTGGCCATGTTTGTTTTTTTGCCCGATACCTAGCCCTAAGCAAACACTAGCATATCTCAGCTCCGCAGCTCTCGCAGTCTCAACATTTCCTTCCTTGTTGTGGAGGGAGAGCCTGGCACATTTAGCCTGCTGTACTGTTTATTTTAATCCTGCGAGCTGTAGCCAAGTTACCGATTGCTCTCAAAGAATGCGTGTTTAATTGAAAAAATCATCTGAGGTTTGAGCTGACAAAGGGCTACACCAGAGGTGAAAGTAACAGATTACAAGTACTCATATTACTGTAATTTAGTTGTTTTTATGGAGTTACTTGTACTTTTTTCAGTATATTTCTAAGTCAGTAATTTTACTTGCAAAATACATAAATTTTCCTCAAATTATGATGTAATATTTCCCTTAATTAAATAGAAATCGGTCACAAATCTAAGACATTTAAAGTGAAGTGAAAGTAATAGATTACAAGTACTCACATTACTGTAATTGAGTTGCTTTTATGGGTATTTGTACTTTTTTTTAAAAGTACATTTCCAAATTAGTAATTTTATTTTTACTTAAATAGGTTTTAAAAGAATTAACTTCTTACATTTCTACACCCAACCGTTACTGAGTAAATTATAATGTTTTGATTTAAAATGATCAACGGACATTGTGAAACTACAAAAAATGCAATGACCGGACAACAATCAAATGCATCACATCCTAGAGGACCAATCAAATTAAACGTAATGCACGGCGCCAAAACATTATTCTGAATTGAATGTACTGGTGTTATTTCATTTTAAAAGCAATCGTACATTTTGATAAACCTTCTATTTTATACAGATGCCTTTGTGGAAAATAAATTAAGTTCCAATTGTACTAGATTTGGTTTCTCATTTTTTAAGTTTATATATAAAATGCTTATTGTATGTAAAGGAACCAAAACTACCAAAACTAAAGGTGGTAATAAACCCCTATATCTATATCGATATAGATATAGAAGCGTAATTGTGATT
Source organism: Gouania willdenowi (assembly GCF_900634775.1). Lineage (NCBI taxonomy): Eukaryota > Metazoa > Chordata > Actinopteri > Blenniiformes > Gobiesocidae > Gouania > Gouania willdenowi. The sequence goes on along the minus strand of NC_041050.1, from coordinate 34,471,911 downwards.
GCACTGAAAACAATACAACAAAATCTTGTTGGCAGCAGTAAATCATCATAGAGCAGAAAAATTAAAATATTAAAAAGATAACAAAAAAAAAAAATGTGTTTATATATAGAAGTAAATAGTAATAAAACAAAGACAATTTGGAATTTAAGTGTTAAAAAGTAGCGACACAACAGTACAACCCTTTACTTTGAGTACTATTTTAATTGAGCTACTTTTTACTTGTACTTGAATATTTTATTTCTCGGGGTGGACTGGCAGACATGGTAACAGTCGGCAAAAATGTGGCGAGAAAAGAGAGTAAAGTGACTAAAATGGGCCAAAACCAGTAAGGAGTGGCCAAAAAATGGGCAAATAAAGAGGAATCAGGTGCTATGTAATGACAAAGGGTAGCTTTATTGGGCAAAACAATAGTGAAAAAAGGCAAACATGGAAAAAAAGAGGCAAAATGTAGGATAAAAAGAAAAAAAGTGGTATTTATTGGGCAAAAGTTAGCTTATTTGGATGAAAAGTGGCCAAAATTTTTTTAAGAAAGGACAACAATTGGATAAAAGTGTCAAAAAGGGGTAATTATTGGCAAAAAGTATCTAAAGTCTGATTACCAATCAAGTAACAGTACTTGTACTTGAGTAGGAGATATCAGTACTCGTTACACACTGCTGGTGACGTTATGAATGATGTTGTGTATGTCTCTCTTACACATAATGTGTTACATTATATTCCCTGATATCACATCTTCTGGTATGTCACAAGAAGGCTTTCTTTGTTTGTTGTGCCGTAGACGTGATAAAGGCGTCATTATTTGGTCGTGTCGCAGCCAACAGTAAAATCTGCTGTGAGAGAATCTGCAGTGAAAGGTTGCGTTGGAATATTTTTCTCTCCTCTCTCAGCAAAAGTCTGTGGCTTGAGTGACAAGGCAGGTTGACTTCATAACGGTTGGACAAAAATTCCATTTAAGAGAGAAAATGGCATTGAATGTCATTCCATTACTGCAGATAGCAAACATGGGAACATTTGAACCCAGAAGGCATTCACATTAACTTATACAAATCAGCAGAGAGAATACCTTGGCTCTGCTCTAACATATATTAGGGCTGGGCAATATATCGAGATTCAAGATATATTACAATATCGCCTGTATTGATATATATATATATATATATATATATATTATAGCTTATTTTTTATGAAAATACTCGTTTTAGGAATCACAACTTGAAAAGCACAGTTAAATGGATTTCTTAGTGCGTCCTAACCCAGACTTTCCCCTAAACAACCCACACTATAAAATGCATTCACATGTGCTGTCCCTTATAGCAGTGTTTCTCAAACGGGGGTACGTGTACCCCTAGGGGTACACGATGGCACCACAGGGGGAACTTGAGAGAGAGAGAGTGGAAAATTAACAAATAAAGTGTCAGTCTTGGTCCCACCCCTTGATATATGACCCGAAATGATAAAAACTATACAAATACATCTATTCAAATGCCACTAAATTGGTGTTTTTCAACCTAGGGGTCGGGACCCCATATGGGAGCGCCAGGAGTTTAAATGGGGTTGCCTGAAATTTCTGAAAAATTAAAATAGGTTTACTTTTTTTTTTTTTAATTAAAACAACACACAATCTTACTGTATATCTATACTTTCACTTTGTGAAATATAAATTTTGTTAAACTAAAATGCAGTCAAGAAATGCATATATATATATATATATATATATATATATATATATATATATATATATGAGCTCAAACATGATCAAAAACTAATTCAAAGAAAAAAATGTTTAGAAATTCTTGATATTAAAATGGGGTCACGATCCAAAAAAGGTTGGAACCACTGCACTAACTACAGTTTCTCTCCACTTATTTACAAAATGAGATTCTTTAACATGTGTGTTATCACTCGTTCATTCCATCATTTTGAACTATAGATGTTTTTAAATAGATGCCTAAGTAAAATATTGTAGTCGGACGAAGGGGGTACTTGGATTCAGAATAATAGAAATTGAGCCAAAAAGTTGGACAAACAATGCCTTATAGGGGTGTGAAAAAAAAAAATCAATTTCACGATATATCTCAATTTTTTGGTTGCAGATTTTAAATCATTTTTTTTATATATATATATATATATATATATATATATATATATATATATATATATATATATTCAATCAATAATTTTCTGATTGTATTTTTCACATTTTAGTGGACGTGTGTTTTCTACTGCTGGCATGTTGACCAGCTCCTGTTCCTACATAAAAACCTTGAAAATTGTGCCACTTCCACACCTCCACTCCGCTAGATGACATCGTTGATATAATAATAATAATAATAATAATAATAATAATAATAATAATAATAATAATAATAATAATAATAATCATCATCATAAATAAGAAGTTTTGAGGCAAATAATTTTGACTCAATTTGTCCTCTGAATGATCAATATCGTCTGATGAACATACTGTATACAGCAACTTGATTTTTCATCTTTACGTTTAATTTTGATAATACCTGGGTAGAATATCGCAATATATCATGATATTGTGATAATATCGCATCGTGACCTAAGTATCGTGATAAGTATCGTATTGCAAGATCCTTGCCCATACTCACCCCTAATGCCTTATAGAAATAAAAAAACCAAAAGTGACTGTTTGTTAATAAATGTGCAGAGGTGGCCTTTTGAATCAGAAAATCTTACTTATTAAGGTAATTGTTGTTCTGATCCGCATTTATTAGAATTAAAATAAATATGCCATTTTGAGAAAAAAAATATGATGTTTTGGGCCGTATCGCCCAGCCCTAATATATGTACAGTACTGGAGTACTTTCAGATCGCTGTATTTCCAAGAGTGCTCTTCCAAAAATGCACTCACTTATTTGATTTCATCCATTTTCACCGTTTGTCAGGCGCGGAGTCACAACGCATTGTGAAATGAGGTCTTAATGTGGACTAATGAGGCTGTCATGGCAAAGTCGTCTCTGCTTGTTTGAGTTTGACTCATGTCATAGATTCAATTAAATCAGCCCAAGTCAAGCTGGCCTGGGGCCAGATCGGTAATGATTGACCTCATTCAAACAATGCTTTGACATATTGAAACAATAAGAGGAAGGGCCTTGGGTCAGCTGCACAAGCAAAAACTTTTGCTCAAGAGCGATAAGGTAGAAAAAATTACAGTGAAGTCACCAACGTGTTATGTGACTGCGGGGGCGATGGTGAAGTTTTTTTTCTTCTTTTTTGTCTCTTTTGTTTTGACTTGTGTAACATTTTATGAGGAGTGATTATCATACGTGTGTGTGTGTGTGTGTGTGTGTGTGCAGTTCTTTAACTATAAAAGAAAAAATGTTTAATTAGAACATATTGAGCAAGGTCTAATAAAAAAAAGGAACGTTGGTTAATTACTCAAACATTTCCAGCCCCTAGAAATGTAATTATTGATGGAAATTGAAAAACATAACCATCAGTTGGGTCAACAAAGTGATTCATATAGTTTATGAACTCTGACGCCTACGATTACTATCTGTAGATATATGAAACCACTCATCCTTTAATGGTAAACGTACATTTAACAGGTCTGGAATGCAGCTGGCCTGTTTCCTCCTTTTGGAGGTTTACTTGTCCTCAGAAGTCTAAACTGATTTATTTGGATGTTGAAATGCCTGGAATCTAAATCATGACACAAACACTCTCAAGGCTGTGTAAACAACCTTTCCAGTTCCAGTGTACAACTATCCTTTCTGAGTAATAACTTTGGTGCCAAGGGCAAAAAGCCATTCTCACTTTTAGAAGTGGCTCCACTTTTACTGAGAAAACACTTCATTCACGTAAGAAGTAAAACACTTTTTAACCGCCTTGAATAAAAGTGTACAATTAGTTTTGATACTTTGACTTTGTCAGAGTTAAAACTGTTTACAGATAAAGCTACAGTTCGGGGAGACGGAGAGGTCCTGAGTGCTTTGTAGAATAAACAAAAAATGAGTTAACGGAATTAGAAAAACATCTTGCCTTACTCACTCTTGTTTGTCTATCCACCAGGGCAATGATAGTTACACTAAACAGATAAAAGGAAGCACACAACGACACACACACACACAGAGTAACTGCATCTCATTAAGCTTCATTCCCTCTGGCCCTTATTCCATTAGAAATTAAAACTCAGGACAATTAGTGGCAGATTGGTCTCAGCTCAGTGCACTACATTTGCACTCTCAAAGCACCAAGACGACTTAATTACAGGTACATGAGAAATCATAGAAATGGCACAGCTCGGAGCACATGGTGGATACTGGAGCAAGTGTCAGGTGAAAAAATTGACAAGATAAATAAGATAAAAAGGTCGTAGTTACAAGATGAAAAAAATAACTGAAGATACAGTAAGTGATTAGAGACATACAGTATGTATAAGGTAGGGCTACACGATTACGGCCAAAAGGACAATCACGCTTATTTTTTATAAATATTGTTATCACAATTATAATCACAATTATATATCATGTTAGTAGGGCTGGGAGATTTTAAATTAAAAAAAAAATTCGATTCGATTCTTTTTTTCATGGACTTAAAAATGACTGCAGACATCACATATATTGTCAAAGTGTCATTATCAATGGATTATTTATGTATTCAACAAATAAACAAAGTGGGTTAAATGTGCTATACAAACTTGATATACTTGTAGTTGCCATTTTTCAGCCATATCATTAAAAGTAAGGAAGATTATTCATCAAACCAATCAACATTTACATAGGGCTGGGCCATTTTCCCAACATAAAAATTCATGTTTTGATTTGATTTTTGATTTTTTTTTTTCAATGCACTTACAAATGACTGTAGACACCAGATATATTGTCAAAAGTACAACTTTATTGCTGCGATTGTCCTCAAGAGTTGAAAAGCATAAAATAATCCCAAAATAAGTAAATGAGGCTCTGTCATTCAACTATTTCAAGCTTTAAACCAGGTTTAAGCAAAACTGCAACAGCTACTTCACAGTAGCTTAAATTTTCTGATTAAGAAATCAGGTAACTACATCTTATAACATTACAGACATTACAATTAAAAAAATAATAAACTCTTCCCGTAGCATCTCAGCATAGTGCGAATAAAACATTAAACATGCCTGTGGCACACCTATAGCCTACTCATAGGGTAAACACATGTAAACAAAGAGGGGGCGGGCTCTCATCGCGCTACGCAAACCCACAAGGACGGAAAAAAATGTGGTGGGGAAAAATAAAAACGACTATATTAAAATAAAATATTTTATCTATAAATTCGATAAATCATCAACTCATCATACATTACTATACTTAAGTATGCCTCAGTGAGTTTTGCTTAAAATGTTTTACTTTTTTTTTACTTACATTTCATGAAAAATTATTTCCATCTTACATTGACCTCTGCCAAAAAGTTCATATTTTTTTTTACCGGCGTTTATTCATTTATTTGTTTGTTTGTCTGCCAACGGGATTAGGTCACAAGTACAGTACTTAATGGATTTTGATTAATTTTTAACCAAAGATAGACCTCACGCCATGAAAGATCCATTACATTTTGGATATGGATCAAAAATCTAAACATCTCTGGCTGTGTTCGAAATGTCATACTAACGTACTACTCATATAAGTCAGACATTCAAATGAGTATGTAGTGCGTTAACATTAGATAGAATGGGAAGATTAAGTACGTGAGAAATACCCGGATGTATACTATATCAGGGCATTTATGTTATTGAAGTATGTACGTTGGGCACACTAGTCATACTCAACCGCCCCATGATGCATTGCGAGTGGAACGTAAAATTGTCCTGGGACCGGCTTCAAGCTACAAGTCAAACATTACCTTTTCAAAACAAAAGCATTTCTCCTTGTTGATTTTTAAGGCTTCTGTAAATAGGACTCTTGTTTTGAAGTTAACCAGAAAGTTTTATCAGTAACACAATGGAGTCTCTGAAAATCTCTGAAATGTCGGCATAAAATGTGTTTCCGTGAGTTTTATGGATCAAATGACCACATGTCGGTATTCTACTATTATTATTCTATTCTTTCTCACTTCAAATGTTTTCAGAACTTTCAAAGGTGGAGAATCAACACAAATATTCAGCCTCAGTGTGCTTCAGGTTTTTGTTGTTGGTTCGAAATGCATGTTGGGAAACTTGGAAGTATACTTCAGTGGAAAATAGAGGTGTTCCGATCCGATATTGATATCGGATATCGGTCCGATACCAGCCAGAAAACAAATATTGGATTTTATCGGACTGCATCTAAAATCACTGACATAAGCGCTCCGATAAATGTTTCCACTCCATCACTTCTATCCATAGGTGACTGTGGTTCACACTATTACAGTAAGTAACCTACTGTTGCTGACTATTGTTCTATGTTTGAGACTTAATCAAGCTTTTTCTAACATTCCATACACCTAAATAAGTAATAAAAGTATGTATGATTCATGCTGACATTGTATCGGATCAATATCGGTATCGGCCGAAATGCAAGGCTTCAATATCAGTATCATATCGGAAGTGAAAAAGTTGCATCGGAACATCCCTAGTGGGAACAGACCATCATAATCAGTTATAGTAGATACTCATTGCGTGTGTAGTACGTTAGTATGTAAGTTTGAACACAGCCTTTATCTGTCATTATTGGTGAAAGTACAAAAATGTATATCTCGGTGACCGATCTTTATGAAATTTGACTCAGTTATGTTGGATTGGTTCCTCAATTATCCAACCAAGTTTCATCCAGATCGGATCTGAATTGCGCATTTCACTGCAATTTTTTTCTACAACAATCCTATATATTTGGACCTACTACATCGTTATTGATTGGTATAGAAATGTCCTAAAATCCTATGTAAAATGAATGAAAGAATTGTATATTTGCTTTGTGAATTTTTGTAAATGTACGTGGCAGCATTGTTCAAAACAACAGCAACAAACATTACAAAGCACTCCTATACTGGGTGATATCCATCATCGTGGCACCAAAGTCATTACCCGTCATGTCTTCTCAGCCCCAGTAGGAGGTCTCTCAAACGATCATTTATTCAGGCACAGGAAATGTTCTCATGTCCCACTATGTTGAAAACTACTTTTCAAACACTTTATATCCCATCAAACATTCAGAACATTTGCATTAAAGTGCATGAAAATGTAAAACTGAGACGTTAAAGTATTTCAAGTTATTGGCAGCCACTTTGGTTTGAGGTTGAAAACAGCAATTGTGTTGACTGCATGATGGTGCTTAAGGCCTGGGAGAAACCAACTGAAACATGAGAAAATAAAGAGGAATCAGATATGGTATGGAATGACTAAAGGTAGCTTTAATGGGCAAAATGTGGCCATCAATAGTGAAAAAAGGCAAAATGTGGCAAACAGTAAAAAAAAAAGGCAAAAATCTGGAACAAAAAGAGAAAACGTGAGGTAAAAAGGAAACAAGTGGTATTCATTGGGCAAAAGTTAGCTTATTTGGATAAAAAGTAGCCAGAAAATTAAAGAATATGGATAAAAGTGTCACAAAGAACTTGTAAAAATGGACAGAAAAAGGGAAAAGGGGGTATTTATTGGCAAAAGGTAGCTAAACCAATCAAGTAACAGTACTTCTACTTAAGTAGGATATATCAGTACTCCATTTCCATTGACTATTGGTAATAAGTGGCCAAAAATGGTGCAAAAGTGGCAAAAACGTGGCAAGAAAAGAGTATAAAGTGACCAAAATGGGCCAAAAGCAGGTCAAGAGTGGCCAAAAAATGGGAAAATAAAGAGGAATCAGATATGGTATGGAATGACTAAAGGTAGCTTTAATGGGCAAAACATGGCGATCAATAGTGAAAAAGGGAAAAATGTGGAACAAAAAAAGGCAATATGTAGGGTAAAAAGGAAACCAGTACAAATGGACAAAAAATATGGAGAAAAGGGGTGTTTATTGGCAAGGGTAGGTCAAGTCTGATTACCAATCAAGTAACAACGTTCTACTTGAGTAGAATATATCAGAACTCTTTACACCTCTGCAAACCAAAGGCTAAAACTATTCAGCAAAGCTTCAGCTCGACTTGTGAAGCAGAGGAAAAATCAGGTCAGTTATACTTTGATCCCCATTGTCCTCTAACTGTAGTCAGTTTCCATGTCAGTTTGATTTAGAAAGCCATGCTCAGCCAACCTCGCTTGGATTAGTTCTCACTCTCAGCGGGTTTGAAGGATAAATATTACCTCTCTGTATCCTTCCTAACGACAACACAACATAATCCAAAAATCATCTGTGGAGGATTATTATTATTGTATGAAATTGACTGCGCCTTTTGTTCTGGAACAACTTTTGAGATAAATCTAATTGTGAGGTTTGATGCTTGAAAGAGATCTGATTACAAAGTCCTAGTAGTGTTTTGCTTTCTGTAGAAAAGTGATTACATTGATTAAAGCATTTCAACTTTGTTCTGGGGGACAAAAAGATGCCACAACTAAGAGGAACAAATATTAAAGCAATATAATTTAGCTCAATTTTGACATTTAACAAAATCCTGAGCCCTGCAGCACTTAAAATTACACACTTTTACACCTAAAACACACAAAGAGACACATTTTCAACATTGCTTCAATGCATTTCATTTCTTCTCCTGCCATGACAACATCACAATATAATGCCACATGGCGTCATGTGACCAGAGCGAGTACAGAGAACGATCAGATCGCTCGCTACGTCTCTCCCTGGCTTGAAGGGCAGAACGGTCAGCTGTTACATAAACGCGTGGTTGGTTCAATTACAGAAAAATGTGCTTTGCTTTGTGTCCTTGTCATAAGCAGAGTGATGAGGCCCATTAAAGTATGTTTGTATCTTGATTTCTCTCTTCGATGTCATTGAAATCATATACTTTATTTAGGTTGGACTGCAGTGTTTTGGAATTTATGTGAACATAAAAACACCTTATGCCCATTCTCCCAGTGTGTGTGTGTGTGTATGTGCGTGTGTGTGTGTGTGTGTGTGTGTGTGTGTGTGTGTGTGTGTGTGTGTGTGTGTGTGTGTGTGTGATCCGAGGCAGGGATGAGCAACTTTTATAGAAGTGGGGGCCACAATCATAGAGTTGTTTGATCCGAGGGCCACATTTCAGCATTTGGAAAAATGACCAATCTGAGCAAAAATACAGGAAAGAACAACTGCTTTTGTTTTGTTTTTCCACCATTTGAGTAAATATTTGTTCTTCTATGTATTCATTTTTTGGGTGTGTGTGTTTTTGGTGTCATTTTGTGGGTTATCGTTGCTATTTTGTGTTGTTGTTGCTGTTCTGTGTGTTTTTATTTGTGCATATTTTTTCTAGGGAGATTTTTGGTCATGTTGTTGTTGATATAATTTTTTTGCTGCTGATTCGAAATGTTTTTGCTGCTGATTTCATTGTTATTATTGATTTTTCAGCTGCGGAATGTTTTCTGTTGCACTTTCTGATTATGTGAAGCACATTGAGTTGCCTTGTGTATGAAATGCACTATACAAATACATTTGCCTTGCCTTGCCTTCTGTCATCTTGTGCAAAAAACATGGCGGAGACTCAAGGTAGGAAATGGAAAGGGTGGGGAAGAGTTGATTATTTTAAAGTGAGAGTGAAATGTGTAGTTGAAGTTGTGTATATTGTGCTTATTGTGATGTGTATTCAAGCCATTCTGGTGACAAGTGTGAAGCTTATGTATAATGGTGGTGGCTGTGGACAGAGGGAAGGAGTGAGTGGTAATACCTAAAACAGGTATTTGGGATCAACGTGTCTAAAGTTAAGCCCAGTATGAATTCCATCCCACAGTCCAAGGCGTGCCAGTGCATCGTAGACCAATGCTGCTGCAAACCCAAGCGCTGCCCCGGACCCGAAGATGCAGCCAGGCCAGCAGAAAGAGCGGGGGCCAGGGAGCCCCAGACCACCCCCCCACGGCCGAGCAACCCCCCAGACACCTCCAAGATCCCAACATACACACCCGAGAAAGCCCAAAGGAGCCAAGGACCCAGCGCATCCTGCCACCGACCCCAACCCCCAAACCCAAGGCCTCCACCAGCATCCAGCCCCCACCACCACCCACAACCCTGCACCCAACCCCCCAAGGGGAGGGCCCAGAGAGCCCCCCGCATGAGATCCCAGCAGAGGAGCCAAGGCCCACGCCCAGCAGCCGTGCCAAACCTCCTTTTAACACTCCTTTGTTGTTTCACGTCTAATGTGGTAGTAATAATTTTACAGTATAATGATAAAAAATGTCCCAATCTCATCTTGAGCCATGTTTCCTCAGAGAGAAGTTGTCATGTCACGATCTGTGATGCGTTTGTTGGAAAAAGTGTTTCCATTGCGCTTTTGTGACACATTTCAATATCAATAGATTTTGAGTTTTTCCATTACCAGTTTTTGTTGCGCTGTTTAGATTTTGCACATTTCCAACGGTAATGGAAATGCAGCTTCTGGCTTATTTAGAGAATATCTGTTTATTAATGTGCATTCCCTTTTAAATAATCAATAAATTCAATTAAATTGTGTCATTGGAATTATGCAGTTGCTTTAAGAGCTGCACAAAGGGCCAGTTGCCTATCTCTGGAATATGTTCTTACAAAGACTTTTCTTCTTGTACCCAGAGTTAGCTAAGGTTGCACCAGTGCCCTTTGACCTTTACACACTCGATAACAGTTAAATGTCCATGCTGAGAAGAGTAAACACTTCAGGAATGTTAACAATGGGAAAAATGGACACAATGAGTGGTGAAAGAAGCTCCTTTCTTTTTATTCCTTCAATTTTCAACATGTCACCGTGTCAGTGGAGAGTTTCCTTTGTGTGCGCGTCTGTGTTCAAGGGATGTTGCATGAATGGGCAGTCAGCATTTAGGGTTCAAAAGAAAACAGCAGCTTGAGCTCCTGTCTGTGTGAAAACCAAGGCTACGGTGCTGTGCTCTGTATCCAGTGCCATTGTTTTGGTAATAGTAAACCTGGGGCACTTGCCAGGAGGCATTAGTCATTCATCTAACAAGTTTCACAAAGCAAACCACAAAGTGCTCCACTGTCAACTTCCTCTTATTGAATCCTGGGCACAGAAGCACACACGACAAGGTAAAAACTTTTTGTATGTCTAGCTACCTGTAATATGGCTGCCATGTTTGTTTATTTCTTCAGGAATACAAGTCATTTGGAAGCACAGGGTTTTCTAGGGAGATGCAGGGAGGAGGCGGTGGTGAAAGGCGGATAGGAGGGGATTAGGGCGGAGAGCAATTCACTAGGCCAGGCATACGACGTGATCTCTAATTACCCACAAAGCAATGTGTAACCCAAACCACAGATTAGACTGCATTATCAGGCTTAATAAAACATGATCATTTCTCAGTTTCACTCATTTTTCCCTGCCCCGCAGCGGCAAACATTTGCATCAAGGTAGGAAGTTTTCTTTGCCTTTGTGAAGGAACTGCAACGGCCTTGAGTGCTCGCAGTTTTATTTAAATACACAAATGCATTAAAAATCACAGTCGGGGAAGACATTTTTTAGGGAAGTAGGTTGGTGAGTGGAGAAGGTTGCCCGTTTACATCCCAGGTTGCTTTTGAATAGTCCCTCCTATTTCCTTTCCTATACACTTTGTGTTAGGAGACTTCCTAAAGGAGTTAGGGAAAGGCCATCACGTTGTTTTGACAATCAGACGAACCTCCACTAGGTTCTCTTTTTTGGTTCAAGTACCCCTTTGTCCGACTACCACATTTTGCTCAGAATTCTATGAAAAAAACAACTATAGAGCATAATGATGGAATGAATGAGTGATAACACACATTTGAAAGAGCCCCATTGTAAATAAGTGGAATGAAACAGTATTTAGTGTCTCCTGAATATATTTATTTCAATTTTTTTTTTTTAATAATTTCTGGTCATCTCCCTCTTGGTGTGAGTCCATGACTGATCTTTATATTTTCAGTTCATGATCTAATCAAGATAATTTCTATCATCATGTTGTGTGTTTTTGGTTGTTTCTCTGTTATTTTTGTGTATTTTGCAGTGATCTTGTGTATTTTTCTCTCTTAGTGTGTGTGTTTTTGGTGCAATTTTGTGTATTTTGTTGTTGTTTGTCTGTTATTTTTATTATTCAGTAAATGTTTCTCTTATTGTGTGTGTTGTTGGTATTATCTAAATTATTCTCTCTCAGTGTGTGTATTTTTGTTGTCGTTTTGTATTTGTGTTTTTAGTGAAATTTTGTGTCAATTTTGTTGTTTATCTTTTCTTTTCATTATTCAGTATATTTTTCTCTCATTGAGTGTCTTTGTTGTCATTTTGTGTGTTGCTGGTAATGGTAAGTATTTTTCTCTCTTAGTGTGTGTGTGTGTGTGTGTGTGTGTATTTGGTGTATTTTTGCGCATTTTGTTGCTGTTCCTCTGTTATTTTTGTATTGCATTTGTATTTTGTTGTGATATTGTGTATTTTTTCTTTCACTTAGTGTGTCTTTGCTTTCATTTTGTGAGTTGCTGGTAATATTCAATGCGATTATAATTTTTTACTAAAAATAAGCATAAAACCCCATAATTTTTATGCTTTCATTTAGTGACGTCTGCCGTGGTGAAAAACACATTTCTGAAAATTACTACTACTAAAAGCATTTATAACACTTTCCCTTATGCCTCTAACCGCTGATTTAATCTGAAAAATCACAACGTTTGAATGTAAATCAAAGCAAAAGAGGCTACCAGGCTATGAGGAACGAAAGTGAAACGAAAAGAACGTCACATTGAGAATGGTTGCTCACACACCTTCCACTCACAAATCAACATTAATCAGAATGAATAACAAACGCAAACTGAGAACAAGCTGCACAAAAACTTCATTTTACTGTGTTCGTTTTCCAACATCCGCATAACATTATTTAAAGTTGTTCAAACATATTATTGCATTGGTAATTTACATGCATGACTTACAGTATCTGCGTCCCTTTTCAGTCATTGTGAGTTTTTTTTTTGGACTTAATTGTTTTTAATATTGTACGGCTTACTTTCTGTTTTATACTTTTAAAACTGTTTTTATTCCTATGCATCCATTGTTGCACTTTGAGATTTGTTACAAATGTAAAGTGCATTATAAATACAATTTATGATTATTATAATTATTATTACTATTATTATTATTATCATCATCATCAGTGTTTCCTAGGCTAAAGGAGGTTATAAAGGAAGCAATGGGCCGTCTTTCTTTAACTTTTAGACAGATGGAACGCTCTTTTTCATGGCCGCCACTTTACACTGCCGGGGGTTAAGGAAAAGTGGATAGGAAAGGAGATAGGAGGGACACAGCCCCAGATTACTACTGTTGTTGGTCCTTTAGCACAGGAGTTCTCAACTGGTTTCACCCTGGGACCCACATTTTGCCACAGGCATACTTTTTTTTTTTTTTTTTTAGAATTCTTCCGACCAAGTTTTGTTTTTCAAAAACAGCTGTTGAAAACACACATACATAATCTTTTTTGAAAACATCAATCTATATATTTTCGTGTGCAACATGCGTTTAACAGCATGCCTGTCAAAAAAAAAAGTTTCTTTCAAAGTAAAAGACGAGTCCAACATGAAAGACATTATTTTTTATTCATTTTTGACCAGTTGTCCGCGACCCACCTAGTACCGGTCCGCGACCCACGTTTGGGTCCCGACCCACCAGTTGAGAATCACTGCTTTAGCAAAGCTCTCAGACCCTAAAGGCTCCCTTGAGTGCTTTGTGCTGCGCAAGTAAAATACTGGTTTCACATGTTCATGTGATTAAAGGGAACTTACATATCTGATGTGACATCACAAACACCTAACAACCACTCCTTGTGCCTGTTTATCTACAAATGAAGCAACAAGTGTTTATCACCAAGTAAAGAAAAAAAAAAACAGTACATTTTCTAAGAAACTACCGCAGAGACAAACCTGAGAATATTCTTAGATAAGTGTCCAAATAGATGATTTCCCCAACAATCATGTGAAAAATTTAATTAATTTGCTAAATAAAGAAAACAAAAAAAAGATCAAAGTTTCCTGAATTTTAGTTGTGGGGAAAATAAAACCATTTGATGCAGTACTGGTACCAGCAACAAAGAAACACACACACACAAAGCATATACACAATGCCATACAGTTACATATATGCTTGCGCGGTTTATGTGGTTTTTACCAGTAAGTGCTGCTTTAGGGCTATTTCATAACCGTCTACTGTGTAATTAACAATTCTATAAAAAGGATCTGCTCGAGTTTCCCTTTTTTTTTTTCTGTGTTAACCAGTTCACTGGGTCTGCTGGTGGCTGAAAGCTAGCACACATTCAGAGAGAGAGGCCTCGATAGCAGAAAACCATTGACCATATGTCATAGTTTCCAAAATGCTACTTTTCGTTCCTCTGTTTGTTCTTATAGATACATCACTCATTGTCATGGCTCCCAGCCAGCGTCAAGGGCCTCTTTCCATAGCTTGATGTTTTTCTTTTTTTTTTCTTCAGCATCACATAATATTCTCCACTCATATTCTTTTAAATTGATCTTCCCTTCAACTAATTTCCCCTATTTACTGCTGAAGCACAAACTGTCACTGAAATAAAACACTAGATAAACGTGTGGCATCAGTACTGTACTTTTTGTCACACTTTTACACACCGAGCGTTGTAAACGATCATGGCGCTAATCATTAGCTCCCAAAGAGGAAGAATGAATGAGTCTCAGTTTGATTAGCTTTGCTCAGTGGCTCTGTGGGAGCTCCCGCAGTCCTCTGACTGAATAATTACAGCCTTACACACAAATAGCATATCTACAGAAGTGTTAAGAGTACTGATAAATCCTACTCAAGTAGAAGTACAAGTAAATCATACATAAAATACTAAAGCACAAGTAAAAAGTAGCTCAATTAAATGGTACTCAGAGTAAACTGTTGTACTGTTGTGCCTTTTAGCCGCTACTTTTGAACACTTAACTCCCAGATTGTCTTTATTTACTGCTATTTACGACCACATATTTAATCTTTCTGCTGTATGATGATTGACTGCTGCCAACAAGATTTTGTTGTATTGATTTCAGACAATAAAGCTTCTCCCCTCACATTTATTTCTGGTAATAAATCTTGCAATGTGTCCCTTGCATACAGTACATTTCATTTTTAAACCTAAAAAGGAAGCGATGACATTTTGCACAATTGGAATTTCAATTTATTTTCCACAAAGGTATCTGTATAAAATAAAATGTTTGTCAAAATGTGCAATTCTTTCTTTTAAAATAATAACAGCAACAATAATAATAATAATAATAAAATAACACCAATAAATAAATTCAAATCAATAAAATATCACTCTAAGTATAGCTACATTTATGAACTATAAAACTGAGATAATAACCCCCATTCAATGCTGTTTTGCCACCATGCGTTATGTTTAATATGATTGGTCCGCTATAATGTGATACATACATTTGATTGTTGTCTGGTTATTTCATTTTTTGAGGTTTCAAAATGTCAGTGAAAAATAATACTTTACTCAGTAACGGTTGGGTGTAGAAATGTAAGGCATTACTTTACTTCTTCTAAAACATACTTAAAACTACTGAATACAAATGTCTTTGTGTACGAAGTAGTGCAGTATTTTATTTTGGCAAATCTAGTTGTAAAATGTCAGAGTGAGTCATGTAACATTTTAGGACAATCTTGCGTCGCAAACAAGCACTGTTAGCCCCGCCCCTTTTATAAAAACTAGCACCTGTGGGCTTTACAATCTGTGGTGAGTAGGTTGGATTGAGAGAAGCGTGAATAGAGAGGCATATTGAGTAGTGAGTAGCTAGTTAGCGTAGCACAGATTGTTCAATGGAGATTTTATAGTGTAGACTGGGCGTGGCCTAACTGCTACAGGAGTCCCGCCCATAATCAAGTTATTTTTTTGAATTTCCCTCCTAGTGGCAGGTCAGGAGAAAGCAGGGGTTTAGTTACTCTTTAAGTACAATTAAAATGACTGATTTGGAAATATACTCAAAAAAGTACAAGTACCCATAAAAGCAACTCAGTTACAGTAAAATGAGTAGTTGTAATCTATTACATTTACCTCTGCATATCTGCCTGCTAAATAGTCACACAATAAATGAAACACAGAGTCCTGACAGACGAGGAACGAGGGAGGGCTGTCACTGTTGGGGAAAAAGGAGGAAAACAAATTCAACATAATACGGGTTTCTCAGGTGGAAATGTTGAACAGCTTAAATCAATGCATGAGTCCGAGGAGGATCATTCTAGTTCTAGTTCAGTGTGTCTTTCAGCTATTAACTGGTCTCCACTGGCACTGCCCCATCAGGCCACAATGCAAACATGGCACTGACACCATGTCTATAATATTTGGAAAGGATATACATGGAAAAACAAGGGAGGAGTTAAAGCCTTCAGTCCTTAGTAAGGAACTTATATGATTGGCTTTGCTGTTTGCACAGGACATACCTCAGGAAGCTGAGACAACTGGGAATGTTTGTCCAGCTCTGAGTCGGCTCCACGCATGCATACAGCCATAATGTGAAGTACATGACACAGGGCACATGCACCACACAGTACAAATACAGGAAATATACATAATATACATGTTTCATGAGCGTAGCCTATTTAACATCACTATTCACACTTAAGATGAAAAACCTATAGCTGCACAGATATGTAGGCGTATCCCGACAACTTTTCCACTTATGATTAGGGCTGAACAATATGCACCAAATCTCATATCTCAATATTTTTTCTCAAAATGGCAATATACGATATCAATCTCGATTCAAACATGTTGGACAATATGTGTCGCTTTTGTCTATTTTTCCTCTATGGGACAGCAAGTGTGAGTGAGTTCTGTAGTGTAGCTTGTTTGGGGGAATGAGCAATGTTGTAATTTTCAATATCACCAAAACAGAAAACTCGATATAACTTGATTCTTGATATATCTCCCAGCCCTACTTACGATACAATACTGATGTATTGCGTATTGGTCGATATTGATATCAATACGATACCAATGCAAATCATACAATACTCATGTATTATAATATTTAAAAATAAACTACAAACAGCAACAGTAGGTATGAGGAAAATCTGACCCATTTATTATTAACCAATGGGTTTATGAAAATATTCTACAATTTAATATAAGAACAAGTTTGAAAACCCTGAAAACTACCTTTAATAAATACCAAATGTATTTTTTTAAAGTGCAAAAAAAACACTAGTTCAACTTTAAGTAAAGTGAATAGAATACATTTATTTTAAATCAATTAGAAAGTGGATCTGCATGCTGGATCAGGGTGCTGCTGGATAGAAGTACTGGAGTGGAGTCTGGAATGGACTGTTTATTCCAGAGATTTTAGATGCAGGCCAATAAAATCCGATACACTTTTTTTTTTTTCCTGATATCAGATGGTATTTGATATCAATACTGGATCAGGACAGCCTTAATGGATACAGTTACTCACTAGTAGAATAGTCTCTGCTTTACCAGCTCTACATTCCTTGGATGGATGGATGGATGGTATGGCTCGGCGATATAGACCCAAACTCGTATCTCAATGTTTTTTCTTTAAATGGTAATATACGAGATAAATCACAATATTTTTAACTCAGAATGCCACACGGGCACATTTATTAATAGCTGCACAATATGTGCTACTTTTGGCTTTTTCTCCTCTAAGGGACAGCACGTGTGAGAGAGTTCTGTAATGAGTCTTGTTTAGATGAAGATCTGGGTTAGGACACACACAGAAATCCATCTAACTGTGGTTTTCATGCTGTTCTGAGGAAAAGAGAAAGCAGCGACTCCTACAACGAGTATTTTAAAACGAAATAAGAAGACATTGTCATCAACATCCCCCGCAAGATTGGTTGTCATTATAACTCACAACCTATTCCTAAATGTCCTAAATCTAAGAACATCAAGGTATTGATACCATGAAGCCACAAACCAAACTTGGTTATCCTATCTTAAACGACTTCTAAGAAAAGCTGTCCACTTTGAAGATACCTCGAACAGAGTGAAAAAAAAACGGAACAAGGGCAATAACTCCGGAAAAAATAATTGCGCGCTTCTGATTTCTGAACTCCATCAAGCTATTGATACCCTGAAGCCACACACCGAATTTGGTTATTCTATCTTAAACAGTTTCTGAGAAAAGCTGTCCACTTTAACTCTGACAGACGAATGCACGGACAGACGCACAAACGGACGGACGGAGCTCAAACCTCTATCCCCTCCACACTTTGTGGCGGCGGATAATGCTAGATAAAATGAAAAAAGGCGATATTGTTATTTTCTATATCGCCAAAATGGAGAACTCGATATATGTTGACTCTCGATATATTGCCCAGTCCTAAAGGATGGATGGATGGATGGATGGATGGCTGGATGGATGGATGCTAAAGCCTACAGTGGTTCAGAATAAACAGCCATTACCAAACATAATGAGCATTTAAAGCAAAAACCCAGGGGCCCGCTCTGCAGCAGGTGCAGGCCCTCCCTCTATTTCTTATTTCTTCTGCTTTAAGAACTAGAATGCCATCGCACTGCCCCATGGGAAGGGGCCGGGCTGACTAATGTAAGCCTACAGTGGGGCGGGCGGCTGGTCTTAATTATGGTAACAGACGCTGAGGGGGATGCACTGGTACCTAGCGACAAGAAAGTGGATTCGTTTACTGCCAGGGCTGATAATTAGTCCACTGCTAACCCCAACCAGCAAACATAGGCATTATGTACAGAAAGAAACGGCTCTAAAAGGCCAAAAACACTAACATTAGATATGATCTTTTCATTTATTATAAAGTCAAGTCTTTATTCTATAGCAATCAAGCTTCATATTCTAACCCAGTGGTTCCCAAACAGGGGTACAGGAGCACATTGCAGAGGGTACTCACAAAGATTTACTATTAAAGTAATCACATAAAAGTTGCATTGGTATTTCAAAATAAATACATTTCAGTTTAAATTTCACTCGTTTTGAATTTGTAAATTAAGCCTTAGGGGAGTGGTTCCCAAACAGAGGTACATGTATCCCTAGGGGTACAGGAGCACATTACAGGGAGTACTCAGAAATATTAAATAATTCATCTAAAAATAATCAGGAAATGTTTGTAGTTCCTTTTTAGGCTGTTTTTTGGGACACGTCACCATAAGCTAACATTAATATTGCTCAATAAAATACTATATTTTCTTGTAATTTATTGAAACATAATTATTTCATGTTGTAGAGGCCATTTTATCACACTTCTGACAATAGGAGACAATAATTAGCTACATTTTACAAAGCAGACTTTATAAACTTACTATTGAAATAATCACATAAAAGTTGCATTAATATCTTTTTTAAATAAATGAATTTCACTTTAAATTCTACATGTTTTGAATTTGTAAATTAAGTCTTAGGGCAGTTGTTCCCAAACAGGGGTACGCGTACCCCTAGGGGTACAGGAGTAGTTTGCAGGGGGTACTCAGAAAGATTTAACAAATAATTTAAAATTAATCAGGAAATGCTCCTAGTTCCTTTTTATTCACCAAAAGCTAACAGTACTAATATTAACCAATAAAATACTATATTTTCTTATTGAAACAAGAATTATTTTACGCTGTATCACACTTCTGTGTTAGAGTTCATAAATATTTTATATATTTAATATATTTTTTTGTTTTTGGTTTTTTAAATTTAAATCAAATTCATAGGTGGTGTTATTTTATTTATAGAATAATTGTACATTTTGACAAACCTTTTCATTTCATGTGTTTGTGGAAAATAAATCAAGTTCCAAATGTGCAAGATTTGGTCTCTTCCTTTTTTAAGTTCATAGATGAGATGTTTACTATATTTAAGGGAACCGTGGCAAATACTTGAGTATTTTATGTATGACTTACTTTTACTTGCACTTGTGTACCATTTCAATCAAATAACAGTACTTCTCGTTGAGTAGAATACATCAGTACTCTTCACACCTTTGGTACACTGGACTAAACAGATTAGGAACTAGTGTTCGATCCAATCATAAAATTCTCGATTATTTTCTTAGTCAGAAAACAGGATTAACAACAAGCAGGAAAAAAAAGTCATAGTGGAAAAAAAAAACAAAAAAAAAAGCGCAAACCTGTGTGTTACTTACACACACTGTGATCCAGCCAGTGCCCTCAGCCACTTTGAGTTTTTCATGTGATTTCAAATGGTTTGACTTTATATTAAAATGTGCCCTGTGTATAGAACCAGGGAGAATATGATTTAGTGGCTGTTTTTTTGCTCTGCTCCTGCTCACTGTGTGTGTGTGTGTGTCTGTGTGTGTGTGTGCGTGTGTGTGTGTGTGTGTGTGTGTGTGTGTCACTGGCCTTTTACTGTGGTATGCATGGCCTTCCTCTGCACAGGGCTATGAAAGCAATTGTGATTGTGATTCTGTAGTCAGCAAAACGCTTGAATGGTCCCGAGTTAGCATGCACAGGCACACACACACACACACACACACACACACAGGACCACTGATTACTTCAACCCATTTGACTCTCTCTCATCCTTTGACTCTCTCCTTTTTTGCCCCTCTGTCACATACCACAGTATTTGTCATTAGCTAATACTGAAAACAACTCTCAACATAAAAATACAATAGAGCCAGCTGGCAGCACAGGGACCGATTAATTTATTAGCACGGTTTAAGTGCTCCAGGCATTAAAAATAGCCCTTGTACATTGCATCTGTATTTATTCAAGAGCACGTCCCGTCGGACTGAGTCTGTGCATGTTTTTAATGCAAAGTAATCAAGCCTTCAGCAGTACACAAAGCATGGCTGTAATAAGAAATAAAACTAAGATAAGACATTCAAATAAAAGCACATCATTCCACAGCTTATCTGAGGCAGTGAAGAAGACCACCACCTAACAAAGCCAGCTCTTCAGTCATGCTCTATCTAAGCAGATATCAGTTGTTAGGAGGATATATGAGCTGGGTGGGGCCAGAGTGTATAAACACAGGCCCTACTCTCTCTGCACTCTAAGCTATTGCTATACTGTGGGCAGCACATCACCCCGGCAGCAGCAGCAGTCAGCACTATTTGATTAAGGTATTCAAATAAAGGAGCAAACACCGTGTTCCCATTTCACTGAGCAAAGGGAAAGGATTGCACACACCAATGGTCACAGTAGGAGTACAGTCGGACATGGCGTAAGAGTCAAGATGTTTAACTTCAGTGCCTCCTGCAGCAGTGAAAGAGTAATTTTTGCATTAATATTTACGAGCGTCGTATGTGCCGTTCTGTTTTCCAAAAGCAGCTGACAGCATTAAAACGTGGCGCAGCTACTTATTTTCCCCCGAACACAAAGCTGGTACAATGCCATTATTTTGGTCTATTTCTCTTTGGCTATAGAAGAGAGTGCCAGAGATAACAAAAGAAACACACACAGTGAAATGTAGTGAGTATTAAAAGTATTGAAGAAGACATCGTCAGGATTATTTATAGACCTTTTTGAGTCATTTCAACCAGCAATTGAAGTTCTGTCTCTGTTCATTGGATACATATCCCTCTTGTTTGAATCCTAAACCTTTTGACTGATTTAAATGCAGCATATCTCGGTTAAAAAGCATAGCCTGGCAGATATGTCAAAAAGATGTTCACTTCTGGAACAAAGCATGAAAATGTGTACATGAGGGTTTATCTACCAAATTGGATAATTTGTCATAACTCAGATATCTACATCGAAAGTTTGAGTTTAATCATTGTAGAGGTTGGCAGCTGCTGCAAAATAAACATCATCAGATTAATGCTTATGCATGTACCAGGATCATAATGACTATAATCTTCCTGAGAAATTAATGAAAATAGATGTATTAATTAATGTGTTTATTTAAATCCAATCGTTCACCCTTTAAAAGCCATCTTTGTCATAAACCGTTGTGGCTGCAAAAGAAATCACAAATTCACCCTTTCCATGTGTAAAGTGTTGTGGTCGCCGTCTTATATCTTGCTCTGGAGGCAATTTACAGAATTTTAAGCTATTTCATGACAATCCTTGTCCCCAACAACCCACATTTTGCCACACGTTTCTATGTCTAACAGAACCAAAGTTATCGTAAGATTGAAATTCACAATACGATTTAAATCCTTGACCCTGAAAACCAATGATTTGACACTGACATCATGCTTCTATGTCAAATAGAGCAAAAGTTATGACAAAATATCCAAGTTGGCAATACGGGTGGTGGCCATCTTGGATTTCTTGATTTTGAGTGGGAATTGTTTGCCAGCATGATCCCAATAAAAATAGATCCAGCATACTCAAAACCCCCATGTACACATTTTCATGCTTTCCTTCAGAGGTGAACATCTTAGCCTAATATTGCTACATATCTACCAGCCAGGCTAGTAAATACTGCCTTCACACAAACTGATCAGTGCATCCTGAAACCTAATTAAAACAAACGTAGGCACTGGCAGCCAAATGTAGGGGAAGAAATAGTCCACGTGTTCCACCTGCAGGAGGTTTCATTCAGTCATGGACACAGTTGCCAAACTAAAGGTTGCCAATTCATGCCCTGGCCTGCGATTACGGTAATTATCAGCCCCATGAAACAGGTGAAAAAGGAGCAGCGTCAACCCGACAGACACGTGAACAATTATGAATGAAATGAGTCGCAGCGTGACAAAGGTTGTGAGCATCCCAGCGGTATGAAGTTGTTAAATACTCAAAGCCAGTGCATCCCAAGTGAACTCTTCACTCACTAGAAAGGTTTTCAAATAAAGATGTTGAATATTACACATACTACTTAAAGCTGCTACCCCTGATACATTTTTTATTAGATAAAATCATAGTGCATGCCTGATAAATAAAACATCATTTACTCCAAAAAGAAAGGATAAAGGTTGAAATTGCGGCTTGAAAGTTTATTTTCATCTCCACCCGAAACAAACGTTTGTTTACATTTTTGCACATTGCATTGTGGGATGTGGACTCTTGTAAACAGGCGCATAGAAGTGTTTTTATTTCATTCTTACCGTGATTTCTTGTTTATTTACCTTCACCAAACAAGGTGGACAGTGATTTGCTTGACACCATGTTTGTCCGAGAAGAAACACTTCAATACACCCGTCTCTTTAACTCCACTTCCCACAATGCAGTGGGTGAAAAGGAGTTTTTACCGTGGAGTTGAAAACAAACTCTTAAGCTGCCATTTCAACCTTTTTCCTTTCGTTTTGGAGTAAATTATGTTTGATTCATTCATGATCTATGAGGCGTGCACTGTGATTACATGAGACAAAAAAATTACATTATTTTACAACAATGAAGGCGGTTTTCTGAACAAAACATTGGCACAGCTACACATACATGACAATGATGTCCTTCCATTTGATCAACGTTTTCTTAGTTTGTTCTAATAGTAAGGGTGGAAGACAAAATTGATTCTGCGATTGCGATATTTCACCACACGATAATCATATAGATCCAAAAAAAGTTCTTTTTTTAATCTGGGTTTTTTAACAAAAAAAAAAAAAAAAAAACATTAAATTCCGCTAACATATGCATAGCACATAAACTCCCTGTCACTAGGTGTCAGTGAAACACATCAGACCTTGTTAAACTACCTCAATCGTCAATGCATTTTAGCTTGGAAGTTCATCAAACATAATGGACACTTCAGTAGATTTATGTGGTTACTTTTTTAAAAGATTTTAACAACTTAACAGAACAAGAATCTGTTGTAGAAGCAAAAGTTAAACTTGAAAAATGTAATTTGACAGCTTGATAAATATACCACTTGTTTTTGATATTTGCAGTTGAATTACAGTTAGTTATCATTTACTTATTCTCGCAAGTTTGAAAGAAAAAAAACAACTAAAATAAATCGTATTTCATACCATTTTGTAATTATTGATATTGTGATGTATATCGCATTGTGACGTGCAAAATGTGAATCGTATCGTATCGTCAGATTCATAGGAATGCACATCCCTATTTAATAATTTAGTTGAAGTGAAGGTCTGCAATGTTACCAATATTGTGCAAAATAAGGTTTCGTAAACAGCTGACCTCTATAGTGATTATTATTATTTGACCTTCCTGCAGCCCAAAGAGGAGACATGTGCTCTGTTAGAAGTTTGCCAAACGGAAGCTGCCATATGCCATTAATAGGATGCTGATCTGATGGTAGACAGGACCATAATCTGATGCTGCTGTTGGTTTGACGGAGCCTGAGGTGATAACTGGTCCATGTGAGCACTGTTAACAAGGTATCCGATGATCCTGGGATGGCTTGATTTAGATCGCTAGTAAGGGTAGCGAAGGTAAACCAAAGGAAATAAACCAGGGATGGGCAACTCTATCACAGCAGGGGCCACAAAAATGTGATTGTAACTAATCTGAGGGCCACATGATCAACATTCATGTCATCATTTACAATAATGACCAATCTGACCCTTAATGGGGGGGGGGGGGGGGGGTCTTTATTTTGTCTTTTGTTTTAAGTGTTCTTGGTGTAATTTTGTGTATTTTTCTGTCATTTTCTGCATTTTTGTTGTCGATTTGTGCATTTTTGGGGTCACTTTCTGTATTTGTTGTTGTTTTCTGTATTTTCCAGTCATTTTGTGCAATTTTGCTCAAAGTTTGTGTACCTGGAGCTATTCTCTAATGCGTTGTTGTTCTGTGTGTTCCATAGTGATTTTGTTTGTTCAAGTGGTTGTTGTCAGTCTTTGTTGTCAATTCATGTTTTATGAGTCATTTTGTGTATTATGGGAATTTTACTTTGTGCATTATGTTGGTCTTCATATTCCTTCCAACTTTTCGGGATTTGCTTTGGGGGCCGTAAAAATTTACTCTGAGGGCCACATGTGGCCCCCGGGCTGCCAGTTGCCCATCCCTGAAATAAACCACAATTCAAATCAAGTTGTGTATTTCTGATTTGTTCTGATGACATTTGTTGTTTTCAAACTATTTACTATGTCTCATATGTAACAGCTTTTTCCCCCCCACAGGATTCAGTGTGTGGAAATTGTCATATTCCTGGGATTATCCACATGGAGTATAATCTTAATTCATGTGACCTACAAAGAGAAAAAAGGCAGTTATGTGAGCCCATCTGTGTGTCACAGGTGTAAACCTGACTTATTGGAAAAACGTTTCAGAACAGTTACAGTTCATTAGCTGTCAAATGGAAAATATCTCAGAAAAGAAAACAACCATCCTCATAATGCGTGACCAAAGATACTGAAACAGTGTGGTTATAAAAGAGTTTGGAGACCTAAAGCAGGGGATAACGGTTTTTTTTTTTTTTTTTTTATTTCATCACAGGGCTTGTGTTCCTTTCATTTGCAGAGATTTTCCATTGCCCACACAGTAGAAGACAAACAACCTCAAATGTCATACGTATTGTTTATTTCCAATGTAAATTATGATTGAAAGGCATCAAGAGGAAAGAGCGAGCTTTATACTAAAGGAACTACAGCAGCGGGTCAATCTCACCCTGGTAAGTGAAGACACTGATGTGTTGCAGAAAAGGGTAATTAAATGATTTGTCTACTATTTCCATACAGCAGTTAGAGGACTCGGTGGTAGTTTACCTGTGATATGCCACTCCTTTCTATTAGACATTAACATTATAATGTGGCTTTTTTTCCTTCATATCTAATACAAATGTATTACATTTAATGACTAAATGTCATATATGTATTATTATTTTTAAATGAGGGTAAGTAATAGTGGTTTTTCATCACTTAAGATGATGTTTGTCTGGGAAAATGTGAAACTACAGAACATACAGTGTTGTTTAATTCCCACCTGTGCTTGACAAAGCCCTATAAAAATTGAGAATAGAGTGACACTCAGACTGTGGTTTCTCCTTACAAAGTAATTAACAGTGTATTACTGGCACACATCCATTTAATGGTTGAACCCCCAGAGGAGATGCATGTAAAGCTGGAAAGAAATCATTGATAGAGAATGTATAGTAGGACCAGGAGGAGGCTGTATGGATAGATAGATACCATACAGCATGTGTTAAACTCATGGTCCGCGGGCCAAGTCTGGCCCTTTGGAGCATCCAATTAGACAGAGAAAATATGAATCATTGTGTAAACAAAACTCAACTACATTTGCAGGGGCTCACAGTTTTCTTGGTGCTTATATTGCATGATTGCAGTCATTTTTAATGTTAAACAGTTGAAAAAACCTCAAAATCCTTCAATTTTCCTCAAATTATAACATAATATTTCCCTTAATTGAATAGAAAATAGTCACAAAATAAAGGAAATTGAAAGTGAAGATCCTGTTGGGACAGATATATGTCACTTAATGGTTGGATATTGTCAGTTTCTTACATATTTCTTATTTTATGTATACATAGAAACGCAAACTAGGGCACAACAATGTTGAAATTACTAATTTTCCTGCATAAATTATGTGGCCCACTTGAGGTCCGTATTTGGCCCTTGAACTAAAATGAGTTGGACACCCCTGCTATACAGTCCGTCCCTGGCACAACTCTTCCACACCTAATGCCAGCTTTGTGCATTTAACAGCAAAGTTAAAGCACAGTATGTCAGAATGAACACTGTACTAAACTAAACCCAGTTCACCCCGGTCCGGGTCACTTTTGCTGACACTTGACATTTTTTGCAGCGCGTCCATAAACGCGTCCTAAGGAGCAGCTATGCGCGTGTCTCCGAGCGCAGTGAGGCATTATTTGTATTGTTATTTACCTTATTAGAGTGGTAATAGTCCAACGAGCTCAGGCAACTTGGATCAGTCGGTAGAGAGCATGAACCCACATTTGCCGGGGGCGCAGGATAAAATCTCACGTCCATCTCAGGCTGCGCGGGACTGAAGGCATGAAATCACTTTCAGCGTCTCTGATTCACTGTTGTCTTTGCAAGTAGAAGAAGAAAAGAAAAAGAAAAAGAAAAAAAAAACCACAACAGAAGCGGGAGATAGAAACAAAGATGAAGTGTGGGACTCTCCGTCGGTGCGCTCCTAAACCTTGGAACTTCAGCACCAACTCTGGAGATGCGGAGCGCAGAGCAGAGCAGAGCAGAGCAGAGCAGAGCAGTCCTCCGCACTGGGATGCCAAACACTCACAATAAACACGTGTTGCCAAAAAAAAAAACAATGCAAACCTCCAACTTAGATCCGCTCTATTCAGATTATTTCATAAACGTGCTCTGCCATCGCTCTCACGGCCCCGTGCAGGCTTTGTTATGGAGGTGCATGTTCTCTCGCACTGGTTCCAGTACAGAAGTGGTTGGACTTCCCTTTGCCATGCGACCTCTGGCGATAATAAACGGGAATAGATGGGACTGGGCAGAGGGGGAGGGGAGGCTGGTGGCTGCCTTGGCAACCGCTCTCCTTTCTGCTACTGCGCGCGCTCCTGATGATGAGCTGAAAATGTACTGGCGTGCACGTGCACGGCTCTGCTTCATAAAGACGCTCTCTTTGGGTTATTGTGCCAAGAAAGGACGAGATGCGCCTGTGCAAAGTCTTTGTGTGTTCATGTTTAACATTGACTGGGACTCCACTGTTTAAAAGAAAACATATATTTAACTTTAAAATGAGGTTTTACATGGATTGTGTTCACCCTTTTCTAACATTTCTTTAAATGTGAGGTCAGGCACTGATGTTGGACAACAAGGTTGCAAGTTTTCATCCAAAAAGTGTTCTCCGAATAGAAGCTTCTACTTGGAGTTATGTTTAGGAGTCCAACAAAATGGATAAGTAGAAGCAAAGTCTATTTCTTTACACTTGTGATCTTGAAAGCAGCACATAGACCCAATTCGTGTGACGTATGCATACTAAATTAGGTGACTGCGCGTGCAGGCTCGGTGCAAAACAACCGGAGAACTGCATTGTATAGCATCGGCACGCGATTGAAACACTTTTGTTTTCGTATAAAAACAACTCAATGCCATCGTGTTGCGTTGTTGATTGCACAAATAGAGGAGTACCAACAATCCAGGACTTACATTTTACAACATACCTGCTGGTACGCACACACACACGCGCACGCACGCACACACACACACACAATGAGAGAGAGAGAGAGAGAGATAGAGATGAAACATTTATGCATAAAGTTGCCAAACAACCACGTTACGTTTGTTCAGAAGCGATGATGTCAATCGTAATCTCAGTCTTGATTCAGTAAAAAGTGACCATAAAAAGCTGTAAATGGACTGATATGCAGACGTAGGACAGTGAGGAGGAGACTTAATGTAGAGATGGAAACTCGTCCGTTGACACTGATCAGAATACATGAAAACCTTAGTTAACAGGAGTACAGCAGCCCACCTATCGCGTTCATAACAAGTGAGTTAGTTCTCGTTAAATCAGAATGCAGTTTGGTATAAATAATCTATGAATGAATATGATGAGATGTTCAGAGCCCGTTTTTAAAATGGAGCCCGGGAGCCCACCCCCCATTTCCAGTAATTTCCAAATTTATGGGAACATAGTCGTGTAATATATTGTTTCAAAGGTATTTCAACGTAGATTACAATTATGCCTCACACAATTTGATTAGGGGCCCGAGGGGCCAGGTGATCCGCCCCCCTTTTTTCGGCAATTTCCATGAAAGTCGTTTTCTCATTTATTTGTGAGTCCAATATTGCGACATTTGGTGGTACCAAATCATTGACACATACCAATATCTGAATGGGGCCCATTCATATATTGGTATGTGCCACAGGGGCGCCAGGGGGCCCCATTTTTCAAGTGACAAATCCTCCGTTATTGCTCATTAGGTTGTAATTGGACAGCGGATGTCAAGAGCCTCTCGGAGACCTTTTTTTACTCGGTGGAACCAAGTCATTTAACTGAATTCTCGGGAACGTGGTATGTGCTATTTGATGCGTAGTTCATCTAAACTTGTTTTTTTACAAATGTGGCCTAAAATCTTTCAAATGCCCTAATTAGAAGATCTATGCCTAACAAAACACATTGTTTTGTACCACATTTGTTTCATTAACTTTTAAAAATGAGACTACTTTACCGTTTTTAAACCTGTATTTCGCCATCTTGACAGGGGCGACAGTTCCAACTCTGTGGTTTAGTAGTAGACAATGAAGCAGAGAAGAAAAGCTCAGTGTGCTGACACGCTCAGGTGGCTGAAGTTAGTTAGAGTAACAGACTGTTAAAGACGCCCAAACCCTGAGGCTAGAAGTTCTTTTTGACGGGAGTCCTTCAACAGTCACATAATGCATTTTGTTAGCCATAGATCTTCAAATAAGGAGATTTTAAACATTTTAGGCAACATTGAAAAGATAGTTGAGGATCCCTTTAAGATTTTTAAGCGCAAAAAGATTTAGAAATGGTTTTTTTTGTCCGACAGTTTGTTGCAGGATATTTTTCTAACACAAAATGTGTGTTTGGGTTTCCAAAAGTAAAAAAAAGACAACAAAAAAACATGCAGCAGTGTTAATTTTGTTTCACTAAAATGTTTTTTAGGTGACAATAAGAAGACAGTGGCTAATTAACAAAACACATGGAAACGGAAATTAGAGCAAAATATACCGGTAGATATTTTTGTCACACCGGTGTCACCTTGTTTACCTCTGTACTGAGATTATAACCCTAACTCTAACATAATCCAATAAACAAATAAAACACGTGTCCGTTCACTTTGAAAACAAAAATAAACAAAAATGAATACATTTTTTTTTAGCAAATATACATTTTTCGGTTATTACTATTCTTTAACTCCCCTATTATCCTTGGGGTCAATTTGACGCCATTCAATGTTTATTGCTCAAAAAATAGTAGTTGACATTTTTGACTTTTGCTTCATATATTTCATGAATTTTCCTAATTTGATGGTTTCCATTGATTAATCATACAATTATCATGATGCTATTTTTTTTCATATATTGAACACATTGGTGTTCCTCTGGGGTCAACTTGACCCCGAGTGGTTTAAGTATTTAACCACTGTGACCTTACATCCCCACACCAGCAGGTGCAGAGTGATACGTGACATGACATGACAATTTTCTCATGAGAACTTTCCACTGCTGGTTTTAAAGCATCTCCTTGTTGTGGTTTTACTGATACATCCAGGCAGAACTGCAGCTCTGTGGCGGAGGCCATTTTTGACATTGCTTGGCGCAGGATATACTGTACTGTATGACCTTTTTTTTCTGTACGGCTCTGATTGGCTCGGTTTCTTCCGAACCAAATAAGTGAGCTGAAACAGCAGCATTACATTACTCAATTTAAGGAAGTGGGTGTGGCTTATCGCCAGGCTACCACGGCATGATTTTATCATGAATTTATAACATTAGGGTTGCCACCTTTCAGAAAAGAAAATAAGGGACACCCACAGGGCCATGAACACAATCCTCAAAAAAAAGAAACATTTTGACACAGAACAGTTTTTCCCAAACTTTATTGCCCCATGTACCCAAGCTTATATTATACAGTATTTATTTGTGTCTGCAGGCTCTTTCCTGTGTTTTGTCCAATAATACCTTGAATTTAGGCCTTTTCATTCATGTATTTCTGATGTTTTGCTCGTTTTAGAATTTGAATTTCACCGTTTGGTGTGTTTTAAAGAGTTATGCCAGAAATTATTATTGGTAGATGAAAAAAAAAGCCTGTGCTCATGTAAAAAAAAGGTATAATGTTAATAAATAAACTAAAATGTTCCTGTGTACCTCCTGAAAGGTGTTCATGTACCCCCAGGGGTACATGTACCCCAGTTTGGTAGCCACTAGATATATACAGAATATACAGAAATCTCAACAAACACCTAGGGAATTTATATAATATAAAATACAATATTCATGTATTTATTTATCTAATGTTAACCTATAAGTATGATTTGTTTTATCAAAAGGCCATACATATAATGCCTATTTATATTGTCTAATACCACTGTAATAATATATAAATGATCTTTCATTTGACTTTAAAACCTTCACATACTAAACATTAAATCCAATCCCAGTAGTTTATTAAATTAATCCAATCCTAAAATCTTACAATGCAAGCATGATGTGCCTTCCTGTTGCAGCCTCAGGAGATGATGGATGTATGAAGACCTGCAACACTGATGCTTGGGTCTTCTCAGATTGTTCATATCTACAGTGTTGTTCTCCTGAGACTGTTTAATGTCGTGTGACACTGAAACCTCTCTAAAGTTGGACATGTTTAGGGTTTGTGCAGTGTGCCAGTGTGTGTGTATCGTCTATCGCACTCCAACAGTCTGTGAAAGCACCACACACAGCCAGGTACACAAGACACACCACAGAGAAAATCATAGAAAGTTAAAGTTAACTCCTCTGTAAAATGATCTTGTAAACACTTAATTCCTAAACTTAAATCCGAACTAGGTGGCTGGTTTATTCCTATTTTAATTCTGAATTTAATAATTCCTCTTCCTTGTAAACACTTAATTCTGCTTTAAGTTAATTCCAGTCGTTCTGTGCATGCGTGATTTGCCACGTTGACGCGCTGGTGACCACATAGTCCAGGATGGCCGCCCGGACTCCAGAGACTATTTATTTAATAAGAGCCTTAAAAGACATGGACATAATGAAAAGAGTGGATGAACGGAAGCATTAACATGCGGACATTCACACAAACACACAGACTTATTACACACACACACACACGGACATCGGCAAACGGAACAGGCTTCATTGCTTCATTAATGACGCGCGGATCATTGTAAAGTTAATTTTTCTCTCAACGTCCTGTATAGTGGAGGTTGAACAGCTCTTGCATTAACCACTGGCGTTGATTGACCAAAGTACGGACTTCTATCTCTCTCCTACTCTGGGGATGAACGTGAAACCGTGTGTTATTGTCAAGCTGCTGCTTCAAAACTACATAAAAATAAAAGTGAAAACAGTTCTCATTACGTGGTCTTCTATGTTGTAGCCAAAAAGAAAAGGTTTGTTGTGTGTTTTTTTCCCGATAGACGTGACACGTCACGTTCGCCCCTGTCCAATCAGAACCCTTCCCAACCCCCAGACCTAAAGCGGATTTGAATAAAGCCGAATAAACCAGTTTTCCATGTAAACCTCAATTTGGAATTACTATTTCTATTTAAACATGATGCAGAACACTTTAATTCTGAATAATTTAATTCAGAATAACTAATTCCAAATTAAAAAAAAACATAATGTAATTGTAGCCGTTGTGGTTGGCGCGAATCTCGAGGCGGTCTACATATTTAATTCTATATTTTCTTTTGCCCCCCCTGACAAGAATCTCAAACTCCTCAAAGGGGAGGTCTTCATAATCATAACATTAGGCAGGTAATGCAAATGCTTTGAATGATTGGTCAAAATCTAAATGTAAAAACCGAACCAACAAAAACACAACGATGCAAAGCATGTGGAGGCAAAGGGTGTAAGATATGGTGTGGTGCTTGAGGTTGGAATATGTACAAGGAGATTTAATCTTGTACCATAGAGTTGCAGATGTGTGTGTGTGTGTGTGTGTGTGTGAGGGTGTGAGAGCTGCCTGTGACAGCTTGGCTGAATGTGATGGATAGCACACCCTTGTCCTGTGATGTGCATGCACATTTGATGTTGAAATGGTCTATCCATGGGACCACTGTCTTTCAATCATGTCAAGGCAAAGTACAGAACAGAGCACATTTTCTGCTGCCTGGCGTTATTACTATGCCACAGTTTACAGCACAATCCATACAGGCAGCAGCACCCAAAGAGATGCTCCTGGTGCCTTTCAGCTCCAATACCTCTCATTTGTTCCATTTTTGGATGTATCCTCATTAAAACACTGGTAATATACACTCTTTATCACTCTTTAATAGTGTTGCAGACAGGCTTTCATTAGGAGAACCTGAATGGGAATGTGAGCAGTCACAATTGAGAAGGGTGCAATTGTTTTCACACAAACCATGACAGCAGCATCTGCCCACTGCTGCAAGTTGAATGTTCTTAACCCTCTGATTTAAAAAAAAAAAAGAAAAAGGCTGATCATTATTAGAGTAGGTCTATTATGTTACGGCACCGCCTCTTTATTTCACAATGGTGGCCTTCACTCGTAGGCACGTCCTGTCACAGTCCTGGGCCCAGCACACGGAGGGTTAACCACATGGCTCAGTGCCATGGCTTCATGGGAAAGGAATGTGGAGTGCTGTGTGTGCAGGGCTCCTTTCCCAGCATCCCTCTCTGCACCAACCACATGCTAATGATCAGTATTATTGAGGCACAATTGATGGGATAGCAACCAAACAAGAGAAACTAATTACGACTAAAGCTTTATTGTCCTTTAATTACTGAAGCTCTATGGCAATTAGTGGCACACAAAGACACAGCCCTACTTTAATCTCAAGTAAAAATGTGATTCAGATGAAAAAAAAGAAGAAGGAAAAAAATGGAAGATGAAAGGTAGATAAGATAATTTGGTTTTGGGTGCATTCTGCAGAAATGATGCCTGAGTTGAGGAAAAACGTCAGATAACAAAAGAAGTGCTGAGCACTGCTCCAGCTTTAAATAAAAGACATAATTAAAACCTGTGATATTCCTGCGACCTTGGATGGCTACGTTCTATCTCCCAAAACTGAAAAACTGTCATAACTGAAACAAGAAAGATGTCAATAAGATATTACCATGTAAGCATTTCAATGTTTCTATCTTATGAGTGGGGACGATGATCGTATCAGTGGCAGCTGTTGTTGTTGTGGTTGGAGAAACTAACGCCTATCACCAAAATCATTACGTTATGGGAAAAAATTGGACAAAAAGGCTGTTAAAGACTAAAATGTAAATAATATGCTGTCTAATCCCTGGCTAATTCTGAGGTGGGTGCAAATAAATGTAAAGAAGTGGGACGTGATGATAAATAAGCCAATCAGAAGTAATCTTAATATGGAATATTTGTATTACAATACCAGTTAAATCATTGTTTAATAATAATAACAATAATAATAATATTAATAATAATAACAATAATAATAATATTAATAATAATAACAATAATAATAATAATATTAATAACAATACTAATAATAATAGTAATATTAATAATAATAACAATAATAATAACATACGGTGCTTGTTTTGGGAACTCAAAGCCGCTTTGCATTAGACAACGAAAATAAAGAAAATAAAGAAATCTCCTCCCATCTAATCACCAAAAGGAATAGCGGACAGCCTCCCCACTTTTAAAGCGCAACTTAAAACTCACTTAAGTTGCTTTTAATGTATCTTTATTTGCGGTGCCATTGTTTTACATATTTTAATGTCTCTCCCTTTTATTGTAAAGCACTTTGGTATGCTGCTGGCTGTTTTCATGTGCTATATAAATAAAGCTGACATTGACATTAACATTAAAAATTGGACAAAAGTGCTGTTAATGACCATAATATAAATAATAATGCTGTCCAATCCCTGGCTAATTTTGAGGTGGGTGCAAGTCATTGTAAAGAAGCGTGACGTGATGATAAATAAGCCAATCAGAAGTAATCTTGTGTAGTGTAATATTTGTATTCCAAAACCAGTTAAATTATTTAGGTAAAGATAAAGTAATCTTATTAAACTACATTTTCATACTGTATATTTAGTTGACCAACACTATTTAGCATTTATTTGACTCATTCCTGACTAAAAGTAATTTTGATGTTAAAAATATGAAGGACTAGAAATGAATACATGTTTGTCAGACGACCAATAAAAAACTAAAACTTTCAAAATAAACAAAGATTTCCTAAATCTGAAAGTCAGCCATGATTTTAATGATTTGTTTGTCTGTGTGGACTTCACACTTATTGTTTGCATTTTCGGTGAAAAGTTTAACAAAAACTCAAGTAAGTCCAGTATTATGTATTTATTTTTTTTACTTTCTGGAAATGTTTATATAGTATATTGCATATATTCATTTATTTAATTGCAATAACAAAACATGCATTGCTGTCTTAAAATATTGCACTTCTTGTAGTGTTAATGTTTATAGACAAAGTTAAAAAAAATAAAATAATAATATATATACATACACACACACACACACACACACACATATAGTATATGGCAACGTGTCAAGTCAAACTCAAGGCCCAGGAGCCAAATCCAGCCCACACAAGAAAGTAAAAAAGTCAGAAAACCATGAATCATTGAGTAAACTACAAACTAATCTCCAAAATAATACACACGTTCAATGAAACTTCACAATATTAGCAGGGCTCACATTTTCCTTAAGCTTATATCGCATGATCCTGCAATTCTCTTCTAAATATTCCACAAAATGTCCACAAATGACATAAAAATGGCCACAAAATCTAAAAAATTTAAAGTAAAGATCCTGCAGGGACTGATATCTGTTACTTATTGGTTTAATATTATCTGTGCTGTACATATTTTAGAATTTATTTATGTGTGAAATGTAAACTAGAGCACAATAATGTTCAAATGACTCATTTTCCTGTCTAAAATCTGCAGCCCACTTAAGATAAACTGCTCCATATTTGGCCCCTCAACTAAAATGACATTGACACCCCTGGTATATTGAGATTTTTAAAGATGCTAATTACGTACTATCAATATGTGTGCTTTCCTTTCTTGGGTTATTTCTTAATAAGTTACACACATACTGTGGTAAATGGTAATTTCATTCAACCATTTTAAAAATGGCTCTCGTTGCTCCGACTGTTGGGAATGAAAGAACCATCTGTAGTCACTTCACTGCAGTATTTTACTTTTCACTGTGAGAAACAGCTTTTAAAACATCATTATCGGAATTTCTGCTTATTTAAGATGTTTTTTTTTTTTTTTTTAGAAATACTGTGCAGCCTCCATAGCATAAAGTTACATGTGGTTTTGAGAGCCTTCACATATTTACCGACATCCATAGGCAATTAAGCCCAATCTACTCTCTATTCAGGGATTGCCTTTAACAGCTCGCTGTCAACAAGCACACAAAGAAAACTGCTGATGAAGTTCACTCACCAAAATGTTCATTCAAACATATGTGCAAGTGAATTAAACTATCCCAAAGACAGGCATGTGGACTGAGCTAACAAACACCAATGGAAACTTCCTGTAAATGCATTGATTGATTCAGTTAGAGGAAAAAAAAGACTTTACCATGAAGATGCTGGTAACCGATGACACTGTAGGGCTGTGAATGTGAATAACTGGTCTGGATAAGGAAGTGAAAAGTAATGCACACAAAGAAACCACACTAAAGGCCTTCATGGTTGTGGTTGGGAGTTTTTTTTTTCACTCTCGTAAAATCAATAGCTAACACTTAAACTGTAGTTCATCTACATTTGTGCAGCCCAAGTGTCTGACAGCATCTTTAAGTCTCAAGTTTATAGAATCAAATCTTAATAATAACTGCAAAACTGGACAAAGAAGAAACAAACATTATTTTTCAGAATGGTCGGAAAAGAAAATGTGTGTTGGTCATTTAACAGAAAGAAGAATGACTCTAAAGTTTCTGCTTTTGATGAACTGTCTGTACTCTCACTGCCCACTTTTAGTGAAACATTCAAGGGAAATAACTTTGACTCCGTTTCTCATCTTCACTAAACACACTTCATGCTAAGTCGCTAAGTGGCAGCTATTAGAAAGTACACATTAAGTCAATTTTTTATTTGTGCTGTATTATGTTTCCCAAAAGGCTCATTCTTTTAGTCATTATCAAAAATGGGAAATCTGTTTTAGTGTACATCAAATACCTGTTTCAGTGTGTAGTAAACATACACGCGTTGCACTATTTGATGGATGCCTGTTTCCTGTTTCTGTCATAGGCTGATCTTGTAATGATGGGCTGTACCAGTGACGTCAATAGGCTGTTTGATTTGAGGTTAAAGCCCCCGGTGTCACGGTCTGAGTTTATGTCCGTACTGATATTCTCTTTCAATCTCAGTACGTGACTGCTACGTACTGAGATGCACCCGTGCTGGATTAGCCATGCACAGAAATTGCTGTACTGATTTTAAAAAATTATTCCTTTTCATATTGAGTGTTATTATAATCATGTTTTTTTGGAGAATAAACAATTCCTATTCATATTGAGAAATGGAAAATTAGTGAAAGGAAGAATAAATTCTTAAAAGGTATACAAGAAAAGAAGCCATTCAACATTAGCTCTGAAATTGAATTTTCAATCTCAGCATGGCGGAAGTAGCGAAACTCACAGCGGAACTAGCCAAAAATCTTTTTCCGGTAGTGGGCATGCGCATAATCGATCTCAGTATGAGGTAAACTCAGACCGTGACACCGGATATCATTTAATTAGCCTCGAATATATATATATATATATATATATATATATATATATATATATATATATATATATATATAATTTTTTTTTTTTATTATTATTTTTATTTTAAAGAAGAAAAAAATCTACTTTCCGATGGTCCTTGAACGCCCCTTGTTTGCTGCACGACAGCAGAGCGACAAAATCTCTGTATTCTCCAGCATCTATTATGCCAACATTAGCGTGATCATATACAGTACGTCCAAATTTACTCTGGGATATTTTATAAATTAATCATTTTGTCCGGGTTTCCCAGTGACCCTGAACGCATCTTGTGAAACACGTTCGTTTAAAAACACTGGAACCCTGTCACGGACTGAGTCGGAAAATGAATTTTTGCTAAACATAAATAAATAATAATAATAATTCAGTTTTGTTTATTTTTGTTTTCAAAGTGAACGAACACATGTTTTATTAGTTCACTGTATTTGGTTAGGATTAGGGTTATGGTTAGGGTTAGAGTTGCATGCACATATATGCTCATAATTGATAAACTCAGTCAGCTAATATTTGCTCTATCTGATTCCACCAGCTTCTGAAAGCTCAGGAGTTGCTCTTTACAGACAGTATGATGTCATTTTCAAGGACAATAACAACTTATTCATCTACTATATTGTATTTTGCCGTTATAAGGTAAAATCAAGAAAACGTCAAGTACTTTGAATATGCCGAGGTACAATGAAAAACACTCACCTAGACTCACCCCTGAGCTGTACAGTTAACGTTAAAGGCCTGATTATCTGTGATTTGTTGAACCAAGTTAAAATGATGTCGTCATCAAACACGACCACGGAAATATTTGAAAAGACTGTTATTTCTTTATCACATGAGGACTAGTTCACACTGACCCTGCCATCTTTAACCGTGCATGGGTTTTCATACAAATACTATTCAAAGATGATGAAAAGTAATGCACAGTTATTACTTATGTTGCAGCCAGGGTTGGGGTCCACTACAATTTGCAATTACAATGAAGTCTTCAATTATTCATTTTCAATAACAATTCACTTTTGATTGCGGTGACCTGCATTTTTTCCAATTACAATAAAATGTCAGTTTTTATTTTTCTCCTGAAAGCCAATTACGCTCTCAATTACTAATGTTCAAATTCAACTAATCACAATAAATTTACCTTTCATAAATAACCTCATAAAACGTAACCTTCCTCTTGTGTTAGCTTCCTGTTAGCATCTCCTATGATAACGGGCCTGTTTTGACCCATGTCTTAAATCAGCTGTAAAATACACTAAAAAATATTATCTATCATATATTTAGTGTTTCATCTCTTGGTTACCTTGTTAGGCTTCATAATCAATGAACACATACTGTAGGTATTAATATTTTTTGGTGTTGGCATCTGAGCTTTTTTCTGTCAATATACCCCTCGATTTCAATTTTTTTTTTAAATGATCCTGAAGAGAAAAACTTGATATGAAACAAATTTCATTAATTAACTACGTACAGTATATGTACGTCATTTAACTGGAACATGTTTCCCTATAGTTTTGCATTTGACTAAATTGAAATTGCAAGTTTTAGACTTTCCAATCCAATTATAAATACATCGTCAATTACCTAAACTCAATTACAATTCAATTATGGTTACAACAGCAACAGATTTCTTCAATTACAATTATAATTGACACCGACCCTGGTTGAGGCTACTTTGAAGTGAAACAGGGAGACCATTTCTACTGCATTTCTCATGGTAAACGATAATGTGGGAACATCCTTGGAAACAAGGAGGTCATGACCCAGTTTACGGATAGATCAGCTTCTATATACAGTGAGAGAATGAACAGGTAAAACATTACCGTATGTACATTCATGTGTGGTTTTAAATGATTTACACGCTCAAAATGCTGACTCCCAAAATAGAATAGTACAGGCAAATGTGAAAGGTAGTGGAAAATAATGCTGAGATAGGGTTTGAGTGACATCATGTCCTCATTGTGTCATCGACTGTGCAAATCAGCCCCGAGCATAATTAAGGAAAATCACCACAGGGCTTACACGCATTGACTTTAGATTTTTAGTAAAGTAAAGTGAATGTATTACCTTCCTGGTGTGCATGAAGGGCTGCAGTATAGGACAGAGAAGCTCAGTGAGAAAGAGGAGCCGACTTGTCATTCTGACCACGTTTCATTTACCACTTCAATTCAAGGAAATTCAAGAGACTCTTCTAATTGCCAGTAGCATTTCAGCTCCAGACAATTACAACTTCATTCTGCAAGAGCTTAAACAGTATCTTTTCATTTAAAAAGGCCAATATTTGCACATAATGTCAAGCACGTTAAAGTTTCATTTTTCTAGAAGAGAAAGTGGGTTGTAGTACTTATTACCGGTGTTTGCTAGATATAATCATTTGTTGAAATGAACTCACTACTTCTACATGGACACATCTCATCTGGCTCCTTTTTTTTTTTCGTGCACGTTGAAAAACAAGACCTATTCTTATTTCTGCTCAATGATGCACATGTCATCATTTGCCAGGGAAAATTGTTTGTCATTCAAGCGGAGGAATCGTGACTCATTCCTATATAAAGAATGTCAAGCATCCAATCACGGTCCCTTTCAGATGAGCAATTAGGCTTCTTTTGAGTTGCTCAAATTACAGATGTTTTTTACCCAGTGAAGGGAAAAAAGGAAAATAAATAGGCTAATTTAAATGCAGGCATGTTTCATAATATGACCTCACTGCAATAATAATAATAAATAACCCATACTTTTTACTGCAACAGCATTTCACCATTATTTTTTTATGTGCTCAAATGACAACAAATACACTTTTTTTTTAGCTACAGTCAACCATCACAACTTGTAATGAAATGATTTATGTTATAAAGAAAACTGTTTTTTTTTTTTTTTTTAAACTGAAACAACCATGTTTAATCCACTGATTAAATTTAGCTTATTTAATTTCATTCACTCTGAAGCACACGTTTTGCATTGGCCTCCATCTAAGTCCTGCAGACTGTAAGGAAAAAAAGAGATTTTATTTTTGTTAGGGACACAGATACACACATAAATAGACGTTTCTGGCTATAGGCAGGCTAAGCAATTGCACTGGGTTCCATCAGCCATTAGGGGTCCCCAAAGCTGAGTTGTTAGCCTCATCTCAGAAGAATGAAATTAGTCTTTTTGTGCCATAAATGTAAGATACTGTATAATAAGAATTACACTGTTATTATAAGCAGTGGCAAGTATTATGGGCATGATTGATAGGTTATTTAATGGTTTCAGAATCTATCCATGTAGTTATGCAAACTTGGGCTAGAAACAGCTCTTAGTAGATTCAAGTATGAATAATTACAGGATGTTTAGCCAGTTTTATATGAATTATATTAGCATTGATTTTTGTCAGATGTTACAAACTTCTTGTGATTTCTTGTCTTGTGGCCAACATTGATATAACTCTGTCAGTTTTTGGACAAAAAAACACAGTTAAAAATCCCACTCAGCTGGATTACTTTAGAATTATATCAATGGGTGCACAAAGTATTTAAGAAAGAAACAAATGGGAGAATCACTGAATATTTATACCTTTGTTTGACTGTGACAGGACAAAATGATTGGATGCAACCCTCAACGATGGTTGTGTTTGCAGTGCACGTTTTTTATTATCTGGTAGAATTAACCACAAACAGCATTCTATAGATTTTAGCAGAGATAATAACACAGGCAAGGTTAATTTGGCTAAATTATGACAAGA
Source organism: Gouania willdenowi (assembly GCF_900634775.1). NCBI lineage: Eukaryota > Metazoa > Chordata > Actinopteri > Blenniiformes > Gobiesocidae > Gouania > Gouania willdenowi. The sequence goes on along the minus strand of NC_041050.1, from coordinate 34,431,007 downwards.
TTGTTACATTTTGAAGTTTATTTTTCTATATAAACTAGTATAAACTCAGCTGATAATGGACTGTTTTTGTAGGAGAGTTGTCTCCTAAGGATGAACACAGTCTAGAATCTGACACCACTGTTAATACGTAGCTATACTGTGTAAAATGTAAATGCCTTTAGCTTTCTTTCTGTCAGTGATTCATTTCTTTATTAGATTAGTAAATGTCTGGCCATTGTGTGGTCCACTCAAATTCTTTCATTGGTCTTTGATTTTATGGTCTGTGAATCTAGCGAAGTGTAACTTTCAAAATAAGTTTCAGTTTCTAGAAGATAAAGTCCTTTTGATGAAAAAAAACATTGCTATAGAACATGTTAGCTGTTAGCGATGTAGCATGTCACCAGTAAAGACATTAAAGTGAACATTAGTTAAATACAAGTCCTTAAAGGTGCAGTCTGCAACTCTTATAAAAGTGACTTTTTGTCATATTTGCTAAAGCTGTCACTATGTAAGGACAGTTTTACATCAAACTAGTAGTTTGTGTGAAAAAAAACCAGACTCATTAAGCCTCACCCCCTGCTGCTCCTGTAGCCTTTTTTTCAGATTGCCAGAATGCACCGTGACCAAGCAAAAAGAACCAATCAGAGCCAAGATTGTTTTTTGATGTACTGTCTGACAGCTGTTGCTCACAGGTCCCGCCCATTTCACGGGCTTCATCGCCGTCTTTTTTTTACAGTGTATGGTCTGAAGGAGTAGAAGATGGAATTGGTAACTTTTCTGCTTGAAAGGTAATTACTGCTGCTTGATTTACATTATGTTTGATTTGTAATTGTTGCACTAGAACTCTGTGGTGCATGTGTTGTTCATGTGTGAGCAGCAGCCTCCGTGTGGCTGCTGTAAGTGACACTGTGTTGTTGCTGCTGCTGCTGAGGTGTGTGCACATTGAGAGAGAGAAGCGCTGCAGTAATATGCTTTTAACAGTGCATGTTATTTTACTGTGATGTTGCTGTCGGACTAACGTTAGCTTGTTAGCTCCTCTGATGGAGGGACTTTGGAATGTTTGGAGGCAGGGCAAGAGAGCAGCAGGGAGGGAGGGGGAGAGAGGGATCTGAGAGATGTGAACGGCACCTTTAACTAAACACAGGCCACCTGTGCTGTGTAATTGCAGAAAAAGTGTTTCCATTGTGCTTTTCCGACACATTTCAATATCAAAACGGCTGAAAAACCTCCTCATAAAAGCGTAAAAACTTTTCTGCGATATTTTAGTGTTATGGAAACGCAGCAAATGTCAGACATAGCAACACGTCTTCATACTTTCTCAGTAACTTCTTAGTAATCATTTTTTGTATTTTAATAAACTAAAAACCTGTTTAACTTTGAGGCTGTTTAATACAGATAGAGTTGATGACTTCTCTTTAGTTTTACATCCATGGTTCTAAAACATCCTCATATTCGTTAAAGTCTGTGGGTATAAGATAGGCAAAAAAATGTCTTTTGTGGTTAATTTGTGGCAGAAAAACTGACCCAACTGTTCAGGTTCAAGCTTGAAATTCCTTAACTTGTCAGAATTTCATCAGTGAAAGTCCTTTATGCAATGTTATATCTGAAAAGTCCCTCTGTGAGCTCACTGTAGTGAGCCATTCTTGGGATATTTTGGTAATCCTAACCATACCTCTCTTTAGAGATCAGTACTCCGGTATTTTCATTGAAGTGGTGATGTAACTGTGGTGGAAGGTGGACCTAAATGTGTAAAAGCAGATATATCAGTGCAGATCTCTGTCAGCCTGGTATAGGACTGGCGTTGTTCCACAATAGAAAGCCTAATGTGCAGAACAGTTCCTCATGGGATCCCTCGAGAGATTGGAGATGAGAGTTTTATCGATGTTACTTTGCTGCAGGATGAAGATTTTATTCCTCAGACAAACGGTGTTGAGCCAAAGGACGATGCAAGTGCGAGTCTCCGTGTTGGACACGACGGCCCGCATGAATAAAATAAAACATGGCCGTTGAACATGGTGTTCAACACCCGTCGAACAACAATTTCCTTTTAAGAGTCATTTTACTTAGGCTTATTGTCCTTGCCATAGCCTCACCCCTTTTTTTTTCTTCTTTTAACAGACACAAGCAAACACTCAGAGATGTTTTGAGGGAGAGAGAAAGCTACATTGCCATTACCAGGGAACACAGAAGCTAGGAGGAATGATAAGAAAGCAGGAGGGGGAGGGATGGGATAAAATCCATCAGATTTGATGGCATGGAGATGTAGATAATGTTTTCTCTTTTTAGCTCAGCTCACAGAAAAGAAGGCCGAACATAACCATTTCCACTCCCTCACTTTCTGTTTTCACTGAAAAGGAGCCAACGGTACTGTTTGTCTAACATGCCTCTTTGTGCACAAACACCATGCCCTTTCTATCAGAACCATGGCCCCCACCATTATGTGGTTTAATGGTAAAACACACATACTCTTAATCCACTCGCACCACTCAGAGTATATAGTTGATAAAGGGAGTGTAAGAAAAAGAACATAATTATCCAGTTTTGCATCTGTTTGTATAAATAGTAAAGAAGAAAAAAACCTGCTCAATGCGACGATAATTTGCGGAGAAACATTGGAAAACAAATGAGTTGAGGAAATGTAGATGGGTTTTTAGGGTCTGAAAGCCACAGCTGCTTGGCAAGCCAGAGCTGGCTCCTTTTGTCTTTTATCTTCTTCTGTAATGTGCACAGGTGCTGCTTAATTCAATTGGAGAACGTTGCCATGGTTTTACATTAATATATTTCCATGTTACCATTACGACTGTTGTCATGGAGATGATAGGACCTATTTGAACTGAAAGCAATGATGGTTTTATGGGGGATACTCTCTCTCTCTCTCTCTCTCTCTCTCTCTCTCTCTCTCTGGTCACATGGTACAGTATATAGCTAGATTTAAGGCTCAACTTCACTGTTCATCCCCCACCATTTTTCCCCCCTTTTGCGTCTAACTCACTATTGCAATCACAGACGTTTCACGTACCTAGCAACCAAACAGATTCTGGAGATAAAAATGCACTTCCTATTTGCTCACAACCGTGCGTTCACGGGGACTCTGTGATGCGAAAATCAAATCGAGCAGTGTTTACAAGAACCACTCAAACATCTATCAGTGAAAAATAATTTTCCACCAAATATTCCCATGGGCTTTTAAAGCTACTAACTCATCTTGATTGAATGTTATTTCAATCGCCGGACAAAATGGTTTGAGAAGAAAACTAACAGGCCAATCAAGTGGAAAGGCGTAGCGGCGATGGGATTGAAATTCACTCAAAAAAATCAAAACAAACATACAACACGGACATTATTTTGAACATTGCCGACCATGAACATCTAATTGAGACATGGTTATTCCAATTACAGTAATTGCACACTTTCATAAAATCAATACTGCTCCCTGGTACCATAATTGCTTCTTTCAATCGAATTGATGCATTTACTAGAACAAAAGAGAAAGCAGGGGTATTCAATTTACTCAAGCATACCAAAGTTGATGGAACGCTTGTATTGGCTATTAAGGCATTGGTTGTTTTCTTCTTCTATCCTAAGGATAACGGCGGAATATCTTCAGAAGCAAGTTCAAAGTCACCTTGTTATCTGTGCATTTCTTCTTCCAATACCACTGTAACTCATTATATCTGCACACAAAAGGAGCAGGAACATATTAGTACACCGGTACCCCTTCTGAAATGAGATGCAAAATGAATCACAATATAGTGTAACTTTGTTGAAATTGACCTCAGTAGCTGCTAATGAATGTTATCACACTAAAACACACCGACGCACTCGCACAGAATGGCGCACCTTGTTTGAAAGACCAAACAAATGTAGAGAAACGGGAACAAAAGCAGCCGTGAGAAAACCGGGCTGCAGTGACAGCTTTGATCCATCAGCAAACCATGATGCAAAGCAAAGTGAAATGTGCCCTACTTTTGTTTGCATTAAAAGAGATTTTTTTTAATATTTTTTTTTTTACACATGCAGCAGATCGTGCTCTTCTTCTTTTTTACTTTTGTTTATAAGAATATTCCAAATTAGAAATGTGCTACAGTCTCGGTTTCTCTTCTTTTTCACTCTCTCTCTGTCAAACACAGATACAGAGACAAAAAAATAAATAAACCTATCTTCAAGCAACTAAAATTTCTCTCTCTCTGCGTTTCCTTCCATTTCATTTTTATTTATTTTTTTAGAATAGGAAAATTGTCTGACATGAAACTCTGGACTTGTAGTGCAGCACACAGCTTTCTGCTATTCTTATACAAACACAAAGTGACAAGATGGTTACTCTCTCTGCACACTGACAGTTCATTCAGGACTAGGAAAAATGTCAAAAATGTTTAGTCACGGCTGAGTGGACTTAATTACCATCCTCTAGGCAGACTCAGAACTCAGTGCCACTAATGGTCCCGAGCTACAGATAAAATTCCATTTGCAAGAATGTTGCAGCCACACGATCTGATTTGGCCAATATGAAATATTTACTTTGATATAATTAAAGTGACAATGCTTATCACCCATTCTAGTGTGAAAAAGGCGGAATAGTCTGATGTGGATTCATATAAAAACAGTTATTGTCTGCTATTTAGATCAAGTGAAGTGTTAATTTATTATTTGTTGTGCTGATTATTTGATTCACATACATACTGTAGATTTGCTTGTGTTAAATGCAAACATTCCATTTATTTATTTTTGCTGTTGAATATCTTGAATCACTTTTGCAGATCAATTATTTTGTCTTATTAATTATCAGCTGATCAGTTATTTGCTCCATACATTTGACACATATCATTGTTTTTTTAATTTAAAAGCAGAAAAAAGCTTTAGCAGCATGAGTACATACAGTAAATGTTCCATTTGTAGCCTACATGGCTAATGACACAAGCATTAACATAAATATTGTCAATAACATAATAAATACACTGCTCGAAAGAGAGTGAGATGAAAGCACTTATTAAAGCTTATGTTCCTGACATTTTCAACTTTACGTACATCAGCTAAAATTATACACATACACAATGCTGATATACATACTTACATATTCATACTTTCACAAAATCTTTGATGACAATGAACATGTTAAATCTTATCGCTTCCTCAGCTCTATATATAAAGCTTGTTTGTACATTTATTTTAATATATGTAAACATCAGGGCTACATTTTTTTTTCATGCTTTATAGACCAACTATGAGACCACACGTGTCAAACTCAAGGACCGGGGGTGAAATCCGGCCCTTTAGAGCATCCATTTTGGCCCGCATGAGAAAGTAAAAAAATTCAGAGAAACTATGAATCATTGGCCACATTTACATGGGAGCTTTAATTCCTCTTTAAAGCAGAATAAAAGTTAATTCCTCTTTAACCTGACCTTGTAAACACTTAATTCCAAATGCTAATTTAATTCCGAATTACACTTAAATCCGAATTAGGTGGCTGGTTTATTTTGTTTTTAATTCTGAATTAAATAATTCCTCTTTCTTGTTAACAGTTAACAACACTTAATTCTGCTTTAAGTTGAAGTTTTGCGCATTTGCGACTTGCGACGATGACGCGTTTGGTGACAATATAATCCAACATGGCTGCTCGGACTAGATCCGACATAATAATAATAATAATAAGAGACTTAAAAGACATAGATATAATGAAAAGAGTGGATGGACAGAGGCATAAATATGCAGAAATGAACACGAACACATGTACTTATTAAACACACACATGGAGATCAGCAAACGGAACAGGCTTCATCAGACGGGTGATACTAGAACCCAGAGATGGAGTAAATGCGTCCCCATAAATACTACTGCACAGGCTGTAATATCACCAAGTTTATCATTGTAACGGTTGTTAGAGCTGCTATATTTACCAGGGAGCAAATATTTATTCCTGGTTATTGTTTTCTAGAGTTTTATTTACCGGTGATTAGTTCTTATCTCTTCCGCTTCGTGGACCAAACTATGTTATTGTTGAGCTGCTGCTTCAAACTTCAAAATAAAGGTGAAAACAGTTCTCATGTGTGGTGTTCTGCGTTATAGCGGACAGTAAAAGGTTTGTTGTGTGTTTTTCTTGATAGACGTGATACGTCATGTCCAATCAGAGCCTTCCCAACCCCCAGACCTAAAGCGGAATTAACTAAACTGGTTTTCCATGTAAACCTCAGTTTGGGAACATCACGTAACTGTGGCCATTGTGTAAATTACAAACTAATTCAGTTGTAGATAAATTAATACACACATTTCCCCCACGTTTATATCCCATGATAGAAGTCATTTTTTATTTTTGTTTTATCTCAATTTGTTAAAAGAAACTCTCATTTTCTCCAAATTATTCCACAAAATTTCCCCAAATTACAAAAAAATGGCCAGAAAAAAAAAAAAAAAAAAGAAAAGTGAAAATCCTGCAGTGACTGAAATCTGTCACTTATTGCTTTGATATTATCTGTGCTGTACATATTTTATAATTTCTTTATACATGAAGTGCTAACTAGAGCACAATAATGTTCAAATTACTAATTTTCCCACCTAAAATCTGCTGACTATTTAAAAAAAAAAACTGCTCCATGTTGGACCCCTGAACTAAAATGAGTTTGACACTCCTGTATTAGACAAAATATAACATTGATCAACTATGGTGCCAATAAATGCATTGGCAAGCTATAGACCTCATTTCAAATCGCTGCGTTTATAAAAGGCTGTTATACTGACATTGTTGACCACTACATTAGTAGTCTTGTGCTGGTGTTGGGCAAAACATTTAACTGTGACACGTTCAAATGCAGGTTCAAAGTGGTGTGTCATGTATTTCCATTTAAAAAGTGCATTATGCAAAAAGTGAAATAGTCAGTCTTTTCTGCCAAAAAAACAGGGGTTTTCAACAACTGTGCCGTGGCACACTTTTGTGCCATGAGAGATCGTCATGGGAAATTATTCAATTTCACCTAATTGTTCTAAAAAACATTTTTTTTTTTAAAACTAATGAATTAATGTGTGCAGTTATGTTTCATATACAATTATAAAATATAAAAAATACATCAAAAACCATATTTATATTGTAGTTCTAATCTAATCTAATCTGTATTTAATGTTTTTTTTATTTAATTTTATCCCTCCTATGATGTGTATCCATGTGATTCCTATTTAAAAAAAAAAAAAAACACTAAGGATGACTGCAGATTGATTATTGCACTTTTTTATTAGAATGATCTCTATTGGACCTGGGAATTCTTTTTTTTTTGTAAAAATTGGACCAAACCGAAGACAAATGCAATACAAATTTACATTCCCAGCTAAAGTCTGAGAAATAGATTCTTTTAAAACAAATACAGATTTACACAACGTTTTTTTCATGAAACATTTAGAACGTAACGCTGATGAGCTGAGTGGATGGAGAGGCTTTTGTGCATCTCCTCCACTTTCACATCCATCATGTGAAAATGAGTTCACATGCATCACTGCTAACATAATGTCCCTAAGAGGCTGAGCTAAAGGCTCACCTCACATGTGAAATAGCACAATAAAGAAGAACTCAGTGACATTAATGAAAAGGTATAGCATTTAAAAGTAGAAGAAGCATCGGCTGAGAGGAAGACAAAACATTATTTATTAATAGTAAATGGCTTAGTGGACTGTGCTGTTGATGGCATGGGCTATTTTAATATCATCTCTCTACAGTTGATGTTCACTGTTGCCAGTTTTTTAAAAATCTACATAGAGAATAAACAAAAAATGCTTCATCAAGGTGTTTATTTGAGTGGTTGGCTTCATGTGAAAAGATTACTGATGATAAATGTAACACAGGAAAGTGGATTTTCCCCCAAATAATGTGCTCTGTCAAAGGAATTGCCTTTTTAATGAGAACTAGGGATTAGGTTTTTGATTAAAGCCAAGAGAGAATAATTACTGAACACTTTTAGATTGGCAGGTTTTAACAGCGTATTCTTGAAGAAGAAGAAAAATAAAAGACAAAAAAAATTTATAATAGAGGAAGACGAAGACGAAGAAAAAGAAAAAGAAGACAAAGACCAAGAAGAAGACCAAGAAAAAGAAGAAGACAACGAAGAAAAAGAAAAAAAAACGAAGATTAAAAAACAGAAGATGAAGAAGAACAAAAAGAAGATGAAGACAAAGAAGACAAAGAAAAAGAAACGAAGAAAACAAAAAAGAAAATGAAGAAAAAGGAAAAGACAAGGAAGAAGACTAAGAAAAAGAAGACGAAGAAGACAAAAAGAAGACAAGGACAAAGAAGAAGAAAAAAAGTGAAAAATGATGAAAATAGAAAATAAACATGTGTAAGAAATGTGATATTCTTCTACTTTCCTCTCCTAGTTTTATAAATCTATATGTATTTACCTCAGTCCCATTCCCCTCCCTCCCCTCCCTGCCTCAGTTTGTAACCTGAATACAGTAACACAGTGGACCAATCGATCACAGAGAGCTCTTTTTTTTTTTCACCCAAGCAATTTTCCTCTGAGGAAAGGGGGAATAATGCGAGCTAACAGTGTGGAAAATCAATGCTCCACTGGCATAGAATAACTTTGAGTGTGTTTGGCAGAGATCAGTGGGCTCCATGAGGCCATGTTGAGTGAAAGAGCCACCCCACGTACCTTCCCTTCATCCAGCATGATGTGCAGCTGCCCCTGCAGAGCTACACTCACTCTCAACAGTAGGTTAACAGTTTTACTCCCCAAATCCTGTGGATTTATGAGGTGTATACTTGGACTCTGCAGACTCTGAGTGCATAATGGGTGTGTGTGCGTGTGTCTGTGCATGTGTGTGTGTCTTAACCTCCAAATTTACAGGCATTAAATAATTTGCAAGAAAAAATTATCAAATACTCTTAGACAGACGTACTGTTACTTGATTGAAATTGTATTGAACTACAAGTAAGTCCTATATAAAATACTCAAGTACAAGTAAAAAGAAGCTCAATTAAATATCACCCCCATGTTTATTTTTGGTAATAAATCTTGCCACGGTTCCTTTGCATACAGTAAACATCTCATATATAAACTTAAAAAGGAAAAGACCAAATCTTGCACAATTTGCAATTTATTTTACACAAAGGCATCTGTATAAAATAAAAGGTTTGTCAAAATGTACAATTATTTTTCAAATAAAATAACACCAATTCATTCAATTAAAAAATAAAAAAAGAATATCAGGCTCTAAGTATAGCCACATTTATGAACTCGAAAACTGAGAAAATAACCTCCATTCAATGCTGTTTTTGGAGCAGTATGTTACGTTTAATCTGATTGGTCGGCTATGATGTGATGCATTTGATTGTTGTCTGGTTATTTAATTTTTTGTAGTTTCACAATATGCGTTGATCATTTTAATACAAAAAAATAACGATTTACTCGGTAACGGTTTGGTGTTGAAATGTAACTAACTACTATTAAGAACTTCCAAAATCAACTACAGCCACATATGGGTAATATTTTACATTTTGCAAAAAAAAAAAAAATACTAATTTATTAAGAAATATTACTTCTTTTTTTTTCAACCCGGTTGTTGAGATGCACGGTTTCTCAGAGCACCGCCTCTCCCCGTGTAAGTGCCTCCCATTTCATGATGTAGCCCTAGAGCCCCGGCAGCATGGGCAACAGATACGCCCACCAAACTTTGTAAACACTTCCAGAGAATGTATTTCAAATATAAAGACAAAGAAGTGAGTATAGCTAACATTTCACTATAGGTTTATTTTACATACCGCTGTGGCCTCTCCATCAGTGGGTTTTATTGTGGGAATTGCTTCAGTTTGAGGATGTAATTTACCGGACAATCCACTTTGGAAATGGCCAAGGCTCACCAAGCAGTTTTCTGTAAAGTGACGGTCACAGACTAACGGATGCTGGATGGTGTGTCACGTGCTCCCAGAGATAAATTCCAACCACTTCTGGCGAGTAGACTCTTCTTTAGGCAGTTTGAACATATTCCGAGGACTTTCGCAGTCAAACACGCATTTTCGGTTACCAGACATTATCTTTTGGTACAAAAACAAAGACTGTTTCTTTTCCCTGTGCAGACTAGATAAGAAAGAACAATGACCATCCAAACAGATGTTCTTGCTCGCATGCCTCTAGCACCAGAGAGAATGGGCGTGTATGTTCACTGTGGAGGGGCGGCACCAGCAGCAGGCACTTCCTGGAGGGGACGGTTCAGAATTCTAGTGACGTCACGAGAATTTTAACCGCTCATTTTTTAGAAGAGGGCAGAGAAGCTGCTCAGAGAGCAGGATTATTGAGGAATTCTCAGATGCAGGAAGGAATCCCAATAATACTTTGGGGGGTGTTTTTGATAAGGAATTAACATTGTAACAAGGTTAAAAGATAAAAAATCAAATTACTGATTTGGAAATATACTCAAAAAAGTACAAGTACCCATAAAAGCAACTCAATTACAGTAACGCAAGTACTTGAAATCTGTTACTTTCACCTCTGGCTTTAGAAACCTTTAACTCATTGAGTGTCATTCACGTCTATAGATGTGAATTGTGTTTTTCAGCTGGGTTTGCTAGGAGACAGCGTGACAAAGCTCTCCGGTGAATATCTATCTTGTACAATGATGTAGTGACAAACTGGTCACATGTGGGTGGCAGCAGAGCACCTTTGGATGAGAAATCACCCGTGATGGGCAGAGCTCAGAGGAAGAGGAAAGGAGTTTAAGAGACAGAAAATGGCGCTACGAGAGTTAATGCTGAAGTTCACAGCAGCTCACAGCAGTGCACACTCAACCAGAGCATGTGTGGAACTAAGTGGACTATTGAGAGTGTCGCGATGGTCAGAGAAAACGATTAAAAAAAAACAGGGAAAGCGCTGACACTCGGCATGTCCGGGAGAAGGAGGAAGCTGCGTGTGTGGAGAATGACGGGGGGAGAGACTTGGAGGAACGCCAAAATACAGTAAGAAATCCATTCAACTCTGACATAGATAGCAAAATAATGATAATGTTGCCATCAAAAGCCCCATCTCAGTGTCATCTTTGTAGTTTTATAGAAGGAAACCAATGTTAAGGTGTCCCTAAAGCAAAAAAAAAAAAATGCTTCAAAGTCACTAATAGGTTTTTTCAGAAAATGCCGTTTTTCTCAGCTTTTTGTAACAAACTGGTGATTTGTGTGAAACTTGCCTCTATTCTACTGCGGATTACGGAAGAAAAAAACAAGCTAGAAACAAACTTTCTGATTAAAGTAGAGACTTTAATCTTTCAGAATCTGGTTTCAGATTTCAGATTGTGATAGTACAAAATATTTTGTGGGTCTTTAAAAATCAGTCAAAATGCTCTAAAACGGGTGGCACTGAGTGGGTAGAAATTCTGAAAATGGCTGGCAGTGAATAAGTTAAGCACATTCAGGTAGTGCATGAGTGCACATCAACATCATGTGAAGTGTTGAAACAATGCAATACTCAGATGTTTTGTAATAATAATAATAATAATAATAATAATAATAATAATAATAATAATAATAATAAAATAGGTCTTGTAAACTCAAAAAAAAAAATGGATTAAAGAAATCTAAAGGTTAGAATTTCCCCACACATCTTCAACTAAAAAAAAAAAACCTTACCTTCCAACACCCAGAAAAACACACACACACACACACGCACATATATAGAGTTTCTGTCTTGCACGCGATACAGTGCAGGGAGGCATTGTGTCAATGTGTGAAAAAGGTTTCATAATCAGCAAGAAACTTGTTGACACCTCATCATTTTCCCTCTGTCACAGGCACACCACAAAGAGCTCTCTCTTTCTCTCTGCATGCTTGTGTGTGTGATTGCAAAGTAAAGCGATGTACAGCCCACCAACACTGCAACTGACCTTTGCAGTCTGAGACCTTATGTTTTAAAGCTTAATGTGTAAAAGTGTTAAATATACATAGAAAAGGTTAATACTCATGTACTGCTACAACATGACTTTATCCTATAGGGACTGGCAGGGTAATTAAACACTTCTCTGTGTTAGTAGTAGGCTGTAGGGATCATGTAGATATCATTCTAATAACACAATTGTATTTTTTTAAAACTTCCGCCAAGGAAGTCATATTTTTGCCATTTTTTATCAGATTTTTTGTTTGTTTGTTTGTTTTTCTGGATTACGTCTAAAGTGCTTAACAGATGTTGACAAATTTTAACCAGAGACAGAGGTTACGTCATTAAATATTACATTACATTTTGGAGGGAAGTCAGATCTATATATTGAATAAATTGACAAAAATTCATATATCGGTTCACAATTAACTAATCTTCATGAAATTTGACTCATTTATGTTGGGTAGGTTTAATCTAGTTATCCAGTTTAAGCCAGATTTAATCCGGATTTGAAAAAATGTGGGTGTGAACATTTGGACCTACTGTATCGTTATTAATTGGGATTGAAATTAGGAATGATAAATAAAACTGTTTTTAGAACTTCCCCTCACATGTTGATTCAGAACAACATAATGACAAAACACCACCACAATGACTATTGCAGTGTTTTTCAACTTTGGGGTCGTGACTCCATTTGGGGTCGGCTGTAATTCAAATGGGGTTGCCAGAAATGTCTAGTAATTGATAAAAAAATAAAAAAGTGATTAACTTGTAAACTTATATTCTCAAACTGTATTACATACTTTTATTTTCATGTTCTCAAATATAGTTGAAATATGGTTGAAAAACAATTCAGTAAAAACATATCAGAGTTGGTGAAGTTGGACACAGTGTGAGGTAATCCTAGCTACTCGTAACACAGTATAACAAACATGATCAAAAACCTATTCTAGAAAGAAAGTAAAATGTCTCAGAGGACGCTATGAATTTGTGATATTAAAATGGGGTCACGACCCAAAAAGGTTGGGAACCACTGGAATATTGTGTCAGTGTTGAATCTAATCAGATACATTCTCCATTGAACGTCCATATCAGGTTTCAGAAGATTGTTTAACCTGGCAGGGTTGTGGTCAATTACATTTTAATTACGTCGTCAATTAATCCATCTAAAATTACAAATAAATTACTATTACTGTACGTTGACTTGCATTTTTTTCCAATTACAATTGAAATTACAATTCTTATTTTTTCCTGGAAGTCAATTACAATTACGTTATCAAATACTAAAGTTACATTTCAATTAACCTTGTATTAGCTTTCTGTTAGCATCTCTTATGATAACAGGTCAGTTTGACCCATGTTTTAAAACAGCTGTAAAATACACTAAAACATATTATCTATCATCTAATTCACATGTCAAACTCAAGGCCCGGGGGCCAAATCTGGCCCTTTAGAGGATCAAATTTGTCCCACATAAGAGTAAAAACAGACAGAAAAAATAAATTATTGTGTAGATTATAATAACCAAATAATCCAGTTCTGTAATTGTCTTTGTTTTTGTGTCATATTTGGGGCAAAAAAATACAAACATTAAATAATTTGAATTCATTATCATTTATGCAATTGCAACTGTAATTGACCCCAACCCTGCCACCAATAGGGAAGTTACCTGACCACAACACATTTTAGTTCCAAACTAAATTAGAGGAAGTTTCTGTTTAACTGACTCCTTTATTTGGCCTTTTGCTCACTACAGTATAAGGAACATTTCACTCTGTAAAAACAGGGCCCAGAATGATCGACAAATCGCGCTTGTTTTTTTCAGTTTCTCTTTTATTACACCACCACAACATAATCAAGCAAGACTGTGAAGCTGTTCATTAGGAGCTGCATGTTGTAACATAGCTCGATCCGCCTGGGAGACACCACTCACATCTCGTCTTGCCAATTACACTTTGCATGAGTCCTCCCCAATTTAGGATGAGCCAAGATGGAAAATGATTCCTGGCATGGCGTGGGCCCCTAATTATCCACTGAACAAATAGAAATATTATTGATGTTGTGTTCTTAATCCTTGCATACACATTGTGCAACAAAGCCCTCTGACAGCTTTTTGGCTTGTGGAATATATTGTAAGAGTGACTGAAGTTTGTTGTGATGAAAATCTTGGGAGTTGTCATTAAAAATAAGTTTCTTTTTTCAATATTTCTTCATCCAGGTAAGGAAAACAGGGTTTTATTAATAATAATGAATGTTCTGACAAAGATATTGTGACAGTTAAAGCTCATGTCACCCGATTTAAAACACCCAGATCTCATCCAACTCAAAACTGTCCAAATGATTTATAAAGCAAGTAAAAGTTCACTTCCAAAAGGTTTGTAGAGAGAGAAGGGGAATGTAATTTAAGAGGAAAACCACATTTCAAAATGCAATATGCTAGAACAACACTGAACAGGATGAGTATAACAATAGCAGGGGTTAAATAATGGCACTGCCTAAAGAATGAAATAAAACCAAGCAGCAACATTAACTAGCTTAAAAAGCTTTTTAAGACATATATCATTCATTAGTAAGTAAAAGAAAGAAGAGCAATATTTTTTACCTTGGACAACAATCATATATAATATGTATATAATGGTATAAAACATATTAATACTTAAAGCTGATATTCATAAAAATACCTAACTAGTCTTTTACTATGGTCTACTGCTGGTGGTCATTCATATACATTAATATATATAAGTCCCTCCTTCGTCCTATAGACCCCTATACAAATTGATCGCAGAGTGTGCCCAGTCAATAGGCTCCAACTTCCTGTTTTTGAGACTGTCAATCAAAGTGAATGTGGAATTGTGCACGTAAACAAGGCCGCGCGTCACAACAGCAAACAGGTAGATATGATGTTGGCTGTTACCTGACCCATAGACCTATATCAATGTGACCTTGTTATGTTCCGCGATGCACGTGCACAAAAGTAGAGGCGTGGCTTCTGGTAGATTGGCAGAGGCAGTGGGAGGAAGTGGAGCTGTTTAGGGCGGGACATCGAGACGTTTCTCAGAAACTCCGGAAATCAGCTTTAATAAACATAATAAAAAGTATTTGTTCATTTATATATTGCCACTCTAAATTTAATTGATAAAATTTGTGTTGTAGATATTAAATAGTATAATATTATATTATGTACATGTCATGTATATTCATGTGTACGCATGTATATGCAGTATGTTTGATGTGACTCATGGAGCTCCACGATTCTCTCCTTGATTTTTTTTGGCTGATTTCTTTAGATTTTCAGATGATTTCAAACCAGGAAGCAGAGTGTTTGAGGTGTGGCCATAAAATACATCCCCAGGTGTGCCTTCAATTAACTCACATGTTGTCAGTTAACCTATCAGCAGCTTCCAAAGCCATGACATCATCATCTGGGCTTCCCCACGTTGTTTAAAGACAGTGCTTTTTGTGTATGTAAACTTTTGACCTTGAAGAAAGTCATAAAAAAAATTATCTAAGAAATTATCTCTCTCATTTTTGTGGCATTTAGCAAAATGAAATAATGTTGGTAATCCCAACAGACCTGAAACAGGAGAGGTTTAGTCTGATTTAACTTCAGACAGTGAGAAAAAGAAGTGCTGTGTCATTTTGCACAGTGTATGTAAACTTCTGGTTTCAACTGTATATTGTGAAAATAGTAATATAAAAGTGTGTGAGTGTGTGATATTATGTAGATAACTTTTTGCTTCAACCTACACCCTTTCAGCAGAAGAATTAGACAACTGAGTGTTGTTTGCTCTGTTTTGTTTTTCTGAAAACTGCCGAAATAAAATTCAAATTCAAATTCAAAGTGAAAAACAACTGGCATTGAATCGCATCAACTTTTCAAAATCACTCTTCTACTTGAGGAGCAGAACTGACGTAGTGTGAATACAGAAATATACAACCTCTCAACAACAAGAAAACATAAAAATGAAAATCACAAACAGTAAAACAGACCTCGACAACTACCTCCAAAAACGCCACAGAGAGACAAATATTATTTTAAAAGAAACTTTAAGAAATGTTGTGCATCTGCAAATTTCACTTTATAGGAATAGCAGAGAAATAACATTACCATAAGCTTGGTGCAATGCATGCATAATAGATTGTTGTTTTCACTCTGCATATGGTTGGAGCTGGATTCGCTTCAAAGTGCACCAAATTTGCATGATTCGATGTGAGGGATTCTGGGATTAGAGAACACCACTTCCTCCCCCCCCACCCCCCACCCACCCACCCCCCTTTCACTCAGCTATAGAAAGGTATCACATTCCCACAGATGGTGGGGAACATTGTGAAAATACTGCCATTACAATACAAAGGAGTGAAGCCGGGAAACTATAAGAAAATAAACACAGAGCGAGTTTGTTTTCCTGATCTAATTTGACAGTTTTACAATACATACTGTTCAACATTTTAGATAAAACATATGTCTGATAATGTTGTGTATTATTTCAGGTTTACGGGAGAATTTCTTTTTTGTCCAATATTCTGCACATTTGTGATTGTGTCACATTTTTAAACATCATGGTTTGGATGGAAAAGTAACCAGGTGAGACCATTATTAATAGACTAGAATCTCTTGTTCAGCTGCTTGTTTTTTTTTTTTTTTTGCCTTTCTTGTCCTGGATCGCTTTAAAAAAAATGATAGAAAACAGAGAAAGAGAAGGAAAAGGAAAAGCCTGCATGACTAAAGACAAGCCCTAGAGGCGGCTGCTGAACACTGTCTGGCAAACAAGTACAAAGTGACTTTAACAGCATTAAGAGCTGAGGTGTTTATGAGAAAAACAAATGTCAAAGGAGAAACAAACCGCTTTCATTCAATGTTTAGGTTCTTCGATTTTACTTGATTTATTTTTATTACAGCTCGTTGTTGTCTCCCTTTTTTTTATTCTTTCTTCACGTCGATACAACAAGAATTAAAGGCATATGTCACAGGCGATGGGGGTTTTCACAGTAGCATGTACTTTTTATGCAAATTGCAATCCCATCAATGATGAGCTGTCCCTCTTCTCACAGGATAACCTGATTATAATTTAGATCAGGATGTCCATCTGTTAGGTGAACACCCACGTACTGCATCATGCATACAGGGTGAAAGAAACCATGTCTGTTTTTTCATTTCATTTTTTTGTTTCATCATTTCCACTGTGAAACAAAGTCACAGGAAGCCAGTGAAAAGTAGCAGAGTGCATTGGTTTCTATACGTTTCCTTCAGCTTTTCCCTCATTTGTAAGAGTTTTGCTTAAAAGTGTCATAGTGCTGCCTTCCTGCTCGTGAATCCCGGTACTTTTCCTCTCTCTTCAGCCACTCCCCCTCAGGCTCAGTCCACTCACCTGAATCACACCTTATCCTTATTAGTAATCTACACTGTATTTAAGCCATGGTTTTTGCAGCTTGTTGGATTGTCCTGCACTGAGGCTATGTTTGAAATCACATGTTAACGTACTAAGTCTGATATCAAAATAAGTATATAGTGCGTTCACATTAGATAGCATGGAACAATTGAAATACCCAGATGTATACTATATCGGGACATTTTTGAAGTATGCACGATGAGGACACTAGTCATACTCCACCGCCCCTTGATGCATTGCGAGCATAATGTAAAATCGTCCTGGGACCGGTGTCACGGACTGAGTTTACCTCCGTAAACTATGTGACTGCTACGTGCTGAGATATACCAGTGCTGGAATTGCCATGCGCTGTCGTTGTTGTACTGATTTAAAAAAAAAAAAAAAAAAAATGCTTAAACGTCACATCAGTCGACCATCGATAAGTTATCGACCAATGATAAGAAACACATGATTGTCATGATCAGATTGCTAATTTATAAGAATACAACAGCTTATTATTGTAAAGTTACATTAGGTTAACTGTTATTTATTGCAATGTACATTATAATCATGTTTTTTGGAAAATAAATTATTAATTTTCGTGATGAGTTTTATTGCAATCATGTTTTTTTTTTGGGGGGGGGGGTAACTTTTGCTATTCGTATTGAGCTTGCTGTATGAAACACTATTACTTACTCAAGTTGTTGACTGAGATTGTCATTCAGATTGCCATACTGAGCTTGCCATGGGAAATTAGTGAAAGTTAGAATACATTCTTAAAAAAGTATATTCCAACAATGTTCTAACTTTTACTATCACACTGGGCTCAAATCCAGGATTCAAGACTTTCCAAGCTTTTAAATAACAAACGTTTTTATCTATGAGACTTTGCATATTTGAAATAACACATCTGCAAAGGTCAGAGAAAATTCAAACCAAAAAAAAAAAACACATTTTTTTTTTTTTTCACAGCTTTTAATTTTCTTTTTCTTTTTAAAGAAAATTAAAGATTTTAAAAAATTCCAAGTTCACACACTGTGGAATATTTTTTATTTATTTTTTGCCATAGTTACTATGCAGCTCTGTCCACTTTTTAAACTGATAATTTGAACCTGTTGCATGGAGTGCGAGGAAGCTAATTAAACCTGAGCATATTGTTAATTTTAAGCGTTAAATTAGCCCCGAGGATGAAGCTGTGTTCTGCTCTGTCTGCTAGTCTCGTTTCCACAGTGTGTCGCTCAATACTCACTGATTAGATTCCATCATAAATGATTATGCCTAATGAAATGCATGCAATTAAAGTAAAAGCCTGATCAAATGGTGGCTCCCTGTCACTCACATGCAGCGACATGTAATTGAAAATGTCCCCTTTCACTTGCTCTACGCTGGCCCTGTAATATGAATCTGTTTAAAAAGAGATCAGGTTTCCTCACTGCAACAGGAGGCTCTAGATGATACTTAATCAACTAATTGACACAACAAAGACCTTTTCCAAAAGTGTGCGTTCACTAACATCTGCTCCGTCTCATGTTCAAAAGTTGAATTATTTACCAGTTTACATCATTAAATGTTACGCACATCCAAACTTGGAGTAGGTCAACATGTCGGCAGATGATAAACATTGATGAGCAAATGTTGGGAGTTAAGCTTAAGTAATGGACTCTAAGGTGGCGTTTCTCAAACAGGAGTACGTGAACCCTTAGGGGTACGCGATGGCACTCCAAGGGGTACTTGAGAGAGAGAGGAAAATTAACAAATGAAAGCATTAAAAACATGTGGGTTTTATAATGTTTGTTTTTAGTAAAAATTATAACCAGCAACTCACAAAACAACAACAAAAACACACAAAATAAGAGAAACATAAACTGAACAATGAAAAGAACAGAAAAACAACAAAATACACAAAATGACACCAAAAACACACACACTAATGCTGCGTTCACACTGGATGAGACACGAAATGTTCGTGCGACCAGATCACATACAAAGTCAATAGATAGATGTGTCCCAGATGCGAAATCTTTCCAGTGCGGCGGTGCGGTCCGATCCGCACATCAAGAGCGTTGGCCGTGCGACCGCGTTCCTGATTTTACACATATCTGCACATTCGCTTGAGTTGAAAATATTGAACTCCTGCGACTGTTTTGCATGATGAAAGCCAATCAGAGTCTTTGTTGACGATGACGTCACGTCAACACAGACATTGTTCACCCATTCAACCATGGGGCAGAAGCTGTGTGACCACCTGGAGCTGTATGACACGGCCTTTATAACCAGGACCGGACTAGGAAGGATTTGCCGTGGAGGAGAATCAGCGAGGAGGTGGTAGTAGCAGGTAAAAGTTCTCTCTGTAGTTTTCATCTTTGAAGGTCGGCACTGAGCATTAGCCGCTAAGCTTTTTTCACTGGTGGTTTATGTTTATGAGAGGAGATAAAGGAGCGCATCTCGCTTCAGCAGGCAGTGAAACTCGCCAAGTTGGATGTTTCGCTGGTGTGCGGGGCTTCGCTTCAGACGCGCATATGAAGCGAATGAGGACATTTTTTGATCCTGCGACACATGCAGAACGTTTTGTGCGGCAGATGCATCCGATGCCGCAGAAGACGCATTTGGTGTCAACGCAGCATTAGAGAAAAAAATATTACGAGGTATTTCATCAAACCCAGCTCAGGGTTAAGTCCAGGTTTAACCAGATAGTCCAGCTCAGTTAAGCCGGGTTCAAACTAAAATGGCCGTTCCATCAAAGAGAAAACACCTTAGTTACCAGGGTAACACAGTCCGTGGTGCAAACCTGCTCCCGACCAGGGTTAAGCAGCAGGCTTGGCTTAAGCTGCAGACGTACTGTCATGAAACTACGTCATTAATTTTAATTAAGTTATTTTAGTGATGCTTTAAAACACTCTACGAAGATTTACAAAAGTAAAAAGGAGTCAAAAAGACTGTGTCCCGTACTTTTTAATTAGATGATCACAGTCTCCATGTGTTTAAACCATCAGTAATATATTGCTTCCGTTTACCACACAGTATACATGTATCCATTCATTTATCAGAGATTAACAATGAGAAATATGTGAATATACAGAGAGGGAGGGGCTGTTATGGGACAGTGTGAAGGCTACCCAATGACAAAACTACACTCGCTTTTCGGGATGTGCGTGCAGTGCTCACCTGCACCTGGATCGTCTGCAGTGTTGGACGTGACAACTAGCATCGCTGTTCCCTTCATTCATTTAAATGTAATGTTTAGTATTATTTAATTGTGAGTTACAGCATCGTCTTTTATTAAACGCTGCGCCCTCATGTCATTAAATCTGTGCTCGATCTCGTGGGTCTTTTGAAGACGTGTACTTAAAGCTGCTATCCGGAGTTTCTGAGAAACATCTCGATGTCCCGCCCTAAACAGCCTCACTTCCTCCCACTGCCTCTTCCAATCTACCAGAAGCCACGCCTCCACTTTTCTGCACGCGCATCGCGGAACAAAACAAGGTCACATTGATATAGGTCTATGGGTCTATGGGTCAGGTAACAGCCCAAATCATATTTACCTGTTTGCTGTTGTGTGTTTGCGACCTTGTTTCCGTGCACAGTTCTACATTCACTTTGATTGACAGTCTCAAAAACAGGAAGTTGAAGCCTATTGGCTGGGCGATCATGGCGCTCGTTTCCATTTGTATAGGGGTCTACAGGACGAAGGAGGGACTTATATACATTGATGTATATGAATGACCACCGGCAGTAGACCATAGTAAAAGACTAGTTATGTATTTTTTCGCATTTCAAAAGAATCATACATAAACATAGATTTCTCAGAAACTCCGAATATCAGCTTTAAGCTAAACAGTCAGCTGGCTTGGCTCAGCTGGGGAGCTCCAAGCTGAGAAGAGTTTAATGGAATGTGAAAAGCCAGCATGGTCATTGACGGCTTTGCTAAACCAGGTTTAAACTGTAGGCCTGGCTTTACTAAGAACACCTTGATGTAATACACCCCAGCAACACACAAAACGACAGCAGGCACATTAAACAAGAGAAAAATACACAAGATCACTACAAAATACACAAAAATAACAGAGAAACATACAAAATCACACACACACACACACACACACACACACACACACACACACACACACACACACACACACACACACACACACACACACACACACACACACACACACACACACACACACACACACACACACACACACACACACACACACACACACACACACACACACACACACAAAATGTGGTAGTCGGACAAAGGGGGTATTAGGATTCAAAAGTTAGAGTACATACAAAGTAAATACACAATGTGGCAACTCCACATGACCAAAAAACAACAACTTTTTTTTTACATAAAATATATCTTATTTTTTTTTCCGGAGTCCTGGATTAAAGTAATAATGCATAATTCACCTTTTTCCAAAATCCGGCACTACAAAAGCAACAAAGAATCTGAAATACAATTTAATGGATTACAATTTTCCCTCTGCCTCACAATACAATGACACAATTACCTTAAAGCTTATTTTCGAAGGCGGGGGAAAAAAATGAGGATTGAGTGCCAGAAAAATGAGGTGGATAATGTTCTTGCTTGTATTTAACTTTGACAAAACTTACAGGCTGAAGGCGTTAACCGTTCCCTGTGCCTTTTCTGTCATGGCGAGGAGCGCACAGAGGGCCCTGTATTCTACTGCTACAGGTCATTGTTGCCCCAGAGATGAACTAAGTGACAATAATTGAGTTAAGAGGGGAAACAAATGATGCCATGAGTGCATGAAGTGGAAAAAGTCGACTGATTTATTTTCCAAAACAATACATGCCAGAGCAAATCAGTTTTATTAGAGGTAAACTGTAGCTGTGTTTCACTGCAGAGGGTGAATAACACGGCACAGACAAAAAAAAATCACTTTTATAGAAAGAAGTGACAGGGCAATGAATTATAGAGGAAACGTTAATTTACCAGATTCTATTTTTTTCTAAACAGGATCAAAGAAGCTGAATCCAATCCAAATTTACAGGGGGAATGTTTTATTAATTTTTTTAAACTTGTGAAAACAACTAAATGATAACTAACTGTAATTTAAGTACCAATATCAAAAACAAGAGGTATATTTATAAAACTGTCATATTACATTTTTTTAAAAAGTTTAACAACAATCTGGGTATAATTAAAAAAAGATTAAAAAATACCTAGAAATAATAATAATAATAATTTATTTGGTAAACGTGCATTTTTTTTCCTCTGAAATGTCACTTTCATGACGCTTCTAAAAACAGGCTGTTTTTTAGGCCTTCATGCATATGCATGAATAAGCGTGAATACACACACTGCTTCAGCATGTGTGTTTATCACAGCAGCAGCAGCAAATCATTAACACTCGCTTTCTTCTCCCATAAAAGCGATACAAGGCAGTATAACGGTTACTAAAAGTGGAACTGATGTGACCGTTCACGCTGCTCCGCAATGAAGTAAACTCCCAACTATGAGCTGAGTCAGCTGTTTTAAACATGATCTGCTACGTCACTTTTTTGTCCTCCTCACTTCTGACCACAGAAATAATTCATTTAAGATGATAGTCCATTGTTTAGTCCAACCGCTGCGTGGCATTGGTTCCAAACACGTCAGATCATCTCAAAAAAGCGATACAAGGCAGTATAACGGCTACTAAAAATGAAACTGATTGTGAGCGCTCACGCTGCTGTAATATCAACCTGCCTTCGCTATGTTTGTTTTACTTGTGAGGTAGTTTGAGAGGGAGGAGTTCACATTCTTATGTAAGGTAAATGGTAAATGAACTTGATTTTATATAGAGCTTTATCACCACACTGAAGCAGTCTCAAAGCGCTTTACATATCAGCTCATTCACCCAATCACTCTCACATTCACACACCAGTGGGACAGGACTGCCATGCAAGGCGCTAGTCGACCACTGGGAGCAACTTAGGGTTCAGTGTCTTGCCCAAGGACACTTCCACACATAGTCAGGTACTGGGATCGAACCCCCAACCTCTCGATCAGAAGACGACCCACTACCACCTGAGCCACGGTCGCCCTAGGAGGAGCCAGGATTGTCAGGAGGGGGAGCTTCCCCCTTATGACTCATTAGTGGGGAAAAATCCAACTCGCCCGTTTGGAGTTCATGTTTTACAAAATGTGGAATAACAATAGGAAAACAGAACTTCGGCCCTCTGAATGAGGCTAAAAAAATGTATATCACTATACCAAAACCATTATAAAGTGATTTTTTTCATAATACTGCCCTTTTGATATCGTGATATCTTGTGATATTCTATTGTCCCTCCTTTATTCATTAATCATCTTAATAGCAGCTGCACATTTAGTGTTTTCAAATGTCATCATCTTAAAATGAAAGTAAAATGACATTTTAATCTGATGTAGCAATAAGATATTTCAAAAACATACATTGTCAATAGTGATGCAACGATCCAATCTAAAAATATGCATTGTTTCAAAGGCTTTATGGTAAATATATTTCTCTTTCTTTATCCGTCGTGCTTATCGATCAGGAAACAAAAGACACAAACATAGTTGGTCTCAGTATGTTGATGGAGAACCGCAATGAAACAATAGAACAATTCATATCAACTAACTTCCATATCACAGATCAATCATTGCCAGATTTAAATTAAGAATAGGTCTAGAGTTGTGCTTCAGTTACTTTTTCTATCGGTCATTAAACACAATATATTACATTGATTTCTACATCTGTAGTTGTTCTAGTCCACCTCAGTGAGTAAACACATTATGCCATTGTCCTTTATTATTTCAGCTACTAATCAGATCATTCTCTAACGACTCTTTGTGACTGCGGAAAAGAAGACGTTTGTTAAAAACAAACAAGCATTTTCAGTTTGTCATCATCAATCTGCATTCCTTAGAGTGGTGTTCAGATTGTAGATTTGCCATAACGAATGAAAAACTGAATAACTGGACTTGTGAATTAAACACAAACCTTGCATACTTTAGCTTTGGGCTGATAAAACTCTAACATCAATGATGCATTAAAAAAAACAAATATATAAAATAGATGATACAGTAGAACTAATGTAATATTGTTAGAATAAAGTGAAATTACTCTGTTGTGAGAAACTCTAGATTGTAGTTTTCTAAGCATTTTATCCAGTAGTCGCTATCTGGTCCCTCCTCCCTTTGTCATGGCGCATGGTTTCGGCCGCGTCTCTTCTTCTGTAACTTACGTAAGACATTTCTGACTATCAGAGTCCAAACATTAGGTGTCGTACATCAAGAGATAAAGAGATACACACATTTTATTTGAGTCAGGCAGGAATTCAAAAGTTTATATCTAACATTATTCTTTAATTAGAAGGTTTTTACATTTAGAAATCAAAAGATCAGTTATTGCAGTTAATTAATTTTAAGTGGTAAATATAAGTATTTGGAGAAAAAAAAGAGACTTTTTATTAGTTCATATTTCTTGGATATTTGCACTTGATTTCAAACTGTCTTTAGTGATAAACTGACTGTCCCTGAGGTTGTCATATCTGACTTGTATCGTTGCTTGCTTTGTCTGTTAAAGGGATCATTTTACAAATGTGACCTAAAACCTTTGAAATGTCCTTATTAGAAGATCTTTGCCTAACAAAACGCATTATTTTGCACCATATTCATTTCATGAACTTTTAAAGCTGGGACTACTTTACCATTTGAGAGTCTGTGCACCGCCATGTTGAAATGACGTCATTGGTGACGTAAATCGCCCCTTTCAGTTCATTGAGTTCTATAGGAGGTGATGTATTCAGGATAATTTAGCAGCTTTTTCAGTCACAATGACAACTTGCGCAGCTTTGGGTCGCTCTAAAAATCAGTAAAAGTTGAAAAAGTCGATGTAAACCTCTTTTGTTTACCAAAATTTGATAAACAAAATCCATGAGCCAAAAAAATCCATCTCTGCTGTTTCATAGACGCCATGAAGAAGAGAAGAAGAGCTCCGTGCATGTAAATACAGGCAACCAGGATCGACTGCTCATTAATGCTGACCCAAGTTGAATCTGTGTGTGCTGCAAAGAACTGGTGTTCTTGTCAGAAATGGTTGATGGTATGGTTTAATGGTTTGAGTCCAGATTTTTTGCTCTATTTCTCTTCTTCATGGTGTCTATGAGACAGCAGAGATGAAACTGTCACCCCCTGTGGTCACAGATTTTTTCAGCTCAAGGATTTTGTTTATCAATTTTCGGTAAACAAAAGAGGTTTACATGGACTTTTTTTTTTTTTTTAAACTTTTACTGATTTTTAGAGCAACCCAAAGCAGCACAATTTGTCATTTTGACTGAAAAAGCTGCGAAATTATCCTGAATGCTTCACCTCCCATAAAACTCAATGGACTAAAAGGGGCAATTTACATCACCAATGACGTCATTTCAACATGGCGGAGCACAGGGTAAAGTAGTCCCAGTTTTAAAAGTTATTAAAATGAATTTGGTGCAAAATAATGCATTTTGTTATGCATAGATCTTCTAATAAGGACATTTCAAAGGTTTTAGGCCACATTTCTAAAAACAATAGAGGATCCCTTTAAATAGGGTCGAAATCAGATGTTGTGAAACTAATTGTCCTTGTCACATAAAACAGGGATAGAAAAAGTTGGTTGTGCGGTTTGAACTATTCTAGGTAAGGGTATATTTGGTATATGGATAAATAAGGGCTAACGAATATAATGATATTATTTCGTATAAAGATATATAATAATTACAGAATGTCAAAACAAAACCATGAATTATAATTCAAACCAACAATATCTAGATTGTATTATTATATTGACTGATACTGTTATCAACCCCCAAAGTTCCTAAATAAAAGAGTTATTGTCGTAAAGAAAAAAAAAAAAAATGTTTTAAAATCTTGAGACCCGATTCTGATTGTTGTATGTCTAAAGTAGCTATTTCATCACATACAAAATACATTTCCTATTACATGAAGGGGTAGAGGTGGCAGTGAACATGTTATATTTAATTTGGGCTCGTCTGAATATATTTTCTCAAATAAAAGCAGTTCCTGGCCTTGAAAACAATGTAAGTACAAAGTTAAAAAAACAAAAAAATCCGTTCTATTTCACTTTCTCATAGAAGGCTGTGAAAAGTTTGCCTGTCTGTAGGTGTGTGGTAAAGATGGGACTCTTTGTTCTGAGATGTATGACTCATAATCCCTTGATGACTCATGTAGGAAGTTGAGGTCCATACCATAGCCTGATTGTCTCACTGGCTCCTCTCCATTGCTGCACCACAAATACAAAACAAAAAACTTTTTTGTGGTATCATAAAAAAAAAACGGTGCTTGGATTCTGTCAAATTTCTCATGAATAGGAAACTGGAAATAATGTTAAATTTAAACTTAACTGTTGCACAGAATGCAGTCGGCAGAAGAAGAAGTATTATGGTCTGCTCTAGATATCACATCTATGTGGATCTATCTCTGCACTGCCTGAGGCCATCACAGTGACTAATGCATTTAGCTGTGATTAAACAGCATATACAGTAGCTAATATGAAAACTGGTCCTGTCTCGTGTAAAAAAAAAAAGGAAGAGCATCCAACTTTGCATTTCAACCTATTATTGATTGCATATACCAGGGTTGAGGTCACTTACATTTTTAAATTACAATTCCGTCTTCAATTATTTGATTTGATTTGTTTATTTTTCAAGGGACAATTTATTTATTCATTTATTTGAGAGGGAGAAGTGTGAACAATCAACATGTACCACACTACAACATTTATAGCCAAGGCTAATTTGCAATGTCCGTCCCTAGAAGGGCTTTTCAAATGCACATAGAAGATAAATTTACAGTAACATTAGATCTGGCATTATACAAAAGGAAGTGCCTTTTATTGCTGAGTGAAATCTAAAAATGATTACGGTACACACTTGATTTTTGAAAGCCACCAGATCTAAGTCCTGTTTCAGCTCAGGAGACAACGAGTTCCAGAGTTTAGCGCCGTGGACAGTAAAGGCTGAGTGTCCAAAGGTGTTTTTTCTAAGGGGCACTTTTACAATGCGTATTAAAAACAAGAGAATGCTAAAAAAAAACAACATGTGAATACATTTAATTCAACACATCACCAACATCCGAGCTCACTGTCACCTTCAGCATCCAACTTTAAAATGACAAACCTGTACTGTATATTCACTCACACTACACAAACACTGCATACTCACACACACACAATATAACACTCATCTAATTACGCACCTAAAATACCAATAGAATTGCAGTTCTGAGCTCCTGTGCAAAAGTGCAGTCACATGTTTGGGCAAAGTTTTGTTCAGTTGTGTGGACATCTTTGATTGTCCAACATTCACGATTTGAGTTATCCATGTTCAATTATTATTTTCCTCTGAAAGTCAATTTCTTTTACAAAAGTTCAATTACAATATATGACAATTACTGAGCCTGAAATAAATAAGCCCATAAAATGTAATCTTCCACTTGTGTTAGCATTTCTTATGATAACGGGTCTGTACGGGGCTGTAAAATACACTAAAAAACATATTAGCAATAATCCATTTTTTTTTTTTTTTATCTCTTGGTTACCTTGTTAGGCTTCCTAATCAATTAAGATATTGGTATTGATATTTTTTGTTGTTATGTCAGTATACCGCGAGATTTAAATTATTTAATTAAAAAAATGGTAAAATGATCCTCAAGAGAAGTGACAGGTAGTGGGAAAATAATTGATAAATAAAAAATAATAATCTAATAATTATCAACTACATATGTGTAAGACTTAGAACTTAGAACATGGTCAATTTACTCAATTTACTGGACCAGTTTGTGTTGAATTCCCAAGATCACAGTGCCAATAATGTGTTATAAAAGCAGCTATCTGAACATTAAAATATTGGTAATTTATTAATGCTATAGTTGGTTACATGTACAGGACGGACCATGTTGACGCCTTACTTGAAGAAGCTCATTCCCTCTGTATTTTCAGGTCAGTGGCTTTCATCACATGTAATCGAAGGGGGTGGGGTGTGTGTGTGTGTGTGTTGGGGGGTGTTGTTAAATTATGAATGAAGAACCACTCTGTGGACCAAGAGGTTGATGCAGATTATTCATCCCTGTTTCCTTCTGTGCCACTTGGCAGCAGAGGGATTTCTCGCCAGAGGGATGAGGAGTGTATTACTCAGTGGTGTAAAATAAGGAGATTACGGGCCGCAGGCGGCCACTGGTATCACCATTGGGATTATGGTCTGGATTGGTATGGGAGGGGGGCAACTTTTTAATGTTAAATACTGCCAAATCAATATACCTTCTACCCTGGGCTCCAGTGTGATAAGATTCTATCAGATAAAGCTTCTTTTAGTAGCTTGTGTTATTCATATTGATTTAAAACAGTGTAAATATTAAGGTTTCACTATTGTTTCCTGTACTTTTCTATTAGAACAGATTTTTGTCCATTAACTCATCCCCAAAATGTAGCCTTACAGACCAGAGAACCGCAGGTTACAGAACAAAGCCTGTTATTTTCTGGTGTTATTGTAAATTCAACAATTATTGAATATTGGCAAAATTAAATTGACATTACCCCATTCAAACCTAATAGACAGGTGAACACAGCACCACACTGGTGTTAGTCATTATTAATACAGATTACTGTATAAATAATACTGATTCTGAGGGGTTGTACTGTCTGAGAGGTTATTCTGATTCCGAGGGGTAATTCTGACTTTAAGGGTTTCTACTTAATGTAATACACACTCTGAGGGGTTGTACTGTCCGAGGGGGCATACCAATTCTTAAGGGGTAGTTATGACTCTCAGGGGTTCTACTGTCTGAAGGGTTATACTGATTCCGAGGAGTATACTGAAATTAATACTGATTCTGAGGGGGTTATACTAACTCTGAGGGGCTATACTGATGGTTATACTAACTCTAACGGGTTATATTGGCTCTGAGGTGTTATACTGACTCCAAGAGGTTCAGCTCATGCATCCTTCCTTGCACTTTCTTTAGGAAATTAAGTTTGGTTGGTTATCTTGTATTTTGCAGAGTCAAATATTCACTGTTCTTTGAAATAAGGTCAAGAATAGAAAGATAACACATTTTATCCTCTAGAAACAAAGATCAGGCAACATGATGACAGATGGACGGTGTGTTGCTGAAGCAGCAGGAAAAAAAAAAAAAAATATATATATATAAAAGTCATAACACAAGATACAAAAAAAAGATGGTCTGATCCCATTAGCCAACAATGTTTTCTCAAGAATCTTACCATTTAGTAGTTGAATAGATGTCTTTGATTTAGTCTAAAACATGCTAGAGTCTGGCAGCTTGGAGGCCTGGGGCTAAACATCTCCAGCACAGCAGAGAAGAATGATTGCTGCTGATCATGCAGCGTATGCAGGCTGCTGATGATTCTATTGGAACACATCAACTTATGGTTGATTCATTTGGACACTAGATCAATGAAAGTAGTTTTGCTTCATCAAGGGTTTTGCTGACCTCACAGGCCGTCACTGAGAAGTTCAGAGAGACATGCACTTTATATATTTAAAATACATAAAACAGACATATTATGTCTCATTTGTTCATATATCTATTGTGTTATGTCTTATATGGACCATGCCTGTGTCCGAAATAAAGTTTGATGATGATGATGACAACATAGCACATAGAACATATTAGAAAAATATTGAAAACTATTGGCATTCAACATAAAACAATAACTATATTAAAAATAGACTGTTTGAAGTTGCTTCATTCATCTCTTATTTTGCCTTAACTGGACTATTGCTCAGAAAGCTATGATAATACATGTAAAACATATGCACATCCATTAATCAAATTACAAAATAGATCATTAAGAATAATACATAAAGTGGAATTCCGAGCACCTACTAACAAATGACTTAAAAATCTAGAATAAAACTTATCGATTTAGTAAAAATTTAAAGTAAGAAAAAAAAAGCCTTCCTTTGGGTATTATATACATTTTTATACTTAAAGAAGGAAAGTATAATTTAAGAGGGGTTTATATTTTTGAACAAAGTACATTTAGAACAAATGTTAAAAGAAGATGCGTTTCTGTTTAAGGTGTTAAAGTTTGGAATGATCTTGAAGATCACGGTTTATGTTCAAAAATTATTTAAAAAAAAAAACATTAATGTTCTGCACCTATTGAAACATAAGTTGATGAATTGTGCTGTTATTGAGTAGTTTCTATTGTGTTTTTTATATAATGCTCCTATAAACAGTTACATTTCAGCTCATTCCAATTTTGGTTGTTAAAATGAATGTTTATTTTTTATATTGTATATGTTAGAAGACAGCCAAGAACGAATATCAATCAAATAAATTAAATGTCCCTTCTGTTAAATGGGCAGTATTGTGAAAAAAACACTTTATAATGGTTTTGCTACAGTGATATACATTCCTTTAGCCTCACTCAGAGGATAAAAGTTGAAAAAGTTCTGTTTCCTCCCTCTATTGTTATTCCACATTTTGTAAAATGTCAGCTCCAAATGGGCCAGTTGGATTTTTCTCACGTTACGATGTCACAACACGGAAACGCCTCATCCTGACAATCCTGGCTCCTCCTACCCTATTTAAGAATGTGAGCTCCTCCCTCTCAAACTATCTAATAGGTAAAACAAACATAGTGAAAGCAGGTTGATATTAAAGCTAATATCTTTACGTTCAGTATATAGATAAACCAAAGAGTGCTCAAAATCAGTTTCATTTTTAGTAGCCGTTATACCACCTTGTATCGCCTATGGGATGATCTGATATGTTTGTGACCCAATGCGGTTGGACAAAACAATGGACTATCGTCTTAAATGGACAAGTCCTGTGAGGTGAGGAGGAGAAGGAAGACTGTTAATGATTTACTGCTGCTGTGATAAACACGCCCACACATGCATATGCATGAAGTCCTAAAAAACAGCCTGTTTTTAGAAGCACTCTAAAGGTGACTGCTCAGATTGCTAAAACTCCACAAAACAGGCAAATTTAGGATAATAAACCTCAAATACTATGTGTTGGGGATCTTAGAACAATTGGAGATGGGTAAAAAATAGCATAATACTGGAAATTTAATATAAAAGCATTAAAAAAAAGAAAGTGTCTATTTGTATGGTTGCCGTACAGACAACCCCCGGTGCTATTGGTGCGGTTACAGAAGTACTAGTATAAAGCTTCTTAGGTTTAGGTTATAACCCAATATCACAACAATTTTTAGGGTTAGGTTTAGTCTTAGTCACGTGACCTAAACTGGCCAAATAGGGCCGCTGCGTATGAATAGAATGTTGATACAGTATATTGATATGGTAACCATACGTATTGCCACTGCCTTCAAAGTGACAGGTAAATCTGCGTCGGCTGAGATTTTCTTTCTTCCTTATTTTTGTAGCAATATTTTACCAAACTCAGCTTCTTCAGCCAACCAGAAATTAACTGTAAGTACCTTCTGAAAGTGACCCTATGTCTGTTTCAATCTATTGACCCAAAATGTCTACCTAAGATCAGCCAACCTGAACATAAAATAACAGATATATGGAAGCCTCAGCTCAGTGATGCTGTACTGAACTGTTTCTTTACTGATTGAGGTGTAGGAGGCAAAAGCAGAAGGAAAAAAGGGAGGGGCCAGAAGAAGAGAAGCAATGTGTTTGAGCTCTGATGAGGATGAATAGTGAAAAGAGGAAGAGGAGGGGGCAAAGAAGAAGAGTAGGATAAGGAGGTAGTGTTGGGGTGGGGGGGGGGGCGATAGGGGGTTGGGATGGAGCGTGGAAAAGGAGGGGGGGGGGGACCAAGATGAGGGAACGAAAGGTGGGGAGGCTGAGAAAGGGTGCTGAGAGCGGTCTAACTCTGGCATAAAAGTAAATTCAAATGCATTATTCATGGCTTCTCTGTGTCAAAATATCATTTACGTGTGCTGTGTTGACTCATGGCTCGTAAAATGAGAAGGACATGAAAAGAAAGAAAGAATAAGGAAGGAAATAAACAGTTCAAGAGGCTTCCTTTATTCTTGGACTGGAAATAAAAAAAGAAACCTTGGTATAGTCCTACTCAACTTACTAGGCATCAATTATTTACTGTAGCTACCCTCTGTTTATTATTATTCTTTAACTATGTAATAAGCAGACAGGATTGAGACGAGGTGAGCGACATTAGAGCATATTTCACGCTGACAGCAAAACAATCATATAAAAAAGTCTGTAGTTTTTAACCTTAGTGAAATCTTAGTGCCACCATGTGTTGCCTTGTTGAAAAACACAACAACAATATCCCTGCCTTCAATCTTCAGATTAAAATCCAGGCCAAGACAAAGCAGCTGTTAGTCAGATTTCTTTATTTCTTCTTCCAGTTTAATCTGGTGGATTTCTTGTGTAATGATGAGAGCTGCTGCAGCTACTGTACCCTCATCACCACACACTCTGCTTTGAGCTCCTCAGATTCACACAAGGTCACTTACACCACAGCAGCCCCTACAGGTGTTCAACAGTACTACAACTGGAGTCTACCTAGAACATGGTTAAAAAACCAAAACAAAAAAAACCTAATGCTGCCTGCAAAGCTAAATCTGGGGTCAAAAACACAGTAAATAGGAGAAACAACAAGGTGAAAACCTTCTACTATAGAAAACCACGTTTTTCATCAACTTATCACCCCCCATGTGCCCTCTATTTATTGCTTTAGATCAGTGTTTCTCAAATGGGGGTACACGTTGACACTACAGGTACTTGAGACAGACAGAGAGAGAGAGAGAGTAAAAGTAACAATCGAAAGCATTAAAAATATGGGGTTTTAAAATGTTTATTTTTTAGTTAAAAATGATAATCATACTAAACATTACCAGCAACTCACAAAACGACAACAGACACACACAATTAAATAAAAAAATACTCAATAATAAAAAGAACAGACCAACAACAACTAAATACACAAAATGACACCAAAAACACACACACGAGATAAAAACAAAAATACTTACCATTACCAGCAACACACAAAACGACAAAAAAAAAAAAAAAAAAAAAAAAAACACTAAATGAGAGAACACACAAGATCACTACAAAATACACAAAGATACAAGACGACATGAGAAACAACCAAACGACTCCAAAAACACACACACTGAGGGAGAATAATTTAAATATTACTAACAACACACAAAAAAGACAACAAAAACACACAAAATAAGAGTAAAATATACTGAATAATAATAATAATATATATATATAATATATATTTACTGTAAGAGGAATTTGAGGACCCCATGCATGCTCAGGGAGAACATGCAAACTCAAATCCATGATTGGGATGATTGCTAGCATATAGTAAGACAATGTCAGGCTCCCAAATATATCTTTGAATTTTAAAAAAACACAATAATATCCACAAAAATCCTGAGACATTTATTTACTATATATACATTATTTATTATATATCATATATTTTTTACTTTTTTTATTTACAATATTTTCACACATTTAACCCCACCAAATGCTTGCTTGACCCCTTCAGACATTTAACCTGAAGCCTTGTACCCCCTACACTTGCACGCTTAAAAACAAGGCAAGAAAAGAGTGAAAAGTGACTAAAATGGGCCAAAAGCAGTCAAGAGTGGCAAAAAACATTGACAAAAAAGACAAAACAGGTAGTATGTAATGGCAATGGGTAGCTTACATGAGCAAAATGTGACAAACAATTGTGAATAAGGGCAAACATGTGCAACAAAAAGAGGCTAAATGTAGGGGAAAAAGGAAACAAGTAGTATTTATTGGGGAATCAACAAAAATTGGATAAAAATGTGTAACTTGCAAAAATAGACAAAGAGTACAAAAAAGGGATATTTATTGGCAAAAGGCAGCTAAAATCTTAAAAAAAATAAAATTAAAATTTGCAAAATTATTTCAATTTAAAGGTCCAGTATTATGCTATTTTTCACTCATCTCCATTTGTTCTCAGAACCCCAAAAACATCGTATTTGAGGTTTATTTTCCCAAACTCGCCTGTTTTCCAGAGATTTAGCTCTCTGAAAAGTCAGTTTAAAAACGGGCTGTTTTGGGGCTTTCGTGCATATGAATGAGTGGGTGTGTCTATAGACGCTGACTCCACATAACAGCTGATCACTAGCGATTTTCCTTTGCTATGCACACACTCTTGTTATTGTTTTCAGCCAAAAAAACTGCACATTACAGTAAAACACATGGCTATTTCAGGGGTTATTGTGATTGTGAGTCAGACAAAAACTGCTCCACGGTGTGTGTTTATCACAGTTAGTTAGCTAGCTATTTCACACACTCACCGGAGCTGCAACGTTGCTTTATTCTCCTCCTCACCACTAATGATTACAGGAATAGTTCATTCAAGGTGATAATCCACTGTTTTGTCCAACCGCTGCGTCGCATTGGGTCACAAACACGTCAGATCATCTCAAAGGCAATATAACGGTTACTAAATATGGAACTGCCCACTGTTCCTCAGGGAGGGGTTAAATGCAGAGAACATATTTTGTGTATGTAGCTTTACATATATGACAAAGTATAATGTATATTCTATATTAACCCACAGTCTTTGTTTTACCCGTGAGGTAGTTTGAGAGGGAGGAGCTCACATTCTTATATAGGGTAGGAGGAGGAGTTTCCGCGATGTGACGTCACATGGCGAGAAAAATCCAAGTGGCCCGTTTGGAGCTGACTTTTTACAGAATGTGGAATAACAAGGAAGGGAGGAAACAGAAGTTTTTCAACTTTGACCCTCTGAATGAGGTTAAAACAATGTATATCACTGCAGCAAAACCATTCTAAAGTGAATTTTTCATAATACTGCCCCTTTAATAAACTAAATTGGGAGTCGATGGTTGAACTACCGTTAGAACACCCTCACTTTTAAAATCACTGCTCCACCCCTACCCGTTCCCCACTCTGGGAACCCTACAGGATACATTCTCCCTTTTCTGTTGGACCTGTTCTTCAAATTTAGTTGCTTACCTATATGGATCTTATATCGTGTGTGTGTGTGTGTGTGTGTGTGTGTGTGTGTGTGTGTGTGTGTAGTGAAGGTATAGGGGTACATGTGACCTGCTCCAGTTTTATTTTGATTTATAAGGCTGGTGGAAAGCATCATCACAGAATCGCTTCATCTTCTCTCCTTTATTACACCACATTTGTTTTCATTTTACTCCCAAGGCCTGGCTGAATACATTACAGATTTCCCATGGGGCCGCGGGGCCGGCGTTCTCCACCTCAGGAGAAAATGGGATGACGCGGAGGGATTTCTGAGCATGCTTCATCATTAGAATCATTAGTCTGGTTTTTGACTTTGAAACGCCATCACGGGATTATCATTAGTCGCTGTGTTAGCTGTGTAAATAAACACGATGCAGGGTATCAATCAAAAATAATCAAAAACCAATCACTACAGTGGCAGGTGTCGATAGGAGCAGCTGTAAAGATAACTATTAAAAAGAACACACGTATTATAATGGATGAGATTTGTAAATATTGCCGAGGTCTAATTATAGTATATATATAAAATAAAATAGATAAAAAAACAAATAAATGAAACATCTCTTTTCTAATATATTTCAAAATCTCTTAACATGTTTTGATTAATGAATTATACTGTTTAATTTTGAACAAATGGAATAATACAAGAAAAAATATTACAATAAACTAAAGATTTGATGCAGTTGGCTTACCTCCAGAAGAAAATCAAAACAAAACCAAACAATATTTACATATATTACTGCATACACATACGGTAGAAGTGGGTGGAAATATAAACTTATTAATCCCGCTCCTTTTCCTACATTAGAGTAACAAATCTCATTTTCAGCATCCTGTTTTCCAACCACTGCTGCTATCAATACATTAAATTGGTCTTACCTTTATATGATTTTGATTATAATACACACACAACACATATTACACACTTTCATAATTGTCATACAATATAAAGATATTTTCTTTATATGTTTTTTTTAAATTGCTTGATTTTTGTACACCAAAGTTGGGGTGAATTAAATTTTTCAGTTACAATTACGTTATAAATTTCCCACGTCCAATTACAATTCAATTACTATTATTTTTCATCCTCATAAAGTCAATTACAATTGCGCTCTCAATTAAGTTCAATAACAATTCATCACAATTACTGAGCCTGAAATAAATGACTTCATAAAAGTGAACCTTCCTCTTGTGTTAGCTTTCTGTTAGCATCTCTCATGATAACTGTTCCTGAATCAGCTGTAAAATATACTAAAAATATTATCTAATTTCTTTCCTATCTATTGGTTACATTGTTAGGCTTCCTAATCAATGAAAATAAAGATTTTAATATTTTTGGTGTGGGCATTTGAGCCTTTTTTTGTGTCAGTAAACCACAAGATTTATATTTCTAAATGGTAAAATGTCCGAAAGCTTGATATAAAACACATTTTAATAATTGTTACCTACATACGTGTAGAACTGTAACATGGTTCCCCAGTTTTGTGTTAAATTCTAATTGACAATTTATAAAATTTTCATGGCAATTACAATTGGAAAGTCAATTATTTAAATTCAATCACAATTTAATAATGTTTACGAAAGCAACATATTTTTTAAAATTACATTTACAATTATAATTATGACATAATTCTAATTGTAATGAATTTTTAAAAATGCATGTACAATTATAATTGACCTCAACTCTGTTGTACAATCTTTAATTTCAATTGGCAAACTGTTCCAGAATCTTATTCTACTGTACATACTAAAACACAAACATTTTTCATTTTTTTAAACAAAGCAGTTAAAACTGGGGATTTAAATGGAGCCAAACGGCCATGCCCACATAGTCTCATAACACCTCACATTTATACAAGACTAATTTCTATGCCCTGGGGTGGCGATGGACACACAATCAGATTCAGAACATTAGAGTGGAGATAATATAGCTATTGAGCTTAACATACAGAGGTCAGAGGTAGGTTAATGCACAGTGTGATGCATTGCTCTCTATAGGACATGGTGGAGGAGGGGACTCAGGGTCAAGTGCTGGATGGGAAACATATTTTAAGTCAATCTTGTAAAAAATAAAAAATAGAAATGGAAAGAAAGAAAGAATTGGAGGTCAAGTTGGAGAATTATGTCCATTTATCATATTTGTCGTTTGACTTTGACCTAAAGGCATTTTTTATAAAGTGAAGTCATGATCATAATACACAAAACAATCCCTTGTTTTATTCTGAAAGTGCATAGAGCTGTTCTTTTATAATGTAACCAGGGCTGCATACTTGCAATTAAGTTTTTAAAGAAGAAAAAGATTTAGAAGAAGAAAAAGATTTAGAAGAAGAAAAAGAAAATTTAGAAGACGACTTAGAAGAAGACTTAGAAGAAGAAGAAGAAGACGCAGAAGAAGATGCAGAAGACGACTTAGAAGAAGACGACTTAGAAGAAGAAGAAGAAGAAGAAGAAGAAGAAGAAGAAGAAGAAGAAGAAGAAGAAGAAGAAGAAGAAAAAGAAGAAAAAAGAAAAAGAAGAAAAAGAAAAGAGAAGAAAAGAGAAGAAGAAGAGAAGAAGAAAGAAGAAAAGAAGAAAAAGAAAAGAGAAAAAGAAAAGAAGAAAAGAAGAAGAAGAAGAAGGAAGAAGAAGAAGAAGAAGAAGAAGAAGAAGAAGAAGAAGAAGAAGAAGAAGAAGAAGAAGAAGAAGAAGAAGAAGAAGAAGAAGAAGAAGAAGAAGAAGAAAGTGTTTTGGGACTGGATTATTGTGCAAAATGTGGGATTTTTCATGAAAAAAAGAAAGAAAGAAAATGAACAATATTTTGTTTCATTTGTTGGAGTTTTTAACTCACCATCTTCACCAATTCTTTCACTAAAGCAGTTTTTATTCAACCTTGGGGTTGTGACCCCATGTAGGGGTCGCCTGGAATTTAAATAAGGTCTCCTGAAATGTCTAGTAATTGATTAAAAAAAATTACTAAAATTCAATTAATAAATTATTATTATTAAATCTGTTTATTCCTGTGCAAAAAATGTTTCTTTGTCAGCTTGGATTGCAGTAGAAAAAAGCACAAAAAAAGGCAGTTGGATTTATAGATCTTTTTTAAGCCAATAAGTGAAGCTAAGCCTGAGGTAAACAAGTCCAAAGTTGTTTCTGTGGTAGCAAAAGGCATTTTAAAAAAATGTATTCCGTGACATTTTTGTCTCTCTCTTAGTCCAGGACCAACACTCAGTGTTTGTTCCGGGACCTAATGATTTACAAATTAAGCACTGACTAAAGTAATAACAAAGGTGTGATGAAGCTGCTAATTTTGCACATAAACGGGTAGTTGGTGGAACTGGATCTTGCTATTAGAGGACAACACAAAACCTTTTTCAGCCAAGCCTACTTTAAAAAACACAGCAACTACAGTATTTTTCTCCACATACTGAGAGAGGCTGATATCAGCCATATATTCTCCTGCTTCATCGTTTGATTATTCACACCTATCAAGTAGCCATTGTTCGCCTCACTTTTCCATCTCCGTCCAGTCCTCTGACAATTGAAAAGGCACAAGGAGGCCATTAAAATGGTCAGTCTGCATAGCTTTGAGCCTTTACCATTTCTGAAACCAACACAGCCACTCATACTTCCACTTACAGTCATACTGAAACATCCTCTCCCCACCCCACCCCCCCAATTCATTCACATGTTCAACATTCACAGCCAGCAGTGAAAATGATAGCATCTACATCATTTCAAGGACATACAATAACACCCAGCAGCAGCAGCCGGGCCTTTACATGAATACATATAGAAGAGGAAAGGGATTCCAGCAACACTAGTGCTTGATTGAATTCCCAAGGACGAGAGAGAGGAGGGAATGAGAAGGAAGCTAGGAAAGAAATTAAAAGAAAGGAGGTGGAGCTGAGAAAGAATCTGTTGGAGGCAACAAAAAAATAGACTACGCACACCTTTTAGAGGAACCCAAATAGTAATAAAAAAGCAAATATCTTTAAAAAGCTTACAGACATAAACAGGGATGAACTGACCAGCCCACTATACATTATCACCATGTAAAAGCTGTTTTTAATTCCCCCAGAAAACCTTACAGGGGGGAACTTTTTAACCCCTTTTTACCTATTTCCTTTGTCCCATTTTTGCCTCTTTTCAAAAAGTTCTTTTGCCAATAAATACCTCTTTTTTTTGCCAATTGTTTGTTCATCTCTTTTTGACACTTTTATCCAATTTTTGTCCTTTCTTTACAATTTTTTTTTTTTTTTACCACTTTTCATCACAATAAGTTAGCGGTCGACAGATATGGGATTTTCAAAGGGCGATGCAAGACATCGATTTAAAAAAATAAATAAATATTCAGCCGATGGCCGATATCTAAAGCCGATATACTTTTTTTTTTTAAAGCACATTGATTATGAAAGGCAATTGAAACACATATGATATCAATGTATATATTAGAAATTAAATACACCAATAGAACTGTTAACATTTATTGAACTTTAAATATACCTGTACACAACCAAGTAAAACAATTATCCTTATCTTATTAAGGATAAAATAGAAGGATATTTGATCAAGCACTATTATATTATATCCTTATCCTATTATATCTGCTTTTTATTTGTAAGCCTATTGGCTTCTACCTCTTTCATGCACATGCTATTTTTATTATAACTTTTTTTTGTTGTATATTCATACATCCGAACAGATCTTTTTTATGTTCTTTCTTTATTCTTTTAATGGCTACTCTAAAGTGCTGAATAAAAAAATAAAAAAAAAAATGTTTTTAATTGTCCGATGGCTGACATTGAAAAAAGTCCATTAATCGGCCTGGTATCGACCTCTCCAATAAGCTAACTTTTGCCCAATAAATACCCCTTGTTTCCTTTTTTAACAAATATTGGTAAAAGTGAAATGAACTGTACATTTAATGAGTCTAAGATGCGTTTATACATTTAAGTGCAAAGTTGACATTATTATTTAATCTAATT
This sequence comes from Gouania willdenowi, assembly GCF_900634775.1. Lineage (NCBI taxonomy): Eukaryota > Metazoa > Chordata > Actinopteri > Blenniiformes > Gobiesocidae > Gouania > Gouania willdenowi. Next base: position 34,390,864 of record NC_041050.1, on the reverse strand, counting down.
AAAGCAAGATCGCATATTGTATGCAATCGTTATTTTAATTTAGCAGTTTTTTTTGCTCTAAAATCACTAAAAACTGACATTTACAACCATATATGCACGGAAAGGTTTTTTTTTTTTTATATTGCACATGCTGTCCAAGGTCAACACTACAAGAAGTGCAATTTTTTAAAGACAGCAATGCAGGTTTTGTTATTGCAATTTAACAAATTAATTTATTGTATTGCATAATGGTGACCATCACTAGCCCTCCCTAAGGAAGGGTGCACTTTAAACAAATGTTAAATCAATATGTGTTACATTATTAATGGAATTACATTAAACACAACAGAAAAAAGAAGGAAAAAAAGGATTCACCAATTAATAAAAAAAAAGATAAAGAAATACATTTTTTTTAAAAATTAAGAAAAGAGGGTTTCATTATTGTTTATGTATTTAGCTTTCGTCTTATAAGGCTAAAGTAACGTATAAGAAATAAAAGAAGATTAAATAAAGAAATTAGTTGCACATGCATTTGATTTATTTGTGTAAAATATGGATTATTAATGATATAAATGATCAACCTGTAAGCTTTTTTTTTTTTTTTCTGGAATAATCCCATAAACAGTGAACATGTAACTCCTTGTTGCACCATTAGATGTCAGCACAGTTCAACACCAGGTACAGTACATGCTGGTTTTATACACTCATACACTAGTTCCCACTAAAACACTGGACCAGGTTCTGTTCAGTCACACAAAGTAATGAAAAAACACATCAAATGGTAGAATATCTCTAGGTTTTAATGACTAGAATGCTGTTTAAATGGTGAATTATAGGTCATGACTTTGATTCACATGAGGGCTTGTTAGAACATTACATTTGCTGCCATTTGGAGTTTCGAGTCTGGAAACAACTACAATAATAATCAGCCTTATAAGGCTGATCAGATACTAACTACTAAAGTCACACATAATATTCAGGTGTACTAAAATCATTTATAACCACACAGTTCACACCTAGATACAGGAAAACATAAAAAGTACCAAAAATGTTCGTGACAAAACCCAAAACAACAGATAAAATAATAAAATTAGGTTCAGTGAAACATGTTCAGTTCTGGGTGGAATAGCAACAGCTTATTGTTCCCTGTCAAGAAACAGAAAACTCCTATTAAAAAAAACAATTAAATGAACATTGAGATGTAAAAGCTATTTCAAATGAGTAAATAATGAATTCATTAATTGTAAAAGTAAATAAATCCTTAATTAAATCTCTCTGAATTTATGTACTTCAAGTTATTATTATTATTATTCATCAATTTTATATAGCGCTTTCCTGGGTACTCAAAGTCGCTTTACAATGAGGGGAGCAGTGTTGGGGTTCGGTGCCTTGCTCAAGTTTGTTTTTGGTCCACACCTGAACTTGAACCGGTGTCGCGACCCTCCGGTTCCCAACCCATGTCCCTACGGACTGAGTCATTTTTTCTGTCAGGATAATAGCACTGAGATATATGAATCTATAATACAGACAGCACACATTAAATCTACACACACACACACACACACACACACACACTCACACACACACACACACACACACACACACACACACACACACACACACACACACACACACACAGAGACATTCAAATATACTGTATATAGATTCGCATGTACACACTCATACACATAATATCCATACCTGCGATCAAACCGACTAACATAGATACAGGTCCTCCACACATAGACCAACCCCCACTAAAATTTATATTCCTATGTTTTTCTATTACTATGTATAAAACTATATAGTTTTATACGTCTATCTTCCTGAAGACTATATGTCAAAATATATTTCTTTATTTTAGACTTAAATTCCTGGATATTCCCAGATGATGAAGTTGAACACAATTTTATTCCTCTGATGTATTTATGTATTTTATTTTTTAGAAGTGTCATGTATTTTTAACCATACAGGTGATCAAATGTAATCTAAACCTTCTTAATCTAAACCTAAACAGGCCCTGAAAAGTGCAGACAGTCTGAGTCTTAGACTAATCAAATCCTGAGAGAGGTTGGATATACAAGGACAAATACAAGGACAATTTGATTCCATTATCGAGACCATTCCTAACCCAGGGGACAACAAGACTCGTTGGAATTTATACATTGGTGTCTACAGGCAGCAAGAATGTCGTAAACATAAGACCGTTTTGTGGACCACTGGTGGTCAATGGAGGTCACATGGTAACGTAAAAGACGTGTTGCTTTTACGTTAATATGAAGGCCTCTGCTGTATAAGCTTTTAACTGAGGTGAAAGTAATGGATTACTAGTGCTTACGTTACTCTACTGCTGTGGTTCCCAACCTTTCTTATCTTGTGTACCCCTTGAGCCTTTTTGTCATTCCATGAGTACCCCCTCACTTATACGTGTTCATGATTCTCCAAAAGTAGAACTGAATATTCAACGCAAGTCATTTAATTTCATCTTCATAAATTGAACAACAAATATTCAGGCATTATCTTCTTATTTAACTCAAATTAAACATAAAATTATGTTGCCTTCAAGGCAATAAAAATGGTAAATATAAGAAATGATATTATAGTAAAAGTTTGTATTATTAATACTAATATATTATGATTATATTGTAATCGAAGAAAAATAATAGTTGAAATTAGAAAAAAAAAACAAGAATAAAGTCTTCCTCCAAACTCTTGGACCTTGATTCCTGAATGAAAGACGCTTTACTTTCATCAGAAAAGAGGACCATGGACCACTGGCCAACAGTCCAGTCCTTCTTCAACTCTTCTTTTTCTGCAAAAACTGAAAAATAAATGGTGATTTCTTCACAGTATTCTAATTTTTTAAATCCTGTTTTCGTGGGTTTTATGAGCTGGAAGCCCAAATTATGTAAAAAATAAACCAATAAATACTTGAAATCGTTTAAATTGTAGGCCCTGAATCTATAATCTATGAAAGTTTAACTTTTTGAAAAGAATTATGAAAATCAAACAACTTTTCCATGATATTCTAATTTTTTGCAAAGGGTCTGCACATGAGATGTTTACTGTATGTAAAGGAAATGTGGCAATATTTATTACCAAAAAATAAACGTGAGGGGGGTTAATAAGTACATTTTACTTTGAGTACTATCAATATGAGCTCATTTTTATTTGTACTTGAATATTTTATGTATGAATTACTTGTAACTTGAGTACAATTTAAATCAAGTAACAGCACTTCTACTAGTAGAATATATCAGTATTCTGTTCACACCAGCCTTATTTAAAGTGTTTAAAATACATGTATTAGGCTAATTAGGTGTACTGCTGGTTTGTAATTGGTTGTCTGAGTGTCATTTTAATGGGTTAAGTGGCCCCAGTTCTTTAGAGTTACAGAAGAAAATCTAGACCATCCCTTGTTCCTGGGATCTGTATTAAAGTATAAACCATATTCATTATATGTTTAGCTCTGTTTAAAAAAATATAGTGCAACAAATTTGAATTGAAAATTGGTTTAAAGAGATGCTTTTTGTAAATGACTGCTTTACTAGTGTTTATTACAGTTTTTACTCTAGAGTTTCAACCTTGCCCGCTTTTCTCTTCCAGAGGTCACCAATAGGTCATTGGCGTTATCTTATTTAAAAAATGTACATTTTGACAAACCGTTTATTGTATACGGATGCCTTTGTAGAAAATAAATCAAGTTCCAACTGTGCAAGATTTGGAGGGGGCAGATGTTATATGTTTGACTTCTTTCCTTTTCATTCATCTTTTCTTCTTTTTCCAATGTGGAGGAGAAAGAAGTTTGTTTTAATGTGTTGAATGAAATAAATAAACAATTGTGCACGATTTGGTCCTATTTTTTTTTAGTTTACACAAACCCTTTTCAAAAAATTAGAATATCATGGAAAACTTGTTTGATTTCCATAATTCCATTCAAAAAGTTAAACATTCATAGATTATAGATTCAGGGCCCACAATATAAACAATTTCAAGTATTTATCGGTTTATTTTTACATAATTTGGGCTTTCAGTTCATAAAACCAACAAAAACAGGATTTCAAAAAAATAGAATACTGTGAATAAATCACCATTTATTTTTCAGTTTTTGCAGAAAAAAAAGAGTTGAAGAAGGACTGGACTGTTGGCCAGTGGTCCATGGTCCTCTTTTCTGATGAAAGTAAAGTGTCTTTCATTCAGGAATCAAGGACCAAGAGTTTGGAGGAAGACGGGTGAGGAACAGAACATCCATCCATCCATCTTCATACCCGCTTATTCCCGTTAACAGGGTCGCGGGGGTCTGCCGGTGCCAATCTCCGGCTCTCATAGGGCGCTGGGCGGGGGTACACCCTGGACAGGGCGCCAGTCCATCACAGAGGAACAGAACACTGCACCCTAAATCATGACTGTGGATATTTCACACTGGACCTCAAGCAGCTTGGGTTCTGTTCCTCACCCATCTTCCTCCAAACCCTTGGACCTTGATTCCTGACTATCAATATGAGCTCATTTTTACTTGTACTTGAATATTTTATGTATGAATTACTTGTAACTTGAGTACAATTTAAATCAAGTAACAGCGCTTCTACTGAAGTAGAATATATCAGTATTCTGTTCACACCAGCCTTATTTAAACTAATTAAAATACATGTATTAGGCTAATTAGGTGTACTGCTGGTTTGTAATTGGTTGTCTGAGTGTCATTTTAATGGGTTAAGTGGCCCCAGTTCTTTAGAGTTACAGAAGAAAATCTAGACCATCCCTTGTTCCTGGGATCTGTATTAAAGTATAAACCATATTCATTATATGTTTAGCTCTGTTTAAAAAAATATAGGGCAACAAATTTGAATTGAAAATTGGTTTAAAGAGATTGCTTTTTGTAAATGACTGCTTTACTAGTGTTTATTACAGTTTTTACTCTAGAGTTTCAACCTTGCCTGCTTTTTCTTCCAGAGGTCACCAGGGAACACAGCACACCTCAAAAAACTCACTTATCACACTCAAAAGTCTCTGAGAAAAAATGTTTATAGGGAAACAACTCGTCTGAATACCAGTTTAAAAAAAACTTTGAACCTGTTTGGATTTTCATTACAATAATATGCAAATACATTAAAATCAAGTTTCTAGACTTACATTGGGGTAGCACACACTTCACGCCAACATCCTTCAACACTTTTCTTGTACCGCTATTGTTGAATTTTGCAATGATTTAATACTTTATTATTATTATTTCTTTTTAAAACAGCACAAACCATCCCCCAGTTTTCCAAATTGCAGGAATTTGGAAAAATGTAGAGTTCTTTCAAAAACAATTTACAACTGAATTATTTGGTAATTTACACGATTCATGTTTTCTGTCATCTTCACTTTCTTCACTTTGAATCGGATGCTCTGAAGGGCCAGATTTGGCCCCCGGGCCTTGAGTTGGACACAAGTGTGCTATTCAATAAGATAAAATGAACTGAAATAAATATCTATACTTTAATTATCAAATTTTTCTTTGTCATTTTTTTTTTTTTTTAAATTGCAAATAAGTGTGTTTTAGAGAAAACCCAGCCTGACTTGGCCTGCAGATTCATATTATATCAGGATGGCTTCACCTGCATAAAGATTATGGTACATATCTGATGATGCTTGACATACTACGTTTGTTTTTTTTTGTTGTTGTCCTTTTTCTTTCTTTTTGTCAACTACAGAGGTGACAAGTAACAAAGTACAAATACTTTGTTACTGTACTTATCTGGACTTTACTTGTATTTAGAGTATTTTGGCAACTTTTTACTTTTAAGACCTTGTGACTCAAAGTAAATACGCTACGACAAAAATGTTAATAGTTTGAGCTTTTTTTTGTTAGTTTTATATTTAATATTTCCAAGTTTTTAAAAATGTTAAACTCAAAGCTGCTCTGGGTTTAATTGTGCATTTGCATTCTTTTTTCTTGATATATCTTATCTACAAATTGTATCGATAATGAGTGATAAATTCTCCAGGTGTTCATAAACGGTAACAGATTTAACTTCTTTCCATATACCAGTATTCTACAAATTCTAAAAAAAAATAAAAGATATGGAATTTTCTGGTTTAAAAACCTTGTCTTCTTATTGAAGGGACATTTATTTTACTTTTTGTTTTTTTAACTTGTATTTGTATTTTTATTTATTCCATTCATTAAAAAAGAAAATAAATCAATTTAATAACATAAAAGTTTACAAACTTCTGCATAAAAGGGAGCAGAAAACAAAACAATATTATGTAATCTGCCCCTTTGTACTAATAATCAGTTTACAACAGCATGAGAAAACAACAACAAATATTTACAATGTCTCCGATGATTACAAAACAATCATAGCCACGCATTTGTCAAATTATTCTGTGATAACAAACCAAAAATAAACAAACCAGAAAACAACACTATAGAACAAAAAGGGTAAACAACAACAACACAACATTATGGTACTTTAGAGAAGTTCATTATATTTTAATAATATACTTATTTTAATTACATGTTAAAATCTTATATTTGCTTTACAGTCTATTAAATCCTTGCTCAGATTGTTCCATAAAGAGCCCCCTTTCACAGAAATGCAACGCTCCTTTAATTTTGTCCTAAACTTTGGTTTCATAAAGATCTTTTTTGCTTTTAAGCTATACTCTTTTTACAAATCTGACCTGGAGATTTACAGATAAGATTTTTTGGTGCGCTATATGCATAATTTGCAAAAGTACATTTAAGTAAATTTAGTAGCATGTAGTTTTTTACTTTTACTCAATTTAGGGAGCAACTTCAATACTTTTACAAGAGTCGTTTTTTTTAATTCAACTATTCATACTTGTACTGAGTACTGAAGACTAGTAGTTTTAGCACCTCTGGTCAACTAACACTTTATTAATCTTAGTACCAACATGCACTAGATGCACATCATATAGACTACCTACACAACTTACAATATGCACATCTGTATCTTACCTAATTATTATATATATTTTTACCTTTTTCCCCTATCAACAGTGCAGCACAGCTCCCTCTGTCTCATGAATGTTGAAATGACATAAACGCTGTTTTTATTTTCCCTCTGTGATGGTCATATACGAGCACAAAGACGCTACTCTTTCACAGAAAAAAAACAAACTGCATGTTCCTAAATAATTTTCTTTTTCTACCCGTTTAATGGGGACAAATAATAAATAAAATGCTGACAAGGTAAAATTCAGAAAGAATTGTGTCTGACAGATTATATTTTATCTTAATCCTAGAAAAGTTTATTTGAAAAACACTAGCAGATAGAGTGTAGCATTGCTCAAGGATAAATCGTAGGTTTTTCACCTTTTAAACATCAAATAAGGACTGGGTATCAATTTTTGATAGTTATGCTGGCTATATGGCTATATTTTGCTGATTTTGTTATTATGTTTTTTTTTGATGACCCAGCATAAATGTATGGCCTTGTGAAGTATATTTTAGATAATGATTTGTGAACAGCAGGTCTTTTTTTTTTTCTTTTAAAAAAAAAAAAAGCTTTTGTGCACTTTTATTACAGTCTTTTTTAGTAACTTTTTAACCTTTTATTTATTTATGTATTTATGAGTATGTGTGTAGAATGTACGGCACACTGTATGCTACTGGGCACTTGAATTTCCCCTTCTGGGGATGAATATATATATATATATTACAAATTATAATTGGCTAAATATAGGAGCCAGACTGGGCGAAGGTAAGGAAGGACTTATCAAGGAGTCTCTTTGTCAAATACTGTTTTTTTTTTTTTTTTAGTTTTTGGAGGAATATGTTATGTTGTTACACGTTTCACTGTATATTTTCTGTAATTTGTATTTTTTTAGGGTGACATTTGAACATTCTGTCCATGAGGACTACAGATGAAAAATAGCCTTCTGGCTAAATCTGGTACAATTTATGTATGAATATTAATGTTAAATAAACCAATAAATAAATAAATACGTATATTTAGATCAGAAGCATCTATTGAGAACATGGCTCCTCATTTTTCGAAAGTTTCCCCTCTTTTCTTCAAGAGTTGTAACCTCTTTCTTCCATTTTTCCTCATTGGACAATTTCACAGCTTAACCTTCTTTAACAATTTGCTAAAAATAAGAAAAAAAACAGATGTCTCTACCTCTGTTCTACATACTTGGACTGTGAAAAGGGTGAGGTTATCATTATGATTTATTACCTGTCTGTCAGACAAGTCGGGTCGGAGGAACAATTATATTTGGCCTCCCGTAACCTTGAAATGAAAAAAACAAAACTATCTGCAATAATGTATTCTAAAGCAGTGTTGCTCAAATAAGGGTACGTGATGGCACGACAGGGGGTACTTGTGAGAGGCAGAGTGGAAAATTAACAAATAAAAGCATGAAAAATATGTGTATTTTTGGTTTAAAATTATAATCATAATAATGATGTTGAAACAGGGGTACTTGAGTCAAAAAAGTTATAGAACAACTGTTCTAAAGCTTTTTGTGCTTTCTTAAAGTACAGACAAGAATCTATTTTATTTTATGGTGATGATGTTTTTGTTGTTAATTTGACCTCCACACATGCGTTTAATAGAAATTGTTTCCAATATTCAACTCTCACACTATGTAATATAAAAAGTGCTCACATTACTAGTATTTACAGTATTTAATAGTGGTAGCACAGCGATATATTGGTTAACACTTCTCTAAAAATATATAAAAATAACAAAAAAGTAAGTCATACGTTTATACTTAACTTCTAATAACATTACGAGGATGACAAAGACTTTTCAGTCATGCAATATGTTTTTTGGCTTCCGTCTTCTTTTTCCCACGCTTCCTTCTCTTCTTCTTTTGTAAAAGAAAACCTGCTTGTGTTTTCTTGTAAATATACTACCATTCACCGTAGCCTGTACACAATGTGTCTTTAGTCTTCAGTCTTATCTTTCTACCACTTCCTTTTCTTCTTCTTTTGTAAAAGAAAACCTGCTCGTAATGAATTGTGAATTAATTACCATTTTCCTGACTCTGGCTTATTATCTAATGTCCTCAATGTTGACTCAACCTGCCCTGGTCACTACCCCATTGTCTAACCTAGCACTACGATCATAAACAGCATGACTGCATGACCAAAGTGATCATTTGTCGCTTTTTTTTGTTTGTTAAACTGCTGTGTCATGATTATTCCTGCTATTTATATTTGCTGTAATTATAAGAGGAGGGGCAGTAAACAGGATGGATGAGGAGAGTTCAGCTGTGTGCGTGGGAGTGAGAATTCATGGTAATTTCATTGTTTTTCGCACCCGACACTGACCAGTTTTAGGTGTAATGAACTTGCTCATTATTTGCCAATCACTGAGTGGTTCCTTTGGCCGTCCAGTGGGGGTTAAGATATATTTGTATTCTTGTATTTTCCTGCAAACCTTTTTTATATCTTATTGCAATATACAAATTACACTTTCATTTAGCAGATGCTTTTATCCAAAGCGATGTACAACACAAGCAGTTGGAGTTAAGGGACTTGCTCAGTATCCCACAGTGATGACCCAGGTTGGGTTTGAACCGGTGACTCTCCTACGGTGTCCACTTTAGGACATCCTCAGGTCTCACAGTGAGGTATCAGATGTCAGGAAAACCTCTGTCATTTGTCAAACCAAACGGCGTCAGATTAAACGGCCCGAGGCTTCAAAATAAAACTCGTCAAACTCAACGGCCTCTTGCTGGAAATAAACATGATGTCATCAGCGTGTGCTGCTTCGGATACAAGAGTAAGTTGAAAGCTGTTATTCATATTTATTTTTAAAGATGAATAAAAATAAACATTTAATTTCATTATGTATTTATGATCAAACAATACACTGATCTATCTTAACTTTAAAAAAAAAAGAGGAAAGAACAGCTTTTTAACTTCATCATGTGTACTTTCAGGTCCTTCAAAATAAAATGCCATGCCATGTTTTATGGCCTGAAAATGTTGAGTCTGATGACTTTTATTTTGAAGCCTGAGGTCGTTTCATTTGAAGGTGTATGGTTTGACAAGTGAGGCCTTTTCATCTGACGGAGGTTTTCCTGATACCTGATATCTCACTCTGAATTCTCCGAAAATGTACACTGCACCCTCCGATTACAAGCCAGCTTCCTGAGACTATTGTGTTTTCATTGACAATTTTTTATGGTTTATACTTTCATGGTTTCCGCTGATTGTTCTTTAAAAAAAAAAAAAAAAGGCAAGTTTTGCAATGAACTGGTTTACGTAGCTTTAATTTCTTACCTCACTGGCAGTGGTTCTCACACTTCATTAGCTCTAAATTTTGTTGGACAAAAATATTTTGCTCTGAGTTCTGTGAAAAAAAACTACTTTAGAGCGCAATGATAGAATGAATGAATGATAACACACATTTTAAAGAATCTCATTTTGTAAATGAGTTGAATCAATCAATATTTAGTATTTAGATTTATTTCTATCGTTTTTATCATTTATGGTCGTCTCCCACCTGGTGCGGAACAAAGACTGACTCTTGCATTTTTAGTTCATGTTCTAATTAAAACAATTTCTATCATAATTTTGTGTGTTTTTTGGTGTCGTTTTGCATATTGTGTTGTTTTTGTGTCTGTTCTTTATACTATTCGGTATACTTTTCCCTTATTTTGTGTGTTTTTGTTGTTGTTTTTGTGTGTTCTTGGTATTATTTAAATTATTCTCTCTGTGTGTATGTTTTTTTTTTTTGGTGTCGTTTGGTTGTTTTTCTGTTGTTTTTTGTGCATTTTGTGGAGATCTTGAGTATCTTTCTCTCATTTGTTGTCGTTGTGTGTGTCATAGTAAGTATTTCTCTCTCTTAGTTTCTTTTTGGTGTCATTTTGTGTATTTTGTCGTATTATTTAGTATATTTTTCTTTTATTTTGTGTGTTTTTGTTGTTTTTTTTGTGTGTTCTTGGTAATATTTAGTATGATTCTAATTTTTAACTAAACAAACCCTGTATAAAAAACATATACCAAACCCTATTTTTCTGCTTCTCTTTCTCTCTGTATTGCCATTACGTACCCATAGGGGTACACGCATTTGAGAAACACTGTATTAACTAATGCAAGTTTTGTTTAATAATTACAAACAGCAGTTTGAACTGCCTTTCTGTGTGACCAACATATTTCTTTGGGTAACAACGTTTCCTCACAGAAATGACAAAATACAACATTATTCATTTCAGTACAATGCAGAATGTTTGGTTTATAATGTCAATGCTGGTAAAAGTTGCAACAGTTGGAGGCCCCAGTTAAAGCTACCACAGAGTATTCTCTATGGTTGTTTTTTTGTGCAGCTATCGGGGAGCAGTGTGCCGTTGTGTCCATGTTTATCGATGAAACGTGCAATGATCTGCAACCTTGAACACAGACATCACACTGTGTGCTCCAATCACCTCCAGACTACATCCCAAAGCTGTCTAAAACTAGAAGCACTCAGATGTAGTCAACATCTGTATTTACATACTCTGATCACTGCCAGTGTCATGACCACCCTATTACTCCGACTGGCGCTGATTAGATATTCTTTGATACAGAGAAATTGGGGCTCTCACAATTCCCTAATAATAAACTTTCGAGCGGTGTAGATAGCACACACACTATTATTCAAGGACTGACACACAGTGCACCCTCAGATAAAGTGTTCCAACCAGCAACCATGAAACAGTTTGATATTCTTTAATAAAAATAAAGATAGGGCATCTGGGTGATGTAGTGCTGAGCTTGTATGCCTCATTACATCAATGTTCTTGGCTGTAGACCTGTGACCTTTTCTTACATGTTCTCCCTGCGCTTTTGTCCTTTGGGTGCTCCACTTTTCTCCCACAGTCCAAATATAAATGTGTCAAATAGAATTTGATATCAGAGTAAGTGTTTGTCTCCAGCTTTGTGAGGGACTGGTGTTCTGTCCTTGGACCTAATGCAAGCTTCTACGGCGCCATTAGACCTCCACAACCTTGTACTGGATAAAGCAGGTGCAGAAGATGAATGAAATAATAAATATTTAAAGATAAAATGCAAAATAATTACAACTACAAACTCTAACGCGGCCCTCGGTTTAATTTCATGCGGCCCCAAAAGTAAATGTACAAAATGTCAGAAAATACTCAAAACAAAAGCAAGAATACAATAAAAATATACAAAGAATTACAACATGGCAGGAAAATACAGTAAAAAAAAAGAAAAACACAGAAAATACTCTAAAAACTACAACAAAAATACACAAAATGACTTAAAAAAAATATAAAATTACAGAAAATGACAACAAAAGTACAGAAAAAGACAATAGAAACACAAAAAAATACTTGTAAATCTCAAAATGACAACTAGAATACACAATGTGAATCCAAAAAACATATTTCACAGGAAAAATAAACAACATAAATGCACAAAATGCCTCATAACGAGCAAGAAAACAACAAACATACACAGAATGACAGAAAAACACACAAAATTACTACAAAAACGTGTTCTTTCCTGTGTTATTGCTCAGATTAGTCATTCTAAATTAGACAAAGTATGGAATGCATCAACAATATCTTAGCAATATGTGACAGATACTTAAATGTCCTATGATGTTTGACTTTTTTTTGACCAATTTTGATTTAATTAAGATTTTGTGGAATAATTTGAAAAAAAAAAATGAAAAATGTTTTTTCAACAACTTACAATTGAATTATTTGGAAATTTACACAATGATTCATGCTTTCTTTGTCACTTTCACATTCTCCTGCGGGCCGAATCAAATGCTCTAAAGCAGTGGTTCTCAAACTTTTTTGGCTCAAGTAGCCCCTTTCTCTTATTTCTGAATCCACGTACCCCCTTTGTCCGACTAGAATATTAGAACATTCTAATCAAGATAATTTCTGTCATCATTTTGTGTGTTTGTGGAGTCATTGTGTTGTCGCTTGTCTGTCCTTTTCATCATTCAGTATATTTTTCTCTTGTTTTGAGTGTTTTTGTTGTTGGTGTTATTTACATAATTCTATTTCAGAGTGTGTGTGTGTGTGTGTGTGTGTGTGTGTCTGGTTGTTTCTTATGCCATTTTGTATTTTTGTGTATTTGTCTTTGTTGTCGCTTTGTGTGTTGCTGGTAATAGAAAGTATTTTTCTCTCTTAGTGCGTGTGTTTTTGGTGTCATTTTGTGTGTTTTGTTGTTTGTTTTTTTTATTCTTCAGCATATTCTCCTCTTATGTGTGTTTCTGTTGTCGTTTTGCGAGTAATATTGCGGTCATATTTAGTGTGATTATCATTTTTAGCTAAAAAATAAACATCATAAAACCCCATATTTATAATGATTTAATTTGATAATTTTCCCCTCGCTCTCTCTCTCTCAAGTTTATTTGTTTATTTACAAGAATCCCCATTATTTGCAGCTTTGCTCAAGTACCCCCTGTAGTGCCATCACCTACCCCTAGGGGTACACGTACCCCTATTTGAGAAACACTGCTCTAAAGGGCCGGATTTTTCCCCCGGGGCTGGAGTTTGACATTTGTGCGCTATACAAACAAATTTGCCTAGCCTTTCCCTCCAGGGCACATTAATGCACATGCTTATATGGATGAGGACTCTGAGGGTCCAGAGTTTAGACAGAATTGAGGAATTAATGGTATTGCATGCCTGCATGGAAATTTGATCAATTATGTATTAACTTTGACAAAATTATAGCCAGTAAGTGATACATACAGGCAAACAAAGTGTACACGCAAGAGATAATTATTATGGATATACAGCATAGAAATATAAAAAGAACAACAGAATAAAATGGAAAATAAAAACTGAAAAATAAGAGTCCACACAAATACATTTAACACCAGACAAACAGGAGCAATGATAATAAAAGTTAAAAGAAGACAGAACAGAAAAAAAATAAGACAAGGACATGTAGACAAGAAGACTATAATAAGAAAAACAGAAAACAACTAATGAAAAATAAGATATAAAAAGATTAAACGTAAGTATCAAGGTTAACAACGTGTGTGGTTACAGTGGAGGAATCGGGACCAAGTGTGACCTTCACCCCACAATTGACTATAAATCTTGGCACATCCAACAAGTCGTTAGGTGTAAATCTTCTTTGCGAGAAGAAGACATGGGGGACAAGTGGTGTACACTGTGTGCCCTGGTTTTTGCCTCCGTTGCCATTCTGCACTTGGAAGCTCACGACGACCAGAGTACAGGTTTGTTTCATTTACAGCAAACTTCTGAAATTGCAGAAAATGATTTACTACTGTTGTGTTTAATTCTCAGAGAGCCTCTTCCACAGGTTGCACATTCATCCTTTATTGTATGATTTTGTTACAAGGAACTAGAATACAACCAAAAAATGCAGTTTATGTAAAAATCAGATACAAACTGTTGATGATGTTAAGTTACTAGAGAAAAGTAGGTATCTTGTCAAAAATGTAAATGCCTTGTGTCTTAAGCTACTTTATGGTAGAGATATTGAAGTTTTTCAGCATTTACTTTATCCACTAGAAATTAAATGATTTAAACTGTAACAACTTGCTATAAACAAAAAACACACAGCAACAACAAAAAAATGACAAATTTTGACAGCAACGTACTGTATTCTACCACTAAAACAATTTATAATGTGGAAAACCAGGCTTTAATGGTTATATTTATGGGCAGCTTACCATTTTACCAAAAAAAAAAAAAAAATTAAAAATGACTGCAGTATACTGTAAATGTCATTGCGTTCTGGGAGTGATTTTTGGATTCACCATGCCGTGGAGAGGAATCGAAGATGTGAGGTTATCGCTAATTTCTTTCTGAGGCTTTTCCACCTTAATCCGGCAAATTACAAGTAAATCACGAGGTAAGTTACAATTCTATGTATCTTTTTTATTGGTCTTTGCTCTCTTTTCTATAATTATTTCCCTTAAACTGAGCCAAAAAAACAAACAAAAAGCTAGCCTGTGGACTTAACATTCAGCAACATTTACTTCACATCATTTACTTTAGAGTACTAAGTCATATATTGTCTTATTTGTAGCAAGAATAATTTTGTGCTGTTTTACAGTTTATTCAATTTATTTTTATTTTAGCATTTTCATGTGAATGTGTAAAATAACAGATAACATTAAAAAAATGTTTTGATGTTTTTGCAGACTGTTTCTTGTTTATGTCTGGTAGTCATAATTTTCTGTGTCATAAAAATAATATTCTCTCTATATTTATATGTTCTGTGCTCGACAGACATGTTCTGCAGTGCCTGATGCAGAGAAAATCCTCACCGTACCCTCGACTCTTCGTCTAATACAGCTCGGTATGTATTCTGTGAATTGAAGCGAATTAATATTGATTTTTTAAATTATACTTCTGAATGTCATCTATGTTTTTTTCTTTTTTACATTTCAGGTGAAAGAGAGCAGGAGGTGGTTGCCTGTACATTGAAATTCATTCAAAGGTAAGAGAAAGTATCAAAAGGTAAGTGTTGTCATAAAATATAATCTTCATATTTGCCACTATAATATTTTTCTAGCTGTTTGGTCATAATATCCAAAATTATTAGGGATTGTTTATCTAAACAGGGGTGTCAAAGTCATTTTAGTTCAGGGGCCAAATACAAAATAGTTTGATCTGAAGTGGGCAGCAGATTTTAGGCGAAAAAATGAGTAGAAGTACAGAAGTTTGTACTTTACACAGTGTATAATGTATACATAAAGTATGTAAGGCGCCAACAATATCCAGGCAATAAGTGACAGATTATAAATTCCTACATACATTTTTATTGATTTTGTGACAATTTTTTATTTAATTTGTTGAATTTATGTGAAATAATTTTAGGAAAATTGAGTTCTTTGAACAATTTGAGATTTAAAATGACTGCAGTTGTGATAAAAAGCATGAGAATATTGCAATCCTCCAAATATTGTTGAGTTTCATTTAATTTGCGTATTTAGAAGGGGTAGGAGATCTGCAACTGAAATATTTGGTTATTTAGACAATTATTTATAATTAATTATTGTGTGTGTTTTTTAAAGTTTCTCCTGCGGGCCCAAATGGATGGTCTAAATGGCCGGATTTGGCCCCCGGGCCTTGAGATTGACACGTGATCTAAACAATTGCATGTAGGCTACATATCTTTTGAAAGCACCATCAGCATCATTATTAAGATTGAGTCAAACAGTTATTTGACATTTGATTTTCCCCATATTTTCTAATTTTCTCATTTGATTTCTAACCAAACTATGAACTCAGAATACTGTGTTTTTCAGGTGATTCACTGGAACCAATCCACACGGAGCGACCAGGACCAGCCGTGGCAAGATCTCATCTTCAGAAAGGACTGGGAGAGAGTTGTTCAGAAGAAGCCCGTTGCTGCAATTTAAATAACTATCTTATCCAGTACATGTTGTGCAGAAGATCTCATTAAACTTCTTCATCAAGTAAATGTGCCTTTTTTAATAGATATTGACTGTCATTAATAATGACTGCTCTAAATAACACGAGACGGTACTTAGAGACTAAAGTGAAATTCAATTCAATGTTATTGTGGATACCTTGCAATAGCACAAACTCCATAAACTACGAAACTATTTTAAAAATCACAAATTATTAGTTTGCCCTGGCATGTCCCTTAAGATTTGCCTTGCTTTGCAGAAGTTTCTGCAAGATGTTTGCCATTTTTGTTCTAGATTCTGCTGTCTCAATGGTTTTTCTGTGATGAGCATCTATGTGCACAACTCTCTACTCAAGGGAGAAACTTTGACCTCTTTGAACCATTGACCATGTTCTTCTAAATGGACAGATTTGACTTTGGAGGAAGATGTTTGCCCTAAAGCCCTCCCCAGACCTGGTATATGCATTAGCATGTGTCATACCCACCACGACTGCCCTGGAGATGAAAAGTGCTGCAACGTGGGATGTGGACGCCAGTGCATCAGCATAGTTAAAGGTAAGAGAATAAATGCATGTAAATATATAAATTATTAAAGACCGTATCAACCATGTAGTGTAAAATATACAAATCATCATTGCCGATTAACAACTTCACACCAACACATCTTAATTCTTGTGAATGTCTTTTTCCCCACTAGAAAAGCCTGGAAAGTGTCCTATGCTGCAGTGGAAGGGACCTATTTTAAGCTGTCCGCAACCATGTGCTACTGATGAACATTGTCCTAATAGGGAAAAGTGCTGCAAAATAGGGTGTGGAACAACATGTGCACCCCCAGTTTTTGGTAAGATATACAATAATATAATATGGAAGTGCTTTTTTTCTGTGGTTGTTTTACAACTTTACAACTTTTTTTTTTTTTCCTAAATGTATTTTTCATCTTGATCTTTGTGTCTGTTCTTTAGTCTTAGTCCATTACATAATATTTGTTTTACCCATAAATAATAACTAGGGTCGTCTTATGTATGTTTAGTTTAGGTGTCCATCTCTAGTGTAAAAGGAGCTACTGTCCAATCATCTGTTGAATAACCATTCCTACATTTTGATGCATTCCTGCAGAAGACAAAGCTGGAAAATGCCCTCCTGTCTCTTGGAGACCACAGATCAGCCTGGCCAAATGTCCCGACACGTGCAAGAATGACCATCACTGCAAAGATGATGAAAAGTGCTGCCTTAAAGGATGCGGACATACATGTGTGCCCCCATACATTGGTAAGTTTGCATAATATTAGCAAGTCTCTAAATGTCAACATATCTACACAACTCTAGCCTGTGTGAGGATGACATTTGTATTACTATCCAAAAATGCATAAAAGTCAATAAAACCACAGGACTGATACAATTAATGATTCAGCTAATGGCAGTGATTGATATCTAAACAATTCTACCTTAAGAAAGCAAGGAAAATATTTAAGAATGAAAAAAACAATTAACAAAAAAATCTAATGTTGACATGTCTATTGATCTGCATATTTTCCAGATAATATCAAGAATTCCATTCATTTATTTCAATAAAAAAAAAAATCTAACTTTTTACTTTTCGAATAGCCAGTTTATTAACTCTCTGTTCATTTAAATGTTTATTTATTTCAGAAAAGAAAGGAGGTTGTCCCCATGCACCTTTGTCATTAATGCTTAAAGGCTGTGAAGACAAGTGCACTAAGGACAGTGACTGTCCAGACCACGACAAGTGCTGCAACAGTGGATGTGGACTCGTGTGCACCAGTTACTGTGTCGGTGAGTTGAGACATTAGGAGATCCTGCACGTCCTCTCAAGTTACTTATTATTCTATTTTTTTATGTAAAAAAATATTTCTTTAATATTACAATCACAAAAGACATCGTCATTGATGCAGTTTTCTCCCGAGCTCCTATTCCTTACAAATCTATGCCCGATAATCTCAAAGACAATAACCTCACTGCGTCTGTGCATTGAGAAATGGAAAAACTATGTCTTTTTATGAGACGTCTCTTTTTTTCTGGTCTTGTTTGCTGGTTATATGAAACCTAGCTCTCCTTCCAGTCTACTCACTATATCATGTTTATTTGAATCTCATTCTACAGATCAAAAGCCTGGCGAGTGTGCACCTGTGTACTGGAGATCCTTTATTAAGCCCTGCATTGATAAGTGCCTGTTTGACAATGAATGCCCTAAGGATTTAAAGTGTTGTCACAATGGATGTGGCCGTTCATGTGTGCCCGCATACCACGGTAGGAGAAGACAACGTAAAATGAACATCATTTATGTTAATAAGAGTGTGATTATAGTGGAGATTAAAAACAAACAATAATTTCAACCTCTTTCCTTTCTTTTGGGAGTAAATTATGTTTGATTTATTGATCTATGAAGCATACACTGTGATTTTATCCAATGAAAAATGATTATGGTTTAACAGCTTTAATGCATTTTTTTTTTGATAAATAAAAAAGAAAGTTGTTGACACTTAATTCCTTCACATAAAGAGCTTTGTGAACTTCCTTATACCTCGACTAAAATTTAAACTGTCAAATCTGTATGTCTTTTTCTGATTTTTTTTTTTTTTTTTGAAAAATGTTCCTCTCTACAGAAAAGCCAGGAGTGTGTCGTTTGTCTGGGAATACTGGGATCTGTATTCACGAGTGTGCTAATGACCACGACTGCCCCGACAGTCAGAAGTGCTGCAGCAATGGTTGTGGACAACAGTGCCTGGAACTCAGAACAGGTAGAAAAATACACATCAGCTTCTGTAAAAAAGACAATAACCCTGTCGCTTTAAGCTAAATGATGTCTTTGTTGTTAGCTAACTTTCCATTCATTTGAATTTGTTTTTTTTTGTCTTCAGAGAAGCCTGGACAGTGCCCACATTCACCTTCCATAATGCCCTGGGTCAAGTGCCCTCCTGACCAATGCGTCGATGACTTCCAGTGCCCTGCAGACCAGAAGTGCTGCGTCGATGAATGTGGCAAAAAGTGTGTGGACTTATGCAAAAGTAAGTTGAGCGATTTAGCTAATTTCCCTACAGTTTTGTGTATAACTTATTTTTTATCTAGTTTACCTCCATCGTGCTTTAGTGTCTGCAGTGAAAGTCTTTTTTTTTTACAAATGTAATTCCTTTTACAGACGCAAAGCCTGGAGTATGTCCACCTGTGTTCTGGAAAAAGAATCCTAAACCCTGTCATGACGTGTGTGCTGACGACAGTAATTGCCCTAATAATTTCAAGTGTTGTCACAATGGATGTGCCCGTGTGTGTGTTCCCCCATACAAAGGTAAGTTGTAAGACCATTGTAGTCAATTTTTACCTGTTGGATTAAATTAGATTATGGCAAAATTGAAATCGAGAGTTGTGTTTGTTTGGCTTTAAAATGTTTTAATTTATAATTAGTTGTAGTTTTTTTCATTTCAGTGTTTTAGTCTCTCTTACGTACATTCTGTATTAATTTCTAAAGTAGACAACTTGATTCATGTAGAGCAGTTACCTCTATCCCTCAAATTTAGTTTCTTAAAGCCAGCGTGAGTATCAGTGCGTAAAATTTCCTTTGGTAAAAGTCAAGGTTCCTTATCATAACAAATACATCATGGCTGTTATATGTGTTTGCTTTGCTATGGTTTCCAGCTGTATGACTTTCTAAATGAACTGATTTTAGATGCCTGATTTGAAGAAAAGCGTTAACAAAATATATGTATTTTTCCTACAGAAAAACAAGGAAATTGTGTTTTGCCTGAAAACCCTGGGCCATGTGTTTTTGAGTGTGCCAACGACCATGAGTGCCCTGGTGTAGCAAAATGCTGCAGCAATGGTTGTGGAAAACAATGCCAGGAACAGGAAACAGGTAGAATATTTGACAACTGGAAAACATGTATAGTTTTTCTTATTGTAAACTTTTCAGTATTAATCAAGCCTTTGTGTCTTTATTTTTTTTATTATAAATGAGCTGTAATCTGTCTTTTGTATTAGTGGACACCTTTACTTTAATTGATGCAAATAAATGTAACTTCAATATTCTATATATTATTCAAGTTAATGATCAGGAGGTTTTTTTTAGTATAGAAACACTAACTAATCCTTTTTCTCCAGACAAACCAGGACATTGCCCTGATTTAGCTCCAATCTGGGGTGGGAACCCATGCAAACAAAAAGATCACTGCTCCAATGACCACGACTGTCCTGGAAAAGAGAAGTGTTGCAAAAGTTTCTGTGGAAAGAAGTGCACAGGAGAGAGTTCAGGTGTGAAACTTTACTTAAAGTTCACTGTAAAAAGTTAAAGGAATGTTTTTATATCTTTTACATCTTTGGTCTTATACTAACGGACTCTCTCTCCTTTCAGCAAAACCAGGAAACTGTCCATCGTGGCTCATACACTGGGGTCCAGATTTGTGTACCAAAACTGACAAATGTTACAATGATCGTGACTGCCGTGGTAAACTGAAGTGCTGCTACACTCGTTGTGGAAAGATATGCACGGACATTAACAGAGGTGACTTATAACCAAATTCATAAAATCACTGTAGTTGTGGATATAGCTTCATAAATATGCTGACTGTCATTAATGGTCTGTAATGAGGCAAAATGTTAAACTGTTTAGATTCCATAAGGTTAAAACAAACTGCTCGTAAAGAACTACTTTCATTTCTTGTCCTTAATTTTCTTTCTTTTAGCATTTATTGTCTTCTCACTCGAGCCTGTTTTTTTTCTTCCTCAGATAAACCAGGAACGTGCCCTGTTCATGTTCATCAGTATGGTAACCTACATTGTGAAAAAAATCAGGACGAATGTGAACATGACAATGACTGCCCTGTGGCAGAGAAGTGCTGCAAATCTAAATGTGATAAGAAAGAATGCCAAAAACCACGCAAAGGTGAGTTTTGAATGTGAACCAGTCTTGGAATTGTTTACGTTGCATTACTGTATTGTATTCTTTCTATTTAGTAAATGCATAAATTAGTATCCAGGCAACCTAATATGCAAGAAAAGTACCCTTTCATATCTCTCTTTGATTGATTTGCTCCTTTAACAAAGTTTAGATTATTAAAACTTCCATGCCGCATGTTTCCACAGTCTTTACTGTCTTTGTGAAGCCTTGTTTTTATTTGTTAATGTTGTATTAAAACATAGTGCATGTTTCCCATTCAGCTTTTTTCCCCACAGGATTATATTGTTTGGATCAGGATTCATCAGTAAAGTGTAGTTTACTATTATTACCAGTATGAAAGTGATTGATGATATTGGATTATATTTTTCCTTCAGAAAAACCAGGAGAATGCCCAGCTTTGGGTCAACAATGGGGTGCAACTCCATGCCAAAGAGTCGACAAATGCCTCAATGACTATGACTGCCCCAAAGATGAGAAGTGCTGTGATTCTCGCTGTGGACAAGAATGTACAAGACTAAAAGGTAGTGATTTATGAACCAATCAACATAATCTATCAACTCGAGTAGCTTCTTTTTACCTTTATGTAGTGTAATCATAGAGAGATTAAAACTGCTCTGCTTTCACTATATCCTCCAGAAATGTATCTTTATTTGTTTATAGATTATTCAAACATACGTTAGGTTTCCCTGACAGTTTCCATTTCATTTGGTGGTATTATTCAAACTGTTCCTCATTCAAACAAGTACAATACTTAACATGTAATGCATGCTTTAGCAAGTTCAAGACAAGCCATCTAAAGCTAGTTGTTTAACAAAAAAAAAAAAAAAAAGGGAAAGATTTTTCTAGTATATCTCTAATAAAGTATAAAATTGTGTTGTTTTTACACTGAATTTTTTCTTCCTCTTTTTCTCCCACAGAAAAACCAGAACAGTGCCCTGCTGTGCTCTCCAACCCAGGTCCGGGAAGCTGTAAACGAGTTGACAAATGCCATAATGACTACGATTGCCAAGAAGATCAAAAGTGCTGCAAAACCAATTGTGGACTTCAATGTGTGAATATTCATGGAGGTAAATTTATGAACCAATCTGAAAAAAACATTCCAAATAGAATTTTTTGCCAAAAATGTGTTTTTTTTTCCAATTGTTAATAAGATTAATGGTCGATCATTAAATATGTTGGGATATAAAACACTGTTATTTTTAAAAAAAACAAACCAATCGTGCAATCGTATTGAGCTCATTTAGCATGTGGACGATCAAACCTCTTTGAAATTGGAGCTACTTTCGTCACCCTGGTAACTACAGTAGGTATAGTCTTTACTATAGTATACTGTCAAAAAATCTTATTTATATTGTTTTATTTCATATTCTATTGTATTTGTATTTCCTGATGTAATACTCTAAATCTCGTCAGTTTTTCTGTTACTAAGCCAACAACAGTAGGTCTTTCAAAGATTTAAGGAAGTTAATGTAAAAAAATAAATAATAAAAAGGTGCAGATTCAAGTCTTTAAAAGTCAATGTTTCTTTTCTTTTTCTTTGTCTTTCTTAGATGTAGAAAAACCAGGGTCATGTCCGTCTTTGCTCATCCATTTTGGTGGAGCTCCATGTCAAAAAAAGGACAAATGTCATCACGACTATGACTGTCCCGAAGACGAGAAGTGCTGCATAGGTCGCTGTGGACATGAATGCACTGAAATTCACAAAGGTAACTTGTAAATCATCTTGCAAAATCCTTTATGTACAATTGCCATGCTTTTTATAACAGTGAGTCCATGAATGTGTCTAAAAATGTAGTTTATGGTCCAATCTGGATTATATTTCAAGTACAATCGCATTATTTTACGCTCTCGTTGAGTCCTACCAATGCTGCAGGCGGCCTTTATTTTAAAAGATGACTGCGTATCAAATGTCTAAAAGGGAATACATCTCATACTGATACTGGGTTTATTTTGCCTCAGGAAAACCAGGATCCTGCCCAGCTGACATCCTTCAGTGGGGTGAACCTCACTGTAAAGCACAAGATGAATGTCACGATGATTACGACTGCCTGGATGATGAGAAGTGCTGCAAGACTCGTTGTGGATTCCATTGCATAAATATAAATGGTAATCAAATCCTGAAAACATTACAAGTAAAATTTCCTTTTTTTTAGTGTTGCATTCATAAATGTGTCTTAATGTTGCTTAATTATGTACATTTGTAAAAACTAGGTGTTGTAAAATAAGAAAAGATCTAGTTTCTGGCTAGTACATTTTTTTGTTTTTGATTTTAGGTAGTATTTTTATGATACGTTTATGTCATACAAACATAAACAAAATGTAATTTCTCACCCAGAAAAACCAGGAAAATGCAAAGCTGGACTCAGTCACTGGGAACCACATCATTGTGAAGTAATTGACAATTGTCACGATGACTATGACTGCCCCAAAGATGAGAAGTGCTGCAAGACTCGCTGTGGATTTAAGTGCATAAGTACAAATGAAGGTATGAAGCAATTGGAAAAACATTTCAAATAGAATTTTGTATAATCCCATTATAGGCGTCTTGGCAAAATATAGAATAACTTTATGTAGAATACCAGATTCCTGCAATTCAACTGTCCTATGTTTCTATTTAGATTTTCTATCATATATTTATTTGTCTAGTACTAATACCAAGTTGTTGTTTTTTTTCTCAGAAAAACCAGGAAACTGCCCAGATGAGCCTCAGTGGGGTAAACTTCACTGTAAAATACATGACCAATGTAACAATGACCATGACTGCCCCTACGACCAGAAGTGCTGCAAGACTCGCTGTGGATTTGAGTGCAAAGACGTTCAAAGTCCAGGTAATTTATGAACTATTGTGGAAAAACATTACAAACTGCATTTTAGAGGATACAGGATGTAACAATATTTCTCAGAACCCCTTTTTAATATTGAAAATCTTCTTGTGATTGTGTCTTTGCTGTATCCATAAAAAAAATCTATATAAAAAATAGTGTACCATTATCAGTAGAGATTGTTACGTTTTTGTTGTTTTACTTTGAACCATTGACAGCATTTTAGCCATTTAAAAAATATAAATATATTCGGGCATGGTCGATTTATTATAAAGCCATAGTGTGGCCGAGTATTTTTGTGTAGAATACAAGTTAAAATATAAATTGTAAGTATTTTCTCACACAGTATGTTTATTTATTGATTTTTCTCTCCTTCAGATAAACCAGGACAGTGCCCTGCTGCACTCCTTCAATGGGGGCCAGAATACTGTAATGTAGTTGACAAATGTCACAATGACTATGACTGCCCCGGGGATGAGAAGTGCTGCAAATGTCGTTGTGGACTTCAGTGCGTTGATGTCAATAATGGTGATTTTTGAATCAATTTTAAAAGAGCTTCAAGTACATTGGTAAACTTTGTTTTTACAAAACGAGTGTTTTAGTAGTCTTTCTATTCACAAGAACATGCCAACAGATTTGGTTTAATCAGGTTAAAAACTACAACGTTGTATCTATCCTTTCACAAGTTGGTTAAAAAACAAACTCAGTCGCCAGATTAAGCATCAACATTTGTATATTACTTTTTAATTGACCATATTTAGATTGTTTCTTCAAATGTGCAGCTACAGAAACAAGGTTAGAGTTAAAAACAAAACAATTACGGAGTTTTAGCTTCAAAAGTGTGATTTGCACAATAAACGTATGAAATGAAAATGTTGGTGGTTCTGTTTTTCTTCATTTTTCTTGTCCTCTGCTCATACTGCTTTTCTTCCTCCCTCAGAAAAACCAGGAGAATGCCCAAATGAGTATCAGTGGGGTAAACCTCACTGTCAAGTAAATAACGAATGTCACTTTGACTTTGAATGCCCAAAAAAACAGAAGTGCTGCAAGACTCGCTGTGGATTCAAATGTATCAATGTGCACCAAGGTAACTGATTAACCATTCTGGAAAACACTTTAAATAGAATATCTATTTTTTTCTTCCTTTTCCTTAGTTCTAAAAAAATGGGTCTTTTCATTTACTTTATAATCAAATAATGATGTGTAATTACCAGAACAAGTAAAGTGCATGTTCCTTGGTATAGAAAACTCCTGTTTTGCCTATCCCAGTATGACATGGTTAAAAACACTGCACAATGTGCGGTTTAATAAATATCTATAAAGGCATAGTCATCTCATATAATGCCATAGTCTGGAGTCTTTGCAAAAAATGTATTCTAATGTAGAATACCAGTTTTCTGCAAGTCAACTCTTCTGTTTCTATTTAGAATTTCTATCATATATTTCTTTGTCTCATACCAATACTGGTTGTTTTTTTTCCCTCAGAAAAACCAGGAAACTGCCCAGATGAGCCTCAGTGGGGTAAACCTCACTGTAAAATACATGACCAATGTGAAGATGACCATGACTGCCCCTACGACCAGAAGTGCTGCAAGACTCGCTGTGGATTTCAGTGCAAAGACGTACAAAATCCAGGTAATTTATGAACTAATCTGAAAAAAATATTGCAAGTAAACAACTGAATTTTAGAGGATACAATATGTAACAATACTTCTCAGCACCCCTGTGTTATACTTAAGATTTTCTTGTAATTGTGTTGTTTTAAGCTTTGCTGTATCCATATAAAATAGTGTACCATCATCAGCATAGTTGTTAAGTTTCTGCTGTTTTACTTTGGGCAATTGACAGCATTTTAGCCATTGAAAAATCCCTCTAGAGATGACTCATGATAAAAATCTATTCTGTCTGGCCGATTTATTATGAAGCCATAGCGTGGTTGAGTATTTTTGTATGGAATACAAGTAAAAAAAACGTGTGTTTTAGTAGTCTTGGTTTTATACGGTTACAAACTACATTGTACCGATAATTTCAGCAGTTGGTTAAAAAAAACCCTGTTGGCATCAAAATTTGCATTTGAAATTAACACTTTTTAATGACCATATTTTGACTGTTTATTTACTAATGAAGTATGAATTTACACAATAGTAAATTTAAAATAAAAATGTTGTTAGTTTTTTTACTTAATTTTTCTTGTTGTATATTCATACTGATTTTCTTCCTCTCTCAGAAAAACCAGGAAACTGCCCAGATGAGCCTCAGTGGGGTAATCCTCACTGTAAAGTGCATGACCAGTGTAGGAATGACTTTCATTGCCCAAAAGATGAGAAGTGCTGCAAGACTCGCTGTGGATTTAAATGCAAAGAAGTACAAAATCCAGGTAATTTATGAACTCATTTGGAAGAACATTTAAAATAGAATTTCAGTGTATTCTTTTTCAAGTTTTCAAAAATGAGTCTTTTTCATTCACTCTTAATACAGATAAAGATGTGTAATCACCAGAACAAGAAAAGTGCACTGGTTTCTAAATGTTTCTATTTAGAGTTTTTTTTGTAGGATGATTCTAAGCATTTTTTTATTTTATCTTTTTAATTATTAATCATTTGACAGACAAAAAAGTTTGAGTTTTAAGCCTCACACTTTGGATTTGCATAATTAGGCGTAAAAAATGCAATTTTATTTTTTGCATTTTTTCTTGTTCTATGCTCATACCGCCTCCTCCTGCCTCAGATAAACCAGGAACATGCCCAGCTTGGCTCCTTAATAAGGGGCCCGATTGCATTGACAAAGTTGACAAGTGCTTCAATGACTATGACTGCCCTGGAGAAAAGAAGTGCTGTCCAGCTCGCTGTGGACTCAGATGTGTAGAATTAAACGAAGGTGATTTATGAACCAATCAGCAAAGTCATTCAAATAGAATAACTGTCTTTCTTAAATATGGATGCTTTCATTTTTTTATAGGGTTGTCGTGAGGGTTTGTGTTATGTAAAGAGCTCCGGTTTCACAAGATTATTATAATTTGCACTGGTTTAAGTAATGTACATTGTACTTGGGCCAGATATACAAAAAAAAAAAACCTTTACAGATTCCCACAATTACTTTTAATATCATAATATCAATATTATAACGTAAAAAGTTTGGAATTACTGTATCAACAAAATAAACAAAGCATTCTTTCCTAAGCTTTACAAAAAACATACTTGAATTTTCCAGCTCTGGATGAATCCTTTCCACTTGGTAATATAACTTGATATTTTATGTAAACAGAATGAAGTGCTGTATTGCTCGTTGTGGACGTAGATGTACAAACATTCAAATGGGTAAATTATCATCCAACAGTTCAATTGAAGTGGAATTTCAGTAATTTTGTGTTTAGTTTTACACTATATTTCAATCTATATAAGTGATGGTCAGTATTCTTATAATCAGGTAAACAGGTCTGGTTTGGAATGGTCGTATTTGGGCAACAGGCTACACATTTATTTATTTATTTTCTTCATATTTCATAACTCTTTTATTGAGAGGATAAAAAACTTACAAGCTTGAATTTAAAGATGTTCAATGTTTGGAGGCCTTTCCACTATGTAGCCATTCTCTATAGCCATTCTCTCCACGATTTGAGAGTCTTTACACAGAATAAGGAGGGATATTTGTTTTTAAGATGTAATTTATCTCTCTCTTTCAGATAAACCAGGAACGTGTCCAGCTAAAGACCCCCACTACCATTCACCCCAATGTGAAAGAGTTGACAAATGCCACGATGACCATGACTGCCAAGATAAAAAGAAGTGCTGCAACTTCCAATGTGGACGTGAATGCGTGCATCCACAAAGAGGTAAATAATGAACCAATCAGCAAAATGTTTGTAGAATATCCATTTTTTTGTATACCATGACTATGAAAATTGTGTGGTATCTAAGCAAATTTCACAAAAGCAGGTAATGTATAGAGGTAGCTAAGCTTCAATCTAAGGTATAATGGCAGCATTATTTTAAATATTAGAAATTTGAAGGTTTTAAGAAGTGAGACATTGTACAATTGCACTGAATCTGTTTTATTATTGTCTCCTACTCCTATTAAATTCTTTCTTTAGAAGGAAAACCCGGAACGTGCCCAGATGAGCCAAGACACTTGATCCAGGACAACTGTGAAGTTGTTCACCAATGCTCCAATGACTACGACTGCCCCAGACAACACAAGTGTTGCAGCTATTCCTGTGGACGTCAATGCGTTCAACTACACAAAGGTGATTTCTCATGAATTTCTGTTACTAGAAAAAGTCAGTATTTATGACCATTTGTGTGTTTTACTCAATGTAACTGTTGTCATCTATTCATGTAAGTGATGAGAACAGTTGTTATTTACTTGTTTCAGTATGAAAGCTCAATACCTTACTTTAGAGAGGAAGACTCCAGAAAAATTGCAATGTCATTGTCTACAATAAGCTGTGTATTTGTCTATGTGTTTGTGTAACTTTATCAATTAGTATTGTTGTAGTATGCTATTAAAACTACTTAATGTATGCTGTATTTTACAATTTGCATGTGTTTGCTCATTGCTCATTACTTTCTCCAGGCAAACCAGGATCGTGTCCAGCTAAGCGCAAATTCTTCAAGCAGCATGGAAAAAACTGCGGCAACAACTGCTCTACTGACCATGATTGTCCCAAAAGAAAGAAGTGCTGCAACATTGGTTGTGGACTTAGATGTCTGCGCCCCACCAGACAACGTGAGATATATATCTTTTTTATTTAAGAAAAGAGGAAACATTCAAAATGAATAATTGTAAATATAATTTGCACTATTTTAAAAATGAGTTTTATAAATGTGTTTCTGTCTTTGCTTTTTCCAGATTTCTCACCAGGGTCACTCTGCAAGTTCCTTGGCCAATGTTAAGGGCATCTGACGTGATTTTCCACATAAGCCAAAGTGCTGGATTGATCGACAACATATGCTGTGTTAATCCATCATCAAGCATTTACATGGATTGATGTGTAAATTCTTATCCAAATCCTGTTTTCCACCAAACTCCACTTGGCTCTATAAACTATTTGTAATTATTTGTTCAGTTTAGCTTTAAATAGAGCCCATGTAGTTTTACTTTCTTTAGTTTGATTAGATGTCTTGTCTTTAGTTAAACATTCATATAAATGTTTTCATTAGTGAGATCATCCCTCGATGTAAAGACAAAGTAACATGATTCTTCCTGCCAATAAATTCCCATTTAATGCATTACATTTAAATGTGTCATGAATGTGTCATTATACTCTGAAGGTTTGTCTTACATTTAACAACTTTTTATGTTTTATAATGATCAAGGTATTAAAGTTAGGGTTGGGGGTCTCATTGACACAATTCCACTTTGGTTATTAACTAATACCATCACTAATATTGATAAGATTCTCCCCACTTAGCTTTGGCAGCATGTGTAGCCATTGGAAAAATCTTCAAACGTCATTCATAGGAATCTGTTGACTGTTGCTTTCCCTGTATAAAAAGAGAATCTCTAGTCTTGAAACCATTGCAGAGCTATAGATAAACAGGGTTGTTAAACTACCAAAAAAATGTAGTACATCTAAAAAACTAAATACACAAGTGGAAAAGCTGCTTTAAAAAGGCTTTCCAAGGTGAACATGGAGTCCAGCATTGACACAAAACATATAAAAGTTTAGGATATTCTTTCAGCAAAAAGTTGCTGAGACTAACTTTTGACAAGTATAATACTTCTCATGACTACAAAAAAGCTATTTACTACAGAAAATGTAACAATGACTTTAAATGCCCCAGAGAAGTGGAGCGCTGCAAAAAAATTAAGCAAAAGGTGATGAACAAATCAATCTGAATAATATTTCAAGTAGATTTCTCTGTTTTTGAACATAATTTTTATTAATTAATCTGTGTTCATTGATTCAAACCTGCTTCAGTGGGTAATTACTAGAGCATGTATATTAATCTGGTTGCAAAAACCTTTAACAAACTCTTGAGCCCACAAACAGACTGCGAGTTTGAACAATTAAATGTATATTGCAAATGGCCAAACAAATTTTTTACCAATTTTTTACAACAAAGCATCAGGTTCATAATAAAAAATGTCACCAAGAGAACATGTGCTGTTACTTTGAATTGTTTTGCCTGCCAAACATTCATCCATTTTATCCTAAATCTGCAAAAAAAAAAAAAAAAAAAAAAGAAAAGTATTGGGGGAGTCCCTGAACAAATTCACCTGTCTTATATGTGTTAGCAGTGTGTTTTTAATATTTATTTTTGTCTCCCAGAAAAACCAGGACTCTGCCCATCTTATGACCCAAACTTTCGTATGCTCTACTGTGAACAAACTAATAGATGCCAGAATGACCATGACTGCTGGAGTACTTTAAAATGCTGCAACTTTCCCTGTGGAAGTCACTGTGCACCACCACTACAAGGTGATTCATGAACAACTCAACAAAATCCTGAAAGTAGAATATCTGTCTTTTTGCTCTTTGTTTCCAATAACAGTGCATGTTTTCTCCATTTTAATATTGGTAGCGTGTAATCATCTATACAGGTAAACTACTCAGGTTTCAGAAGGTGAAAACAAGTGTCGAGCTTCCACTTCAGTATCCTTTTCCCTTGGTCTTTTTGCTTGTATGAACACTGTCTTGTAAACAGCTGGTATATTAAATGAAAAAAAGATGTATATTTTGTACAGACATGACATTCTTTATCCCTCAGATAAACCGGGAACGTGCCCTCTTGACCTGCTTTACAGTGATTCTTCCAAATGTCATGATTGGAGTAATTGTGACAATGACCACGAATGCCCCAGAGGAGAGAAGTGCTGTAACACACTCTGTGGACAAAGATGCAAAAGCCTAGGTAAAGATAATTAACAAACCAATCTAGATCATCTTTCTAGTAAGTTTTATTCTTGCCACTTGTCCTTTAAGAATAACTGTAATTTCAAAATCTACAGGAGCAGGACACATCAATTGTATCATATTACTAATAAAAATATGTACATATATTGTGTACTGAAAGTGAAAGTTGTTAAGATCTGGTTGTGCTCAATTTTGGTTTACTAGCGTGCAACTTTATTAGTGAAGCAAAAAGTGTCACTAGTAATAATCATATGCTAAAAGTGGGGCGAGGAAAGCAAATTCAGGGTTGCCATTGGCTTTGGAAAGTATTAAAACCCATCAAGGTCCTGGATTAAGTTAGAATCCATCCAACTTCATTTGCATTAGGTCTACTCATACTACTAGTTAATATTTTGGCTTTACTAGTAGTACAAGTAAACTAGACTAGGCTTACTAGTCTAGCAGTAAACAAAAACTGTTTACTAGTAAAGTTTTTATACCCACTAGTGCACGAGTATTTACTGTAAATGCTTTTGAGTCTCATTCCTACCACAAGTCCTTCACTTTAGAAATGGCTGCTTTATTATAATCTACAAGAGCCGATATATCATCAATGCTATGCTCTGTATACGTCTTATGTAGAATAAGAAATGTTTTAATGTAGAAAATCAAGGGTTGTACTGATACAAGATTCTTTATTCGTCAGATAAACCAGGAACCTGCCCACGTGAGCTGCTTCATATTGACTTTTCTCATTGTCACGAATGGAAGAAATGTGACAATGACTATGATTGCCCTGGAAAAGGGAAGTGCTGCAACACTCCATGTGGACAAAAATGTGCAAACTTAGGTACGACGTCCAATTATACATCTCCACCAAGTCTATCGCCCATGAAACCCACTCCACACTTTCAAACTGTCTCTGATATCAAAACATAGCTCCAAGAAAACTTCCTGATCTTAAACAGTAACAAATCAGACATACTCCTCAATGGTCCAACCTCCCTCACTCAAACAGCCTCTGACGTTCACCTCACCATTGATAACTCTACCCTGTGTCCCGCCTCTCAGTGCCGTAACCTTGGTGTCATTTTTGATAATAACCTTTCCTTCAACCACCACATCAAACAAATCATGAAAAAACCGCTTTTTTCCACCTCAAAAAACATCTCTCGCCTCCGCCCTTCACTTTCCTTCCCCGTTGCTGGAAACTCTAATTCACGCCTTTATCACATCCCGCCTTGACTACTGCAATAGCACACCTCTTTGATACAACCTCCACACTCTTAAATAAACTCCAATACATCCAAAACGCAGCTGCCCGCCTCCTCACCCACACCCGCTCCCGTGACCACATCACCCCTGTCCTCCAAAACCTCCATTGGCTCCCCGTTCCTCAGCGTATCGAATTCAAACTCCTCCTTCTCACCGATGAAGCCCTTAATAATTAGGCCCCCTCCTACCTCTCAGATCTGCTCCACCCCTACACTCCCTCAAGCAGCCTCCGCTCCTCAGATGCAAACCTCCTCACTGTCCCCAGGACCAAGTACAGAACCTGGGGGGATAGAGCTTTCTCTGTAGCTGCCCCCACCCAATGGAATTCCCTACCAAGCCACATCCGCATCGACCTCCCATCCTTCAAATCATTTCTCAAAACTCACCAGTTTCATTCAGCATTTAATGTTTAACCTAACCCTAACCCACCCACTCACTCACTTTTTTTCTCTGTCATATTTTCTTGTTGTTTTTATGCTGTAAAGTGTCTTTGAGGGTCTCGAAAAGCGCTTTAAATAAAATGTATTATTATTACTATTATTCTTATTATTATTAATATTATTATTAAAGGTGACAAACAAACCATTCTGGATTATCTTTGTTGTAATTTTAGAGGTGTTTTAAAATAGAAAATCCAGCTTTTCATAATTAGTTTTTTTTTTTTTTTACTCAAATAGTTGGTTTGATTTGAACTGATATAAGATTCTTTACCCCTCAGATAAACCAGGAACGTGCCCTCGTTTGCACCTTCACAGTAGTTCCTCTAATTGTTATGAATGGAAGAAATGTAACAATGACTATGATTGCCCTGGAGAAGAGAAGTGCTGCAACACTCTCTGTGGACAAAGATGTGCAAACCGAGGTAAATATAATTAACAAACCAATCTAGATCATCTTTCTAGTAAGTTTTATTCTTGCCACTTGTCCTTTAAGAATAACTGTCATTTTAAAATGTACAAGAGCAGGACACGTAAATTGTATCATATTATTAAAAATATATGTATATATATATGTTGTGTACTGAAATGGAAAGTCGTTAAGCTCCGCTCGTGGTCAATTTTGGTTTACTAGTGCGCAACTTTATTAGTGAAGCAAAAAGTGTCACTAGTAGCACCAGTGAAACAAAACGTGTCACTAGTAAGCATCATATGCTAAAATGGGGGCGAAGAAAGCAAATTCAGGGTTGCCATTGGCTTTGGAAAGTATTAAAACCCATCAATGTCATGGATTTAGTTAGAATCCATCCAACTTCATTTGCATTAGGTCTACTCATACTACTAGTTAATATTTTGGCTTTACTAGTAGTACAAGTAAACTTGACAAGATTTAATAAAAGCTGTTTTACTAGTAAAGTTTTTAGACCCACCAGTGTGTGAGTACTCAAAATCGTCTACTAGTAGACAACTTTGTGTTACTAATAGTACTAGTAGACTTAAATATTAAAAAAAACAAAGCCTTACTGTAAATGCTTTTGAGTCTCATTCCTACCACAAGTCCTTCACTTTAGAAATGGCTGCTTTATTATAATTTACAAAAGCAGATATATCATCAATGCTATGCTCTGTATACGTCTTATGTAGAATAAGAAATGTTTTAATGTAGAAAATCAAGGATTGTACTGATGCAAAATTCTTTATTCGTCAGACAAACCAGGAACCTGCCCTCGTGAGCAGCTTCACATTGACTTTTCTCATTGTCATGATTGGAAGAAATGTAACAATGACTATGATTGCCCTGGAGAAGGGAAGTGCTGCAACACTCGTTGTGGGCAAAAATGTGCAAACTTGGGTAAAGATGAACATAGTTTCATTTACTTGCCTTTCTCTATTAAAATCAGTGGTAATGTGTAATCACAACAGCACTTTGTGAATGTTAAATGTTCTCGTTGAGTCTCACCTCTACCAGTAGTCCTTCACTTTAGATTATTATCAACAAGAGCCGATATATCATGGAAGTCATGTTCTTTTTTTCTAATCAAAAACTGTTTATTTTGTACTGATACGAGATTTTGTGTCCCTCAGAAAAACCAGGAACGTGCCCTCGTGAGCTACTTCACATTGATTCTTCTCTTTGTCATGACTGGAAGAAATGTGACAATGACTATGATTGCCCTGGAGAAGAGAAGTGCTGCAACACTGGCTGTGGACAAAGATGCGCAAACTTAGGTAAAGATACTTAAACCAATCTAAATCTTTCAAGTAATATTCTGTATTTTTGGAAATGTTTAATTTCTCTTTTTGAATCAGTGGTAAAGTGTAATCACAACAGCATTTTGGGTAAATTAAGTCGTCTTGTCAAGTCTCACCCCGACCACAAATCCTTCATTTTAGAAAATGGCTGCATTATTATTGTTATCTAAAAGAGCAGGATATGTCATATAAATGACATGTTCTGTACGTCTTATGTTTAATTGGAGGTGTTTTAATGTAGATAATCTACCGTTTTTAATATTTGTTATTTATAACAAAAAATATGTGTATTTTGGACTGATACAAGATTTTTATATCTTTCAGATAAACCAGGAACCTGCCCTCGTGAGCTGCTTCACATTGATTTTTCTCAATGTCAATACTGGAAGAAATGTAACAATGACTATGATTGCCCTGGAGAAGGGAAGTGCTGCAACACTCGCTGTGGACATAGATGCGCAAACTTAGGTAAAGATAAAAAACCATTCTAAATATACCAGTGGTAATGTGTAATCACAACAGCATTTTGTAAAGATTAAATGTTCTTGTCGAGTCTCAACCCTACCACAAGTCCTTCAAATTAGAAATGGCTTCGTTATTATTATCTACAAGAGCAGATACATCAATTCTATGTTCTGTACGTCTTATGTAGAATTAGAGGTGTTTTATGCACGTTTAAAACAATTTTTTTCATTAAAAAGTAGGTTTGTATTGTACTAATATGAGATTCTTTATCCCTCAGATAAACCAGGAACGTGCCCTCGTGAGCTGCTTCACATTGATTCTTCTATTTGTCATGATTGGAGAAAATGTAACAATGACTATGATTGCCCTGGAGAAGAGAAGTGCTGCAACACTCGCTGTGGACAAAGATGCGCAAACTTAGGTAAATAAAAAGAAGAAACCAATCTGGATAATCTTCCAAGAAATTCTGTACTTTTGAATATTGTTTTATCGGCTTTCCTTTCTGTATTTGAATCAGTGGCAAGGTCTGATCATGAAAGCATTTTGTAAAGACTAAATGTTCTTGTTGAGTCTTTACTTACCACAAGTCCTTCACTTTAGAAATGGCTTCATTTTTATGATCTACCAGAGCAGGAAATGTCATCAATGCTATGTTCTGTATGTCTTATGTAGAATTAGAGATGTATTATATAACAAAATGAAGCTTTTTAAAAAAGAAAAAAAAAATGTTTTCATTAAAAACTATATTTATTTTGTACTGATATAATATTCTTTATCTCTCAGATAAACCAGGAACGTGCCCTCGTGAGCTGCTTCAGATTATTTCTTCTCTTTGTCATGATTGGAAGAAATGTAACAATGACTATGATTGCCCTGGAGAAGAGAAGTGCTGCAACACTCGTTGTGGGCAAAAATGTGCAAACTTGGGTAAAGATGAACATAGTTTTATTTAATTGCCTTTCTCTTTATAGAATCAGTGGTAATGTGTAATCACAACAGCACTTTGTGAATGTTAAATGTTCTCGTTGAGTCTCACCTCTACCAGTAGTCCTTCACTTTAGATTATTATCAACAAGAGCCGATATATCATGGAAGTCATGTTCTTTTTTTCTAATCAAAAACTGTTTATTTTGTACTGATACGAGATTTTGTGTCCCTCAGAAAAACCAGGAACGTGCCCTCGTGAGCTACTTCACATTGATTCTTCTCTTTGTCATGACTGGAAGAAATGTGACAATGACTATGATTGCCCTGGAGAAGAGAAGTGCTGCAACACTGGCTGTGGACAAAGATGCGCAAACTTAGGTAAAGATACTTAAACCAATCTAAATCTTTCAAAAAATATTCTGTATTTTTGGAAATGTTTAATTTCTTTATTTGAATCAGTGGTAAAGTGTAATCACAACAGCATTTTGGGTAAATTAAGTCGTCTTGTCAAGTCTCACCCCGACCACAAATCCTTCATTTTAGAAAATGGCTGCATTATTATTGTTATCTAAAAGAGCAGGATATGTCATATAAATGACATGTTCTGTACGTCTTATGTTTAATTGGAGGTGTTTTAATGTAGAGAATCTACCGTTTTTAATATTTGTTATTTATAACAAAAAATATGTTTATTTTGGACTGATACAAGATTTTTATATCTTTCAGATAAACCAGGAACGTGCCCTCGTGAGCTGCTTCACATTGATTTTTCTCAATGTCAATACTGGAAGAAATGTAACAATGACTATGATTGCCCTGGAGAAGGGAAG
Source organism: Gouania willdenowi (assembly GCF_900634775.1). NCBI lineage: Eukaryota > Metazoa > Chordata > Actinopteri > Blenniiformes > Gobiesocidae > Gouania > Gouania willdenowi. Next base: position 34,354,291 of record NC_041050.1, on the reverse strand, counting down.
TGCTGCAACACTCGCTGTGGACATAGATGCGCAAACTTAAGTAAAGATAAATAAACCATTCTAAATATACCAGTGGTAATGTGTAATCACAACAGCATTTTGTAAAGATTAAATGTTCTTGTCGAGTCTCAACCCTACCACAAGTCCTTCAAATTAGAAATGGCTTCGTTATTATTATCTACAAGAGCAGATACATCAATGCTATGTTCTGTATGTCTTATGTAGAATTAGAGGTGTTTTAGGCACATTTAAAACAAATTTTTTCATTAAAAAGTAGGTTTGTATTGTACTAATATGAGATTCTTTATCCCTCAGATAAACCAGGAACGTGCCCTCGTGAGCTGCTTCACATTGATTCTTCTATTTGTCATGATTGGAGAAAATGTAACAATGACTATGATTGCCCTGGAGAAGAGAAGTGCTGCAACACTCGCTGTGGACAAAGATGCGCAAACTTAGGTAAATAAAAATAAGAAACCAATCTGGATAATCTTCCAAGAAATTCTGTACTTTTGAATATTGTTTTATCGGCTTTCCTTTCTGTATTTGAATCAGTGGCAAGGCCTGATCATGAAAGCATTTTGTAAAGATTAAATGTTCTTGTTGAGTCTCTCCCTACCTTTAAAAAGAGGCTGCATTATTATCTACAAGAGCAGATATATCATATATATGACATGTTATGTAGTCTGATGTTGAATTAGATGTGTTTTAATGTAGAGAACCCACCTCTAATGATTTTTATTTCTATCTACTAAAAACTATGTTTATTTTCTCCTGATATGATATTCTTTATCTCTCAGATAAACCAGGAATGTGCCCTCGTGAGCTGCTTCATATTGATTTTTCTCATTGTCATGATTGGAAGAAATGTAACAATGACTTCAATTGCCCTGGAGAAGAGAAGTGCTGTAACACTCGCTGTGGACAAAGATGCGCAAACTTAAGTAAGGATAACAAACCGACCCAGATAATCATTCTAAGTAATTTTTCATATTTTTAACATTGTTTTACATGCCTACCTTTCTTCATTATAATCCATAATGCTAATGTGTAATGAAAGCAACATTTTATGAAGAATAAATGTTTCTTGTTGAGTCTCACACCCCTACCACAAGTCCTTCTGGCTGCATTAATATTATCTACAAAAGCAGATATATAAATGCCATGTTCTGTACTGTTCTGTTTTTGTAGAAAAACAAGGTCTATTTTTCTTTTCATCAAAAAAACATTTTTTACTGATACATATTCTTCATCTCTCAGATAAACAAGGAACGTGCCCTCGTGAGCTTCTTCACATTGATTCTTCTCGTTGTCATGATTGGAAGAAATGTGACAATGACTATGATTGCCCTGGAGAAGAGAAGTGCTGCAACACTCGTTGCGGACAAAGATGCGGAAACTTAGGTAAAGATAATTGAACCAATCCGGATAATACTTTTTTGTATTTTTGAACATCGCTTAAGTTGCTTGCCTGAGCAGAATACAAGACAGTAAATACAATAAATTGTAAGTAAAATAATGAAAGTGAAGAGCATTAACAGTCTTTGCGGCCCTGAGGTGCTTTGGCAGACTGTTCCACAGAAAAAGCCGATAAAATTAGAATGACGCCTCAGCCTCACTGTGTGTGTGTGTGTGTGTGTGTGTGTGTGTGTGTGTGTGTGTGTGTGTGTGTGTGTGTGTGTGTGTGTGTGTGTGTGTGTGTGTGTGTGTGTGTGTGTGTGTGTGTGTGTGTCCTCACTTTAGGGATTTAGGTTCATGAGGTAAAAGCAGTTCTGACTAATAAACGGCCCAAGACTATTGAGACACTTAAAAACCAGTAAGAATTAAAGATGCTACTTGCAATCTTAGTAAAAGTTTCTCTCTCTCTCTCTGCCTCAGAAACAATAAATAAAACTGTAGTTTCATTCTGATTAAGCTGGAGAAAGTTTTCTGCCATCCAGGATTTGCTATCCAGAGTAAAAAGTTAAAAAGAGCATTCATTGAACTGGTGTCATCAGGAGACACTGAGATGTACAGCTGCATATCATCAGTGTAACTGTTGAAGTTCACTCTGTGCCTCCTGATGACATCATCAAGAGGGAGACAAATTGAACAAAAAAGGGCCTAAAATTGATCCCTAAGCATACCACGTTATTGATTTAACATGGCACAAATACATCAAGAGTGGTATGTTATATATCCATCCATCCCTCCATTTTCAGACCCACTTATTCCTGTTTGTCAGGGTCGCGGGGGTCTGCCAGTGCCAATCTCTGGCTCTGCATGTTTTATGTGTCTTATGTAAAATTAGTGGTATTTCAATTTTATAACTAAAATGATATTAATTTTGTACTAATACGATTTTCTTTATCCCTCAGATAAACCAGGAACGTGCCCTCTTGAGCTGCTTCACATTGATTCTTCTCGTTGTAATAAATGGAAGAAATGTAACAATGACTATGATTGCCCTGGAGAAGAGAAGTGCTGCAATACTCGCTGTGGACAAAGATGCGCAAACTTAGGTAAAGATTCTCAACAAACCAATCTGGTTAATCTTTCAAGTAGTTTTCTGTATTTTTGAACATTGTTTTATTTACTTGCCTTTCTCTATTTAAATCAGTGCTATAGTGTGATCACAAAAGCATTTTGTGAAAAAATTGTTGAGTCCCCTACCACAAGAAATGGCTGCATTATTATTATCAAGAGCAGATGCCATGTTCTTTGTCTTACGTAGAATTAGAGGTGTTTTAATGGAGAAAATCCACCTTTTTTTAAAATCAAAGACTTGTTTATTTTGTACTGATGTGAGACTCTTTATCGCTCAGATAAACAAGGGACGTGCCCTCGTGAGCTTCTTCACATTGATTCTTCTCGTTGTCATGATTGGAAGAAATGTAACAATGACTATGATTGCCCTGGAGAAGAGAAGTGCTGCAACACTCGCTGTGGACAAAGATGCGCAAACTTAAGTAACAATATATTGAATGCTCTGGTTGAGTGTCACCCCTACCAGCAGTTTACTTTAGAAATGGCTGCATTTTTATGGTCTACTAAAGCAGGATATATCATCAATTCCATGTTCTGTACATCCTATTTGAAATACAAAGTGTTTTAATGTAGAAAATCCACAATATTTAAAAAAACAAATATCATGTTTATATAATACTGAAACAAGATTCTTTTTCCCTCAGATAAACCAGGAACTTGCCCTCGTGCACTGCTTCACAGTAGTTCTTCTCTTTGTCATAAATGGAAGAAATGTGACAATGACTATGATTGCCCTGGAGAAGAGAAGTGCTGCAAAACTCGCTGTGGACATAAATGCACAAACTTAGGTAAAGGTGATATACAAACCATTTCAGTAATTTCACATATGTTTTGAACCTCTACAAAAGCAGGATATATGATCAATGTCATCTCCTTCAAGTCTTATGTAGATTTAGGTGTTGTATCTTGCTGTTTTTTTTATCCAAGACCATGTTTATTGTTTTTTGATATTAGATTTTTTTATCCCTCAGATAAACCAGGAACGTGTCCTCGTGCGCTGCTTCACAGTAGTGCTTCTCTTTGTCATGATTGGAAGAAATGTGACTGTGACTATGAATGCCCTAGAAAAGAGAAGTGCTGCAACACTCACTGTGGACATAAATGCACAAACTTACATGAAGGTGATTAAAAAAAACAATCAGTATAATCCTTTCAAGTTGATTTCTGTATTTTAATTGTTTATTTTGTTTGTTAAAACCAGTATTATAACATTATAACAAAATAAAAGAAGGCATTTTCAAGACTGTGGCATTGAAGCACTTCTTATATACTGTATTTCTCCAAATTTGTTTTTAAATTTTCATTTTTGTCTCCCAGAAAAAGCCGGATCCTGTCCAATTAAAGATCCAGAATCTACATTGCTTCATTGTGTTAGTGTTAACAAATGCACCTACGATCTTGAATGCAACGGTAGTGATAAGTGCTGCAGTTTTCGCTGTGGGACTGAATGCGTAGCACCACAAACAGGTGATTTATGAACTAAAATAGCAAATATGCCTGATTTCTAATTCCTAAAAAAACAAAAACCCTTTTAATCAAACACACTTGAGGTAGTATTCGGCCCTTCTCAGGTAGTTGGTATAGAGTTAGTTAGTGTATATAATGACAAACGGGTGATGTTATTGTTATAGTCGGTGGAAAGATACGGCGGTTCACGAAATCGATACAATATCTTGAAAAGGAAAAAAAAGACAAAAAACATTATTTTATTTCTTTAATCCTATGATATTTATTTAATCAAAATTGATTAGACTTTGAACTGTATGAGCTTTGAGTTTAAAAATGTTGTTCGAAACAACAAAACAACAAAATAATAAAAAAATGATGTTCAAAAGTCTAAAGCCTGAAAAGTGCCACTTCCAGACTAACAATTAATGGTGTTCTGAAACTAAAACCACACCGCTAATATGTGTTCATCATTATCATAACATCCTTTTCAAAAATCCACTTTCACCACGAGCAAGTGAAATAAAATATTATATTAAGTAAGAAAAGAGTCAATCCCCATCTTCCTGTAAAATGCACATTGTTTCTATGCTCAGACTTTCTTCATCATTCTCTGGTTAATGTCCGATATGTTTTTGAAAATATATTGTAACTTAAAAAAACAGGACGGCCACATATCTGAGTCTAATTTTACAAAAATTGGTCGATTGGGAACCAACATAATTTTTTTAAATTTGACCAAAGATAGGAGATAGAATTTTCAATTTGTAAAACTCATCCAGAATAAGGATATTGATCTGGATCATCCCCAAAATCATATCACTTGTTTCTCATTGCATTTCTAATATTTCCTTAATCAAAATAGGTCCATAAGTTTTTAATTAGACTGCTCACAAACAAACAGACAAATAAATGCAACTAAAAACATAACCTCCTTGTTGGAGGCAATATTGAATTGTAATGATACATTAGTAATATTATATTTTGGGTTCACCAGTAGATTTCCCCCCACTTTGTGTAAAAAACATGTTTTTATGCTTTTAACAACTGTGCTTGATGTGTAATTTATGTTCCTCAGATAAAAAAGGATCCTGTCCACTTCAGGACCCAGATAGTTCTTCACCTAATTGTGACAGAAAAGACAAATGCAACATTGACTTTGACTGTCAGGATGATAAGAAGTGCTGCAGTTTTCGCTGTGGGACTGAATGCGTGGACCCACACCAAGGTAAGCAAAAATACTTAAAGTAGAATAACTTTGCTTATGTACTGTGTTTCTAACAAACATGCCTGCTTTCCTCGATGTAGCTACTAAACATGTCAACATGTTAATAATTTGTTAAATCGTAATTTTATTGACATGAATTTTCCCCCCATTTTCAATTTTTATTGACCAAAAACTATGATTTTGAAATTCCTGTTGGCAAAAACCTCAGGAAGCAGGCATTGCATAAAGGTAGCTGAGCTTCAAGCCAAGCTAGGAGGATAACTTTTCTCTGTTTTTGTAGTTTGAAATGTGAGAATTCTTTTTTGTACCAGGGCTGTTAAAGATTATCATTGTCTCATATTTACCTAATTCTTTCTTCAGGACAAAAGCCTGGAAGGTGCCCTGACAATCACTCACACTGGTATCGGTATGGTTATAAAAAAGCTCGCAAATGCTCCAATGACTCAGACTGCCCCGGGAAAGAAAAGTGTTGTGGCTGCCGCTTTACACGTAGATGTACTAATCCCAGCCAAGGTGAAAATCTTTTGTAGCATTGAGTAATTTAGTTTTTCCACCTCTATGTCTGTGGTTTGCTAGAACTTGTTCAAAATCACAATTTACTATGAAAAAGCAAAAATTGGGATTATTTGTTTAACCTTAATTAACTTAGAAAAAAGGTTTCAAACCACTGTAGGGTTTCCTAATTATATAGGTAGCTCAGCGGACAAACGATCATTGTAGCCATTTGACTCAATATTTTAGAGAAAGCTACGGCCTAAAGATTATTTTATTTTTACATTATTATTATTTTATATTACACTATATCTTACTTAAACGGTGTGTGTGTGTGTGTGTGTGTGTGTGTGTGTGTGTGTGTGTGCGTGCGTGTGTGTGTGTGTGTGTGGATGTATATTAGTTTCTGCAGGGCAAGGAGGTAAACCAGGGTTTTGTCCCCGTTATCATCACCACTGGAGACGTCGTCATCATAGACACTGCAAGGATCGGTGCCATACTGACACTGACTGTCATGGAAGAAAGAAGTGCTGCTTCAAACGTTGTGGAAAGAAATGCCTGAACCCAGTGAAAAGTGAGACATAACAAAGATGAAACTAATTCTTGTCAATATCATTTTTGCTACTTTAAAGATGAGTTTTGTAACTGTGTTTTTGTCTTTTTTTTTATTCCTAGAGCACTATGGCCGTGGTTAAGGGCATCTGACGTGACGCCCCAGAGAGCTGGACTGATTGTGAACAACACAAGCTGTGATCCACCATCCTACAGGGACCACTATCAAACATATCAGAAGCATTTACTTGGATTGATGCAAAAATTCTTAATCAAACTCTGTTTTCCACCAAACTCCACTTGGCTCTATACTATTTGTAACGGTTAGTTCAGTTTGGCTTGAAATTGTTTCTTTAGTTTGATGAAATCCCTTTTCTTTAATGACAACCCTTCACATTAATGTTTCCATCAGTGAGATCATTCTTTGATCTAAAGACAAAGATTCTTCCTGCCAATAAATTCCTAGCTAATGCATTACATGTGTCATGTTTTTTTCATTACACTGAAGGTCAGTCAGATATTTAACAACTATCAATCTTTAAATATTCAAGGTATTAACGCTAGTGTTGGGGGTCTCATTGACACAATTCTCACTTGGTCATTAACTAACATCATCACTCCTGTTGATGAGATTCTCCCCACTTAGCTCTGGTTGCATGTGCAGCCATTGGAAAATCTTGAAACGACATTCATGGGAATCTGTTGAATTACTCTCCCTGTATAAAAGTGGGTCTTTATTGTTTTCTTTAGATCCAAAACATAAATGTTACTCTTGGAACCAAAACAATACATTCATAAATAAGGAACATAAAATACTGATATCTACATATCTAAAAATTCGAAAATATTTATCAAGACATGAATCAATCAACACCATATTGTAATAAAATGTGAACAAATGGTCAAAGATGAAAAAATCTAAGTTAAGGCTTTGGGGTTGTAAATGGATCTCTAACTCATTCTAGTCTCAAAACCATTTCAGAGTTAAAGATAAACCAGGTAAATACAAAATACACAAGTGGAAAAGCTTATTTAAAGGGGCTTTCTGAGCTAAACATAGAGTCAGGCAGTGATACAAAACATATACATTGTAAAATTAAGTTTAGGATACGTTTTAATCAAAATCAAGACTTCAAAAGTACATTAAAATCAGGACCAAGTAGGAAAACTTTAGCCTTGTTCTGATTAAGCTGGAGAAAGTTTTTTAGTTAGTTAAAAAGTTTTTTAAAAAAAAGAGGATCCACTGAACTGGTGTCATCAGGAGACACTGAGATGTACAGCTGCATATAATCAGCGTAACTGTTGAAGTTCACTCGGTGTCTCCTGATGACATCACAAATTGACAAGACAAAAAAGGGCCTAAAATTGATCTCTAAGTATACCAAGTTATTCATATAACATGGCACTGATACATCAACAGTGGTATGTTATATGTCTTATGAAGAATTATAAGTACAGTACTTTAATGAAAAAAATCTAGGATTAAAAAAAATATATATATTATCAAAAAGTATGTTTATTTTGTACTGATATGAGATTCTTTCTCCCTCAGAAAAACCAGGAACATGCACTCGTGCAGTGCTTCTCAGTGGTTCGGCTAACTGTCATGGTTGGACTAATTGTGAGAATGACTACGATTGCCCCGGAAAAAAGAAGTGCTGCAACACTCGCTGTGGATATAAATGCGCAAACATAGGTAAAGGTGATGAACAAACAAATTTGGATAATCTTTCAAGCAATTTACCTTATTTTTGAAGATTTTGTTTATTAGCCTGCCTTTCTCTATTTGAATTAGTGGTAATGTGTCATCATAACAGCATTTTGAGAAGAATAAATGCTCTTGCTGAGTTTATTATTATCTACAATAGCATTATATCATGAATTGAATATATCATATCAATGCCATGCTCTGTATGTAGATTTAGATGTGTATTAATTTAGAAAATCGAGGATTTTTAAAATTGTATTTTGTTCTTATCCAAGACCATGTTTATTGTTTTGTAATACTAAATATTTTATCCCTCAGATAAACCGGGAACGTCCCCTCATTCGCTCCTTCAGCATGGTTCACCTGATTGTCATAAATGGAAGAAATGTAACAATCACTACGATTGCCTGAGAGACGAGAAGTGCTTCAACACTCGCTGTGGACAAAGATGCGCAAACTTTGGTAAAGATACTTAAACCAGTCTGGATGGAGAATCCATCCAGAATGGTTTTTTTTAAACAATTGTACAATTTTTTTTAAAACAATTGTATTCTGCTGCCTTTCTTTATTTGAATCAGTGACAGCATTTTGTAAAGATCAAATGCTCTTGTTGAGTCTCACCACGACCAAAAGTCTGTCATTTTCAAAACAGCTGCATCATCATTATCTACAGAAGTAGGATATATCATCAATGCCATGTTCTGTACATCTTACTGTATCTGAAAAAGGCATTTTAATGTAGGAAATTTAGGAATTTTTTTTGCACTGATTTGAGATTCTTTATCCCTCAGATAAACCAGGAACGTGCCCTCGTCCGCTGCTTAACAGTGGTTCATCTAATTGTCATAAATGGAAGAAATGTGACTCGGACTATGATTGCCCTGGACACGTGAAGTGCTGCAACACTCGCTGTGGACATCGATGTGCAAAATTGGGTAAATAAAATAAAATTTAAAAAAAAACAATCTGACTTTTCTTTAAAAATAAATTTATTTGCCTTCGTTTTTCCATTTGAATAAATTACAGTGTAATCGCGACAGCATTTTGTAAAGAATAAATGTTATTGTTGAGTTACACCCCTACTACAAGTCCATCCCTTTAGAAATAGAAATAGATTATTATTTTTATCTACAAAAGCAGACATATCATCAATGTCATGTTTTGTACGTCTTATGAAGATTAATTGTGTTTTTTTGTAGAAAATCCAGGATTTTTTTTCAAACAAAAACTATGTTTTTTTGTACTAACACGAGATTCTTTATCATTTAGATAAACCAGGAACGTGCCTTCATGAGCTGTTTCACAGTGGTTCTTCTAATTGTCATAAATGGAAGAAATGTAACAATGACTATGATTGCCCTGGAAAAAAGAAGTGCTGCAACACTCACTGTGGAGATAGATGCGCAAACTTCGGTAAAGATAAATAACAAGTCAATCTAGATAATGTTTCAACAAATCTTCCTCTATTGCTTAATAATACTAAATTTTTTATCCCTCAAATAAACCAGGAATGTCCCCTCGTTCGCTCTTTCGGCATGGTTTGCCTCATTGTCATAAATGGAAGAAATGTGACAATGAGAATGACTGCCCCAGAGATGAGAAGTGCTTCAACACTCGCTGTGGACAAAGATGCACAAACTTACATGAAGGTAATTAACAATACCAATCAGCATAATCTTTTCAAGTAGATTTCTGTACTTTGTTTTGTTTAATTTTGGCCTCTTCTTCTTTGTTTAAACCAGTGTAAACTTGTAATCATTGTACCATGTTAACTGCTATTTGGTTTCATAACATAAAATCAAATCAAAGCCATTTCAAGATTGCTGACATCTAAGTACTTTTTGTATTTTTCTCCGTAGTTGTTTTTATATTGTAATTTTTGTCTCCCAGAAAAACCAGGATCATGTCCACTTCGTGAGTCCTATTTGCATCATTGTGACAGTGTTGACAAATGCAACTACGACAATGATTGCAGCGGTGATCATAAGTGTTGCAGTTTTCGCTGCGGGAATGAATGTGCAGCACCAAAAGCAGGTGATTTATGAACTATAAAACGGCAAATGTTGACAACAAATGTTCCCGTTTTCTTTTATGTATGCCAGTGATGGTTTTTATTCATAAAAACTGATATGAGTTTATAACACCCACAGACCAACAGTTGCAGTCTAAACAATAACTTTTGTGCTACAATAGGCCATGAAACAGTATTTTCTAAATTCTTACAACTATCTTTAATTGTGAGGCTTATAAGGGATCTCGTTTACAACCAAAATTTCCCTCCACAGATCATCCCAGTGTTTTCTAAATCATAAAAAAAAAACAAAAAAAAATAACTTTTGATCCAAACACACTTGAGGTAGTATTTGGAGATTCTAAGGTAGTTGGTATAGACTTAGTTCTTTTATATGACAAAAATGTGAGTATTATTGTCGTAGGGGTGGGACAATACAGTGAGTTCATGATATGATATGCAATACAAGGCTTACAAAATGAATACAATAAAATACGTTGATAAGGAAAAAAATAATCTTTTAAAAATTATTTTATTTATTAATTCCTGTAATATTTCCTTAATCAAAATTGATAGGACTTTCAACTATAGTTTCAAAAAAATAATAATTTTTTATATATACATTAGGGATGTAACGATTAATCGTAAGGCAGTTAAAAATTGATTCATAGGTAAAACGATTCACATCGATGCTGTGAAAATTGAATCGCAGTACTTTTTTTAACCAGCAGAGGGCGCTACCCAGAAGTGTTGGCGGCGAGCGAAATCTGCTAATACTTTCTTTCTGTCCGTCTTCTACTCTTAAACATATTCATAATTGATTCCTTACCCCTATAGCACCGAAAGAATATCTGTACTATTACGTGAACATCTGTAAAAGTCACGTTTTTCTATTAGCTCTGTTTGCTAGCATAGCATCTCTTCTTCACTGCAAAATATCTGCATGCCAACCGACCACTGGGTTACCAGCGCCCTCTGCTGGTTCAAACAAATATCTGACCTAAAGACAGTAAAATGACAGTTTTTTTTTTTTTTTTTTTTTTTTTAAGTCCAATTGTTAAGGCCCAAAACACATTTTCAGTTGCACTTTTAAAAAGAAAAATAACTATTATGCAGTTTTGTATTGTTTACTATACAACCAGAATTTAAATAATAAGCTTCTTCATTTGTATTCCTTTATTTATTTCATTCAAGATTTATTTTTAGTTAAATTGCATTGTTTTGAATAGTTTATCAAGGGATTCTTTTGACAATGAAAAATAGTATAGTATTTTCCCAAAAAAAATAAAGGAACATTTTTCAGTCACTTTTCTTAGTAACAGATTTGAAATTCTGAAACTAAAACCCCACAGCTAATATATGGTCATAATTATTATAACGTACTTTAAAAAAAATCCACCAGAGACTGTTTATGATTCACACACTTCTTTTGCTGACCTGTGGGGTAGGAAACATACATCTGCTGAATCTAGTCTACACATAACAGAACAGCAGCAAAAAGCGTAAGACGATCCCCAACTCATATTTACATGGTATCCAGTTATTTTGAATAACTGATTCCAACGCCACTGGAGTTCTCCTCTATTCTAATCGATGTGGGCTTTATATACATGAACTGCTTATTGAAGATCCATATAAAGCAAATCTCCATGAGCAAGTGAAAAGAATTATTTCATATTTCCTGAAAGTCCATTATATTTTAATTAGACTGTACACAAACAAACAAATAAATAAATGCTGGTAAAAACATAACCTCCTTGGTGGAGGTAATAATGAATTGTAATGATACCTTTCTTCAATGAATGGCAACATCATTATCATTCACACTCCACTAAGACAGACAGATGTATTACATATTTATTGCATGGCATAAGTTTATACCCGAGTTATTTTTTCAATCAACTAGTAGTTATTTTTTATTTTTTCTATGTTGTGTGTATTTTGGTTAATGTTGTTGTGTATTATGTATGCTTTGGTTATATTTTATTTTCTGTGTGAATGTGGTTTGTACATCATATCTAATTTGTTTGTTGTACTTTAGAACTGTTCTGCATATATAGTCTGTGATGTACACCTCCAGGAAGAATAGCTATTGCTTTTGTAGTATAGCTAATGGGGATCTAAATAAAAGACAGACAGACAGACAGACAGACAGACAGACAGACAGACAGACAGACCATACCATACCATACAGTATGTGTTGTCTTTGAGCTGAATGTAGTAAAGTAAATGCGTCAGATTGATTTTCCCCCCTTTGGGTAAAAATCAGGTTTTTCTGCTGTTAACAACGATGCCTGACATGTATTTTCCGTCTCTCAGAAAAAAAAGGATCCTGTCCACTTCATGGCCGAGACAGATCTTGGGCCAATTGTGACAAAAAGGACAAATGCAACAACGACTTTGAATGCCGGGGTGGTCAAAAGTGCTGCAGTTTTCGCTGTGGGACTGAATGTGTGAACCCACACAAAAGTAATTCTTGAACTGATAAGTAAAATATTTAAAGTAGAATATCTTTGCTTTTGTACTGTGTTTCCAACAATTATGCCAGCTTTCAACATTGATAGTGTGTAAACACAGAAGAGGGGACCTGCTATAGTTTTATCAGGTTATAACAATGTTTCCCAGTTTAACCCACCAACAGGGTGCAGTTAAGAAAAATAAAGGCAAGTCGAAAATATCAAACTCCCCCACAACCCTGAAATAGGACAAAGTGGGTCTGAAAATGGATGGATAGAAAATGTCAAAGTCACACTAGACAAAAAAACATAAAAGCCAGTATAAACACAAGACTGGCAATATGTTTACCCAATTTAATGTTCACAGGCCTTCAGGTCCTGACACAAACATGTAAACTACTGCTTTAAATCTATGTATAATGTATTCATTTAGGATGGATCACCCTGCAGTATTTGATGTACAGCTATAGGCATGTCAACATGTTATTCACTTGTTAATTCATAATTTAATTGACATGTTTACTACTTTTTTCATTCTCATTGACCAAAACATTTGATTTAAAGCCAAGCTCGGACAACTTTTCTTGTGAATGTGAGAATTTTTTATTTTGTTAACAAGTGAGACAAATATAAAATTGTAACAACACAATTAAAGATGATCAGTGTCTTATATTTACTCATTTCTTTCTTCAGCACAGAAGCCTGGAAAGTGCCCTGACAACCGCTCTCATTGGTATCGGTACGGTTATAAAAAGGCTCACAAATGCTCTGATGACTCTGACTGCCCCGGGAACCAGAAGTGTTGCGGCTGCCGCTCTGAACGTAGATGTGCTGATCCATGCTCAGGTGACTGACGACTCAATGAAGAAAATCTCTTTTGTAGCATTGACTAATTTAATTTGTTCCACCTCTATGTCTGTGGTTTGCCAGAACTTGTAAACAGTTGTGGTTTATACAAAGTTATTGTTTACCTTTAATGAACTTAAGATATATATGTATATGTATATGTATATATATATATATATATATATATATATATATATATATATATATATATATATATATACATATACATATATACATATACATATATATATATATATATAAAGTTTAATAATATGTATGATTTTATGCTATCATGGTTTCCTGATAGCTCAGCTGACAATAATGATCTCTTAAGCCATTTGATTCAAGATTTAAGACTAAGCTCAGGCCGAAGACTTTATTTACTTACGGTATTTATTTTGGAGATTACTAAAAGATTGTTAGGATTTATTGTCCCAAACTAGGAAATTGGCTAATTTGCTCATGCTAAATTAATTATTCAACATTAACGGTGTTAATGCATTTAAAAAGGTTTTCTTCGGAATAACTTCCTGGATAGTCAAAAACTTGCTTTATAGGGAAAGTGATTACAAAGAAAAAATGTGTAATGTTATCTCTTACTTAAATCTTGTTTAACTTTTTAACTTGTGAGTGTGTGTGTGTGTGTGTGTGTGTGTGTGTGTGTGTGTGTGTGTGTGTGTGTGTGTGTGTGTGTGTGTGTGTGTGTGTGTGTGTGTGTGTGTGTGTGTGTGTGTGTGTGTATTAGTTTCTACAGGGCTAGGAGGGAAACCAGGGTTTTGTCCCCGTCACGATCAGCTCTGGAGATGGTTTCACCATAAAAACTGCAAGGATCGGTGCCATAGTGACAATGACTGTCATGGAAGAAAGAAGTGCTGCTTCAAACGTTGTGGAAAGAGATGCCTGAACCCATTAAAAAGTAAGATAAAACAAAGATGAAACAAATTCTTGTCAATATAATTTTTGCTACTTTAAAGACTGTGTTTTTGCCTTTGTTTTTCCCAGAGCACTATGGCCGTGGTTAAGGGCATCTGACATGTCGTCCCAGAGAGCTGGACTGATTGTGAACAACACATACTGTGTTAATCCATCATCCTGCAGAGATCACTACCAAACACCACAGAAGCATTTACTTGGATTGATGCAAAAATCCTAATCAAACAACGTTTTTAACCAAATTCCACTTGGCTTTAGACTATTTGTAATGATTTGTTCAGTTTGGCTCTAAATTGTTGCTTTAGTTTGATTAAATCACATTTCTTTAATGACTGTGAGATCTTCCCTTGATCTAAAGACAAAGTAATATGATTCTTCCTGCCAATAAATTCCTATCTATTGCATTACATTCAAATGTGTCGTGAATTTTTCATTACGCTGAAGGTCGGCCCTATTCAACAACTATTTATAATTCAATTGTCAAGGTATTATCTCTAGGGTCTCATTAACACAATTCCCCCTTGGTTATCAAACAATATCATTACTCCTATTGATGAGATTCTCCCCACTTAACTTTGGCTACATGTGTAGCCATTGGAAAATCTTCAAACAAAACTTATAAGAACTTGTTACATTGCTTTCTCTGTATATAAGTGACTCAACAATGGTTTCTTAAGAAACAAAACAGAAATGTTACTTTTGGACCAAGTACAACACAACATTACTCCAGATAAACCAGGTCTTCAGACATCCAAAGAAATGCAGTACATCTAAAAACCAAAATACAGAAGTGGAAAAGCGTATATAAAACGGTCTTCCCAAACTGAACATGGAGTCAAGCAGTGATACAAAACATATACATTGTACAATTAAGTTGGTAAGACTCCAAGGGTACATTACATTGTAATCTAGGTAAAAGTTTCTCTCTCTGGGCCTCAGGATCCAAAACTAAAACTTAAGTTTTGTTCTGATTAAGCTGGAGAAAGTTTTCTGCCATTCAGGATTTGATGTCCAGAATAAAAAGTTAAAAAGAGGATCCACTGAACTGGTATCATCAGGAGACACTGAGATGTACAGCTGCATATCATCAGCGTAACTGTTGAAGTTCACTCCGTGCCTCTTGATGACATCACCAAGAGGGAGACAAATTGAACAAAACAGGGCATAAAAGAATCCCCAAGCATACCACGTTATTCATATAACATAGCACTGATGCATCAACAGTGGTATGTTATGTTCTTGTGTAGAATTAGATGTACAACATTTTAATAAAAAAAATTTAAGACTTTTTAAAAAATGTTTTATCAAAAAGTATGTTAATTTTGTACTGATACGAAATTTTTTCTCCCTCAGAAAAACCGGGAACTTGCCCTCGAGCGCTGCTTCACGGTGGTTCGACTAAATGTCATGGTTGGAATAATTGTGACAATGACTACGATTGCCCCAGACAACAGAAGTGCTGCAACACTCGCTGTGGATACAAATGTGCAAACATAGGTAAAGGTGATGAACAAACAAATCTGGTTCTTTCAAGGAATTTACCGTATTTTTGAAGATTTTGTTTATTTGCCTGCCTTTATTTTATTCAGTGGTAATGTGTAATCACAATGGCATTTTGTATAGATCAAATACTCTTATTGAGTCTATTCCTACAAAGTCTTTAACTTGCGAAATGGCTGCAATATTATTATCTACAAGAGCTGATATATCAATGCTATGATCTATATGTCTTGTGTAGAAAAAGAGGCGTTTTTATGTGTTTTGATTAATAAAATCTAGGAGTTTTTAAAATGAAAAAAAACTATGGTTTTTTTGTACTGATACAAGATTCTTTATCCCTCAGATAAACCAGGAACGTGCCCTCGTGAGCTGCCTCACTGTGATTCTTCTCTTTGTAATACATGGTGGAAATGTAACAATGACTATGATTGCCCTGGAGAAAATAAGTGCTGCAACACTGGCTGTGGACAAAGATGTACAAACTTAGGTAAAGATAATTAACAAACAAATCTGAAATATTCACTAAGAAGATTTCTAGATTTTTTTTAAAACAATTGTAATCAGCTGCCTTTCTCCAATTGAATCAGTGGTAATAAGAATAAATGGTCTTGTTGAGTCTCACATCAACCAGCAGTCCTTAACTATTGAAACGGCTGCAAAGTTATCATCTACAAAAGCAGGATGTTTCATCAATGTCATGTTTTGTACATCTTCTGTAAAATAAGAGGTGTTTTAACGCAAAAGTCTTTTTTTTTTTTTTTTTTAAATCAAACACTGTTTACTTTGTACTGATATGATATTCTTTATCCCTCAGATAAACCAGGAACGTGCCCTCGTGACCTGCTTCACATAGATTCTTCTATTTGTCATGATTGGAAGAAATGTGACAATGACTATGATTGCCCTGGAGAAGAGAAGTGCTGCAACACTCGCTGTGGACAAAGATGCGCAAACTTAGGTAAAAATACTTAAACCAATCTAGATAATATTTGTAGCAATTTTTGGTATGTTTTAAACATGTTTTAATTGTTGCCTTTCTTTTTCCATTTGAGTTAATGGTAATGTGTAATGAGAAAAAAAAAAGTCTTGTCTAGTCTCACCCCAACCACAAGTCCTTGACTTTAAAAATGGCAGCATTATTATTATCTATATATCATTATTGCTAGGTTCTATACGTGTTATGGAAAATTAGATGTTCTTTTAAAAGCAAATTTTTTTAACTTTTGGCCACTAGGGGCGCCAGACCGGAAAGTTTCATGCAAGCGCCCCGAGTGGCCACAAAAGCGCTGCAGCACTGTCGCAAAAATCATCAAACAGTCAATCAAAAGGCAGGGAGGCTGGCCTGACTGTGTATGCAGACAGTAGTTGACCTGTAACTTCGGGATAAGGACTGACTCTAATAGCTGGGCTCACGCCGCGGCTACAGTCTATGGGCTGGAGGAGCAGCCGCCACCACCGCCGCACTCCTCTGCCCAACGCTGGAGGCCCGGTGCTCGCATCGGTGGCGCTCCCACCCTACTCCTTGGCCTCGCCGCAGTCGACGACCCCCTTCGCCAAGGGTCGGCGCAGCGGACGGGGTCAAGGCAGACAGGCGACCCCGCGCACGCTGGGTTGCCTGTCCCCTGTGACCACCGGAGAAGGGGGCCGACAACAGCGCCGAAGCCAGGGAATAGGGAGGAAGTACCACTGACGCGGGCCAAGCACTGGGTCTCCGGCGGTGGGGAGAAGAGTGCTGCAGTGGCGGCTGCTCCTCCAGCCCATACACTGTAGCCACAGCACGCTTCGCAACCCAGCCCTGAGAGCCAATCCTTATCTTGAAGTTATGGATCTGACTTGCCGACTTCCCTTAATAAAGAATCCACTGAACTATCGCAGCGATTAGTGCACCATTAACCCAACACGAAACTACCAAATTGCGCTCTTTTTGCTGGAAACAAAGGCTAACTCATTTCAGCTGCCCACAGCAATGGCGTCGGGTCGGGAAATGCCTGTATGTTGTGATGACACGTGAGAACTATATATATCCAAGCCTGTGGTCATGTGACTGTCGTAAGGTGAAATGTCCAGGCATTCTCCAAGTCACATGACCTGGTGAAAGACGGTCCGTCTCCGCAAAACGTACATAGTCGGTACTTCAAAAAGGAAGCCCCGCTCACAGCATTGATACTGTCAAGCACTGTAAATTGGCCCGAGGAATCATTTAAAATAACTCATATGGGTCAAGTCTTTAGGTCAAAAAGTCTACGGTGTGCCTTTAATGTAGAAAATCCAGGTTTTTTTTTTTTTTAAAACTGTGTTTATTTTGTACTGATATGAGATCATCTATCTTTCAGATAAACCAGGAACGTGCCCTCGTGCGCTCCTTCACATTGATTCTTCTCGTTGTCATGATTGGAAGAAATGTAACAATGACTATGATTGCCCTGGGGAAGAGAAGTGCTGCAAAACTCGCTGTGGACAAAGATGCGCAAACTTAGGTAAAAATACAGTAATTAACAAATCAATGTGGATGGATAATCCACTAGGTAGCTTTCTGGATATTTTTAAAAAAAATTGTATTTGGCTACCTTTCTTTAGTGTGTAATAATCACAGCATTTTGTAAAGATCAAATGCTCTTGTTGAGTTTCACCCCTACAACAAGTCCTTCACTTTAGAAATGACTGCATAATTATCATCTAAAAAAGCAAATATCATGTCAATGCTATGTTCTATATGTCTTATGTAGAACAAGAGGTGTTTTAATGTATAAAATCGAGGATTTTATAAAATCAAAAACAATGTTTTTTTTTTTGTACTGATACAAGATTCTTTATCCCTCAGATAAACCAGGAACGTGCCCTCGTGAGCTGCTTCACATTGATTCTTCTCTTTGTAATAAATGGTGGAAATGTAACAATGACTATGATTGCCCTGGAGAAGATAAGTGCTGCAACACTGGCTGTGGACAAAGATGTGCAAACTTAGGTAAATATAATTAACAAACAAAACTGAAATATTCACTAAGATTTCTGGATTTTTTGAGAAAAAAAATGGATTTGCCTGCCTTTCTCTAATTGAATCAGTGGTAATAACAATAAATGGTCTTGTTGAGTCTCTCCCCAAACAACAGTCTTTCAATTTTGAAACGGCTGCATTGTTATCATCTACAAAAGGAGGATACATCATCAATGTCATGTTTTGTACGTCTTATGTAAAAAAGGAGGTGTTTTAAAAAAGGTCCACAATTTTTTTACATTAAATCAAAAGCTATGTTTATTTTGTACTGATATAAAATCATTTATCCCTCAGATAAACCAGGAACGTGTCCTCGTGAGCTGCTTCAGATCGATTCTTCTCTTTGTCATGAATGGAAGAAATGTGACAATGACTATAATTGCCCTGGAGAAGAGAAGTGCTGCAACACTCGCTGTGGACAAAGATGTTCAAACTTAGGTAAATATACTTAAACCAATCCAAATAATCTTTCTCGCAATTTTTGGGATTTTTTGAATTTTTTTTATACTTTCCTTTCTTTTTCAATTTGAATTAATGATAATATGTAATCACAACAGAATTTTGTGAAAAACAAATGCACTTGTGGAGTCTCATCCATACCACAAGTCATTCACTTTAAAAATGAGCATTATTATTATCTACAAAAGCAGATATATCATCAGTGCCAAGTTGTATTAGTCTAATGGAGAATAAGATGTTTTTTTAATGTAGAAAAACTAGGGGTTTATTTTATTAAAAAAACTGTTTATTTTGTACTGATATGAGATCATTTATCTTTCAGATAAACCAGGAACGTGCCCTCGTGCGCTCCTTCACATTGATTCTTCTCGTTGTCATGATTGGAAGAAATGTGACAATGACTATGATTGCCCTGGGGAAGAGAAATGCTGCAAAACTCACTGTGGACAAAGATGCGCAAACTTAGGTAAAAATGCAGTAATTAACAAACCAATGTGGATGGATAATCCACTAGGTAGCTTTCTGGATAATTTTTAAAAAAATTGTATTTGGCTACCTTTCTTTAGTGTGTAATAATCACAGCATTTTGTAAAGATCAAATGCTCTTGTTGAGTTTCACCCCTACTACAAGTCATTCACTATAGAAATGACTGCATTATTATCATCTAAAAAAGCAAATATCATGTCAATGCTATGTTCTATATGTCTTATGTAGAACAAGAGGTGTTTTAATGTATAAAATCGAGGATTTTATAAAATCAAAAACAATGTTTTTTTTTTTGTACTGATACAAGATTCTTTATCCCTCAGATAAACCAGGAACGTGCCCTCGTGAGCTGCTTCACATTGATTCTTCTCTTTGTAATAAATGGTGGAAATGTAACAATGACTATGATTGCCCTGGAGAAGATAAGTGCTGCAACACTGGCTGTGGACAAAGATGTGCAAACTTAGGTAAAGATAACTAACAAACAAATCTGAAATATTCACTAAGATTTCTGGATTTTTTGAGAAAAAAAATGGATTTGCCTGCCTTTCTCTAATTGAATCAGTGGTAATAACAATAAATGGTCTTGTTGAGTCTCTCCCCAACCAACAGTCTTTCAATTTTGAAACGGCTGCATTGTTATCATCTACAAAAGGAGGATACATCATCAATGTCATGTTTTGTACGTCTTATGTAAAAAAGGAGGTGTTTTAAAAAAGGTCCACAATTTTTTTACATTAAATCAAAAGCTATATTTATTTTGTACTGATATAAAATCATTTATCCCTCAGATAAACCAGGAACGTGTCCTCGTGAGCTGCTTCAGATCGATTCTTCTCTTTGTCATGAATGGAAGAAATGTGACAATGACTATAATTGCCCTGGAGAAGAGAAGTGCTGCAACACTCGCTGTGGACAAAGATGTTCAAACTTAGGTAAAAATACTTAAACCAATCCAAAAAATCTTTCTAGCAAATGTTGGGATTTTTTGAATTTTTTTTACATTTGCCTTTCTTTTTCAATTTGAATTAGAAGGAAATGTGTAATCACGCCAGAATTTAGTGAAAAATAAATGTTCTTGTGGAGTCTCATCCCTACCACAAGTCCTTGACTTTAAAAATGGCTGCATTATTATTATCTACAAAAGCAGATATATCATCAGTGCCAAGTTGTATTAGTCTAATGGAGAAATTTATGTTTTTTTAATGTAGAAAATCCAGGGTTTAAATTTATTTAAAAAACTTTTTATTTAGTACTGATATGAGATCAATTATCTTTCAGATAAACCAGGAACGTGCCCACGTGGGCTGCAAAACATTGATTCTTCTCTTTGTCATGATTGGAAGAAATGTAACAATGACTATAGTTGCCCTGGAGAAGTGAAGTGCTGCAAAACTCACTGTGGACAAAGTTGCGCAAACTTAGGTAAAGATACAGTAATTAACAAACCAATCTGGATGGATAATCCACTAAGTAGATTTCTAGATTTTTTCAAAACAATTGTATTTCGCTGCCTTTCTTTATTTGAATCAGTGTGTAATCATGACAGCATTTTGTAAAAATAAAATGCTCTTGTTGAGTTTCATCTCTACTACAAGTCCTTTAGAAATGACTGCATTATTATCAACTAAAAGAGAAAAAGTAATCTCAATACAATGTTCTTTATGTCTTACGGAAAAGAAAAGATGTTTTAATGGAAAAAATTGAAGATTTTACAAAATCAAAATCTATGTTATTTTTTTGTACTGATACAAGATTCTTTATCCCTCAGATAAACCTGGAACGTGCCCTCATGAGCTGCTTCACATTGATTCTTCTCTTTGTAATAAATGGAAGAAATGTGACAATGACTATGATTGCCCTGGAGAAGAGAAGTGCTGCAACACTGGCTGTGGACAAAGATGCGCAAACTTAAGTAAACATAAATGAGAAACCAATCTGGATAGGTCACTATAAAGATTTCTGGATTTTTTAAGAAAAAAATGTATTTGCCTAACTTTCTCTAATTGAATCAGTGGTAATAAGAATAAATAGTCTTAAGTCTCACCCCAACCAGCAATCCTAAACTTTTGAAACGGCTGCATTGGTATCATCTACAAAAGCAGGATATATCATCAATGTCATGTTTTGTACGTCTTATGTAAAATAAGAGGTGTTTTAATGCAAAGGAAAAAAATCAAGGATTGTACTGATATGAGATTATTTATCTCTCAGCTAAACCAGGAACGTGTCCTCGTGAGCTGCTTCAGATCGATTCTTCTCTTTGTCATGAATGGAAGAAATGTAACAATGACTATAATTGCCCTGGAGAAGAGAAGTGCTGCAACACTCGCTGTGGACAAAGATGTTCAAACTTAGGTAAATATACTTAAACCAATCCAAATAATCTTTCTAGCAATTTTTGGGATTTTTTTTAATTTTTTTTATACTTTCCTTTCTTTTTCAATTTGAATTAATGATAATGTGTAATCACAACAGAATTTTGTGAAAAACAAATGCACTTGTGGAGTCTCATCCCTACCACAAGTCATTCACTTTAAAAATGGCTGCATTATTATTATCTACAAAAGCAGATATATCATCAGTGCCAAGTTGTATTAGTCTAATGGAGAATAAGATGTTTTTTTAATGTAGAAAAACTAGGGGTTTATTTTATTTAAAAAACTGTTTATTTTGTACTGATATGAGATCATTTATCTTTCAGATAAACCAGGAACGTGCCCTCGTGGGCTGCAACACATTGATCCTTCTCTTTGTCATGATTGGAAGAAATGTAACAATGACTATAATTGCCCTGGAGAAGAGAAGTGCTGCAAAACTCACTGTGGACAAAGATGTGCAAATTTAGGTAAAGATACAGTAATTAACAAACCAATCTGGATGGATAATCCACTAAGTAGATTTCTCGATTTTTTCAAAACAATTATATTTGGCTGCTTTTCTTTATTTGGATCAGTGTTTAATAATCACAGCATTTTGGAAAGATAAAATACTCTTGAGTTTCACCCCTACTACAAGTCCTTCACTTTAGAAATGGCTGCATTATTATCATCTAAAAGAGCAAATATCATATCAATACTGTGTTCTTTATGTCGTACGGAAAACAAGAGATGTTTTAATGTATAAATTTGAGGATTTTACAAAATCGAAAACTATGTTTTTTTTTTTTGTACTGATACAAGATTCTTTATCCCTCAGATAAACCAGGAACGTGCCCTCATGAGCTGCTTCACATTGATTCTTCTCTTTGTAATAAATGGAAGAAATGTAACAATGACTATGATTGCCCTGGAGAAGAGAAGTGCTGCAACACTGGCTGTGGACAAAGATGCGCAAACTTAAGTAAATATAAATGAGAAACCAATCTGGATAAGTCACTATAAAGATTTCTGGATTTAAAAAAAAAATGTATTTGCCTAACTTTCTCTAATTGAATCAGTGGTAATAAGAATAAATAGTCTTAAGTCTCACCCCAACCAGCAATCCTAAACTTTTGAAACGGCTGCATTGGTATCATCTACAAAAGCAGGATATATCATCAATGTCATGTTTTGTACGTCTTGTGTAAAATAAGAGGTGTTTTAATGTAAAAAAAAATCAAGGATTGTACTGATATGAGATTATTTATCTCTCAGATAAACCAGGAACGTGTCTTCGTGAGCTGCTTCACATCGATTCTTCTCTTTGTCATGATTGGAAGAAATGTAACAATGACTATGATTGCCCTGGAGAAGAGAAGTGCTGCAACACTCGCTGTGGACAAAGATGTTCAAACTTAGGTAAATATACTTAAACCAATCCAAATAATCTTTCTAGCAATTTTGGTGACTTGCTTTAAAATTTTCCTTTCTTTTTCAATTTGAATTAATGATAATGTGTAATCACAACACAATTTTGTGAAAAATAAATGTTCTTGTGGAGTCTCATCCCGACCACAAGTCATTCACTTTAAAAATGGCTGCATTATTATTATCTACAAAAGCAGATATATCATCAGTGCCAAGTTGTATTAGTCTAATGGAGAATAAGATGCTTTTTTAATGTAAAAAATCCAGGGGTTTATTTTATTTAAAAAACTGTGTTTATTTTGTTCTGATATGAGATCATTTATCTTTCAGATAAACCAGGAACGTGCCCACGTGGGCTGTATCACATTGATCCTTCTCGTTGTCATGATTGGAAGAAATGTGACAATGACTATGATTGCCCTGGAGAAGTGAAGTGCTGCAAAACTCGCTGTAGACATAGATGCGCAAACTTAGGTAAAGATAATTAACAAACCAATCTGGATGGATAATCCACTAGGTAGCTTTCTGGATTTTTTTTCAAAACAATTGTATTCGGCTGCCTTTCTTTATTTGAATCAGAGCAATAATCACAGCATTTTGTAAAGATCAAATGCTCTTGTTGAGTTTCACCCCTACTACAAGTCCTTCACTTTAGAAATGGCTGCATTATCGTCATCTAAAAGAGCAAATATCATACCAATGCTGAGTTCTATATGTCTTATGCAGAACAAGAGGTGTTTTAATGTATAAATTAGAGGATTTTATAAAATCAAAAATTATGTTTTTTTTTGTACTGATACAAGATTCTTTATCCCTCAGATAAACCAGGAACGTGCCCTCATGAGCTGCTTCACATTGATTCTTCTCTTTGTAATACATGGTGGAAATGTAACAATGACTATGATTGCCCTGGAGAAAAGAAGTGCTGCAACACTGGCTGTGGACAAAGATGTGCAAACTTAGGTAAAGATAATTAACAAACAAATCTGAAATATTCACCAAGTAGATTTCTGGATTTTTTGACAAAAATAATGGATTTGCCTGCCTTTCTGTAATTGAATCAGCAATAATAATAGTACAGTCTTGTTGAGTCTCACCCCAACCAGCAGTCATGAACTTTTGAAACGGCTGCATTGTTATCATCTACAAAAGCAGGATATATCATAAATGCCCTGTTTTGTAAGTCTTGTGTAAAATAAGAGGTGTTTTAATGTAAAAAAAAAAAAATCATAGGCATCTATTTCAAATAAAAAACTTTGATTATTTTGTCCTGATATGTGATTCTTTATCCCTCAGATAAACCAGGAACGTGTCCTCGTGAGCTGCTTCACATTAATTCTTCTCTTTGTCATGATTGGAAGAAATGTGACAATGACTATGATTGCCCTGGAGAAGAGAAGTGCTGCAACACTGGCTGTGGACAAAGATGTTCAAACTTAGGTAAATATACTGAAACCAATCCAAATAATCTTTCTAGCAATTTTGGGGACTTTTATTTAAAATGTTCCTTTCTTTTTCAATTTGAATTAATGATAATGTGTAATCACAACAGAAATTTGTGAAAAATAAATGTTCTTGTGGAGTCTCATCCCTACCACAAGTCCTTCACTTTAAAAATGGCTGCATTATTATTATTATCTACAAAAGCAGATATATCATCAGTGCCAAGTTGTATTAGTCTAATGGAGAATTAGATGTGTTTTTAACGTAAAAAAAACTAGGGGTTTATTTTATTTTAAAAACTGTGTTTATTTTGTACTGATATGAGATCATTTATCTTTCAGAAAAACCAGGAACGTGCCCACGTGGGCTGTATCACATTGATCCTTCTCGTTGTCATGATTGGAAGAAATGTGACAATGACTATAATTGCCCTGGAGAAGTGAAGTGCTGCAACACTCGCTGTAGACAAAGATGCGCAAACTTGGGTAAAGATAATTAACAAACCAATCTGGATGGATAATCCACTAAGTAGATTTCTGAATTTTTTTTAAAACAATTATATTTGGCTGCCTTTCTTTATTTGAATCAGTGTGTAATAATCACAGCATTTTGTAAAGATCAAATGCTCTTGTTGAGTTTCACCCCTACTACAAGTCCTTCACTTTAGAAATGACTGCATTATTATCATCTAAAAGAGCAAATATCATATTAATGCTGTGTTCTATATGTCAAAAACTGTTTTTTTTTTGTTTTGATACAAGATTCTTTATCCCTCAGATAAACCAGGAACGTGCCCACATGGGCTGCTTCACATTGATTCTTCTCTTTGTAAAACATGGTGGAAATGTAACAATGACTATGACTGCCCTGGAGAAGAGAAGTGCTGCAACACTGGCTGTGGACAAAAATGTGCAAACTTAGGTAAAGATATTTAACAAACAAATCTGGATTTTCTTTTTGGCTTTTTTTTTTTAAAAATGTTTTGCCTTTGTTTTTCCATTTAAACAAATGTAATCACGACAGCATTTTGTGAAGAATAAATGCTCTTGTTGAGTTTCACCCCTACGACACAAGTCCTTCACTTTAGAAATGGCTGCATTACTATCATAATTATCTACAAAAGCAGGATATATCACATCAATGCCATGTTCCTTATGTCTTATGTACATAAGTTTTAAATTAGAAAATCCAGGGTTTTAAAATTTTATTCCGTTTTTATCCAAGACCAAGTTTATTGTTTTAAAACATATAATTTTTTTTTTTATCCCTCAGATAAACCGGGAACATGCCCTCGTACGCTCATTCAGCATGGTTCACTTAATTGTCAGAAATGGAAGGAATGTGATTGTGACTATGACTGCCCCAAAGATGAGAAGTGCTGCAACACTCGCTGTGGACAAAGATGCACAAACTTACATGAAGGTAATTAACAAAACTAACCAGCATAATCTTTTCAAGGAGATTTCTGTACTTTGTTTTATTTCAGCCTTTCCTTGTTTGATTAAATCAGTGTAAACTTGTCATCCCTAAAGCATGATAGCTTTAAATCGTCATTTTTGTCTCCTAGAAAAACCAGGATCCTGTCCACTTTGTGAGTCCTATTTGCGTCATTGTGACAGTGTTGACAAATGCAGCAATGACAATGATTGCAGCGGTGATCATAAGTGTTGCAATTTTTTTAAATTTATGCCAGTGATGGTTTTTATTCATAAAAACTGGTATGAGTTTATAACAAACTTGACTGGTTTCACCCACAGACCAACAGTTGCAGTCTAAACAATAACATTTGTACTGCAATAGGCCATAAAACAGTATTTTCTAGATTCTTACAACTATCTTTAATTGTGAGGCTTATCTCTCGTTAATACTAATAATAAGACTTAGTTATTTTACATAATGACAAATGGGTGATGTTATTGTTGTAGTAGGGGTGGCACGATTTTGATTAGAAATTGATTACACATTGAACTGTAGTTTAAAAATTGTTGTTAGGAAAAAAAATACAATATAATAATAAAACTTTACTTAGTGCCACTGTCAGCCTAACACTTGCCTAGTATGAATGTGGTGTGTGCGTGAGTGTTGGTGGTGGTCGGAGCGGCCAATGGCGCAAGATGGCAGCCTCGCTTCCATCAGTCTGTCCCAGAGCAGCTGTGGCTACAATAGTAGCTTACCACCACTAAGTGTGAAGTGAAAGAATAATGCCATGTAAAGCTCGTTCAGTGACCAAAATAAGGCGCTACATAAATCCACTGCATTATTATTATTATTATATGATATTGTGAAACTAAAACCACACAGCTCATATGTGGCCATCATTATTATAACATCCTTTAAAAAAAAAATACACCAGAGACTGTTTATGATCCATACACACTTCTTTTGCTGACCTGTGGGGGAAGTAACATACATCTGCTGCATCTGCTCAAAAAAGAACAACCGCAAAGAGCGTAAGACGATCCCCAACTCATGTGTACATAGAAACCAGTTATTTTGAATAACTAGATTCCAGTGCCACTGCTCCTCTATTTTAATCCATGTGGGCTTTTTTTTACATCAACTGTGATGATTGCTCACCCTATTGAAGAGGTATATAAAGCGTTTCTCTATGAGCTAGTGAATACATTATTTCCTGAAAGTAATAATCAAAATAAAACCATTAGTTTTTAATTAGACTGTTCACAAACAAAGAGATCAATAAACAAATAAATAAACGCTGGTAAAAACACAACAACCTCCGCAAAGTTAATAATGAATTGAAAGGATAGATTAGTAATAACTTTTTTCAGTGAATGGCAAAATTGCCTTCATTATTCACACTCCACTTAGACAGAAAATACAGACAGACAGAGCTGAATGGAGAAGAGTAAATGAGTCAGATTTGGGTTTACCAGTAGGACCCAGACAGATCTTCGGCTAATTGTGACAGAAATGACAAATGCAACAATGACTTTGAATGTCGGGGTGATCAAAAGTGCTGGAGTCTTCGCTGTGGGACTGAATGTGTGAACCCACACAAAAGTCATTCTTGAACTGATAAGCAAAATCTTTAAAGTAGAATATTTTTGGTTTTGTACTGTGTTTCTAACAATTGTGCCTGCTTTCCTCAACTAATAACAGCAATAGTTTAGTAGTTGACCAGCTCTAATTTTATCAGGTAATAACATTTCCTAGTTTAACCCATTAGTTTAACCCATTAACAGTGTGCAGTTAACAAATATAAAGGCAAGTAGAAAATGTCAAACTCCCCCACCCAATCACCACCTCCATAAAGACAATATTACCTGCAGCACTGTATATATATATATTCTTTATCCTTATCCTTAATCCTCTATTATCCCTTACCCTTTATTTATCATTATTATTACTATTGTTGCTGGTTTTGCATTTTGGTTTTTGTTCTGCTCACCAACAACCAAGTAATATTCCTTTGCTGTTTTAAAACTGCACTTGGCAAATAATTTTTTTCTGATTCTGAAAACCCTGAAATAAGACAAAGTGGGTTTGAAAATGGATGGATGGTAAATGTCAGTCACTTTTCTCCTTTTTTTTTTTTTTCTTTGTTATTTTTAAATATGCACATTTCTTCATTTGTTTACAAGTGAGGCAAATATACCAAAGCAATTAAAGATGATCAATGTCTTATATTTACTCATTTCTTTCTTCAGCACAAAAGCCTGGAAAGTGCCCTGACAACCACTCTCATTGGTATCGGTACGGTTATAAAAAGGCTCACAAATGCTCTGATGACTCTGACTGCCCCGGGAACCAGAAGTGTTGCGGCTGCCGCTCTGAACGTAGATGTGCTGATCCATGCTCAGGTGACTGACGACTCAATGAAGAAAATCTCTTTTGTAGCATTGAGTAATTTAGTTTGTTCCACGTCTATGTCTGTGGTTTGCCAGAACTTGTAAACAGTTGAAATTTACTATGGTTAATAAAAAACAAAAAAACTATATTTGTTATTTGTTTACCTTGAATAGACTTATGAAGAAAAAAAGGTTTAAAACCACTGTATGGTTTCCCGATAGCTCAGCAGACAATAAATGATCTCTTTAGCTATTTGATTCAAGATTTAAAACTAAGCTAAGGCCTAAAATTATTTTAATTATTTATTTTGGAGGCTACTCAAGTATTGTTAGGGTTTATTGTCCCAAACTAGAAAATTGACTCATTTCTCCCATTCCTTCATGCTAAATTATTCAAAAGTAAAACTGTAAATGCATTTGAAAAGGTTTTCTTAAAGATACAATTCTGGATAGTCAAAAACTTGCTTTAGAGAGAAAGTGATGCCTAAAAAAATTGAAAAGCAGTTTAACCTGTGTGTGTGTGTGTGTGTGTGTGTGTGTGTGTGTGTGTGTGTGTGTGTGTGTGTGTGTGTGTGTGTGTAGTTGTTACAGGACAAGGGAAACCAGGGCTTTGTCCACGTTCTAACCAATCAAGAGCGCGTCATCATAAACACTGCAAGGATCAGTGCCATAGTGACAATGATTGTCATGGAAAAAAGAAGTGCTGCTTCAAAGGTTGTGGAAAGAGATGCCTGAACCCAGTGAAAAGTAAGATGAAACAAAGATAAAACTAATTCTTGTAAATATAAGTTTTGCTTTTTCAAAGATGAAATGTCATGTAACTGCGTTTTTGTCTCGTTTTTCCCAGTGTTCTCCTTTGTGCTCTGTAAGCTCTTTGGCCAATGTTAAGGGCACCTGACGTGTCGTCCCAGAGAGCTGGACTGATTGTGAACAACACATGCTGTGTTAATCCATCATCCTGCAGGGACCACTATCAAACTTCTCAGAAGCATTTACTTGGATAAATGCAAAATGTTCTAATCAAACACTGTTTTCTCCCCAACTCCACATAGTTTTACTTTCTTTAGTTTGATCAAATCCCTTTTCTTAATGACCGTGAGATCATCCCTTGATCTAAAGACAAAGTAACATGATTCTTCCTGCCAATAAATTTCTATCTATTGCATTACATTCAAATGTGTCATGAATTTGTCATTACGTTGAAGGTCAGTCTTATATTTAACAACTATTTATGTTTAAGTTTTATAAAGATCAAGGTATTAACTCTAGGGTGGGGGGGTCTCATTGACATAATGCCACCTTGGTTATCAACTAATAGCATCACTCATAGCCATTGAAAAAAACATCAAACAGCATTCATAAGAACATGTTAACTTGCTTTCCCTGTATAAAAGTGGATCTCCAATGTTTTCTTAAGATCCAAAACCTTAATGTTACTTTTGGGACCATAACATAACATTACTAAATAATGAACAACAAAACACTGATGATAAATATACACGTATTAAAAAAATACTCAAAACGTAAATCAATCAACACCATAAGGTAATAAAATGAACAAAATTAAGTCAAGGCTTTGGGGGTTGTAAATGGTTTTATAACCCATTCTAGTGAGTCAGTATAGATAAACTGGGTCTTTAAACTGCCAAATAAATGCAGTACATATAAAAACCAACACACACGTGAAAAAGCTTCATTAAAAGGACTTTCCAATCTGAACATGGAGTCCAGCGTGACACAAAACATAAACATGTTTAAGCTGAGACTCCAAGAGTACATTACTTATTTTTGGTATCCATAATACTTGACTACAAAAAGCTTTTTACCAAACTCACACTAGTGGAGACAAATAAGAAGAAGACTACATGTTTAGTTGCTATTGCTCTTTAGTAGTTTGACACAACCATGGCTGCAATTCCCAAACACAACAATTCATACGCTGCAAGATTAGAAACAGTTTTGCACGACTT
Source organism: Gouania willdenowi (assembly GCF_900634775.1). Taxonomy (NCBI): domain Eukaryota; kingdom Metazoa; phylum Chordata; class Actinopteri; order Blenniiformes; family Gobiesocidae; genus Gouania; species Gouania willdenowi. The sequence goes on along the minus strand of NC_041050.1, from coordinate 34,323,642 downwards.
CTTAACAAAAACTGAGATTGAGTTGCATTCACTGTGGATTAAGTTTGTAGTACAAAATTGGTCCATATTTAGTAATGATAATAATAATTGTACAAAGACACATAGCCAAATTATAACATTACATGTATGAAAATAAGAGAGAAATTAAAAGATACAGTAATAGCCAGAGTATATAAATAGTTTAACTACAATAAATAAAAACAATGTTTTAATAAGTGACTGAAACAATGTGAGAGTCAACACACCAAAGGGAAATTATAACAAGGTTTCTTAAAGGGATCCTCCACAGTTTGGCCTAAACTCTTTCAAATCTATTTATTATAAGATCTATGCCTACAAAATGCATTAATTTTGGACCATATTGGTTTTATTAACTTTTGAAAATGAGACTACTTTACCGTTTTAGAACCTGTATTCCGCTATCATGAAATGTTGATGACATCACACACCCCCTTTTGCCTGCAAACATTATATTGAAGTGAAGCATTAAATCTTCTTTTTAGATCATTTAACAGCTTTTACGGTCAAAGTGACAACTTGTGCTGCTTTTGGTTGCTCTAAATAATCAGGTAAAATTAAAGATGCCGATCTAACACTGTTTGGTTTACCAGAAGAGAATAGAAACAGTTGTGACCCGAGGAAAATCTATGACCGCAGGGAGCGACAGTTACAACTCTGCAGTTTTGTAGTAGACAATGAAGCAGAGAAGAAAAGCTCTCCTGAGGGACCTTCGGCATCTATAACTTTTCCTGAGTATTTAAAACAAATATGGTGCAAAAATAATAATTTGTGTTAGGCATACATCTTCTAATAAGTACATTTCAAAGATTTTAGTAATTCGTTCACCTTCCATAATTCAAGTATTTTCAATCGTAGAATACAGATTGTTTTCATCAGTAGGAACACAAACATCCTATAAATCAGATGAAAACTGAATGCATTTGTGCAGAAATAGTCACAGAAAGCAAAGAAAAGATCCATTGAGGGATCAAATTTCTGCAATTTACTGACCAACCAAGCGCAGAGCCCGCAAACTATGTTCCCTGGGAGTCTGCCAAAAATGGGGCCACACTTGTTTACCCTGAATAAAGGCATTCAGAGGGGATGTAATGTCTCTCTTCAAACTAACTTTCATGCAACATTTTGGTTTTAAGAAAAAAACATGAGAAGGTACTCAAATTTAGTCAATGAATTTAGTATCAACAAAATGGACCTAACAAATGATTGGTAGTGTTTCACAGAGTGTTTAAAACATGATAGTTGGCTTCTTTTCCCACCTCAAACAAATTTTTTGCACATGTAAATTGAGAAGTTTAAGTGTTGGTGGATCAAATCAATGGTGTATTTCTGCTGTTGTAATTCATCATTTTTCATTTATTTTAAACTACTGTCATCTTATCCTTTTACATGTTTGAAATAAAGACATCATGAATCTATCAAACTATAAATCTCACCTTTTTCTAGCATGTGGAACTTTTATCATAAAAAACGAGTTGGCTCGACAAAGTAGAACATTGCTCATTTGTCCCCAAGAGATACCTTTATAATTGACATGGCAAGATGTACTTGTGACTCTTTTTGGCTAAAGGTACCATATTGTATTAAGTTTGTTGACAAATGAACCAAGAAGTATTATACTGAACAAACATTGCAGAGCTAAAAACTCCACACATATTTTCTACTGTGGTTAAATAAACATAAAATATAAAATAAAAAATGGTAAGAAATTGAGGGATGTAAGCAAGTAATGCTGGTCTTATGTCGTCAATGCAGTGTAAAATGTTCCATTAATATGTTTTCATTCAGGTAACATGAGATGAAAAGGTTCATACAAAAGTTGTCAGTGAAAATGTATAATCTTTTCACAAATCTTGGTCATCCTGTGCAGGGTATAACAGACCAGGTCACAATGAGTGATGGAAATAAAATCAGATTTGGTTGGATGTTTCTACATCTCCAATGTGAATTAAGGCTTCATTTTCATGAAATGTCAACAAAACTCAATGTATTCAGCCCAAGTCCTTTAAGTATTGAACATTCATCTTAATTTATACATTTACCCTTTCAGTCAGCAGCACAGGAATAGAAGAGTTGGATTTGAGCTGTGACCTTCCATCAGGTCTTATGAAAGACCTCAGTAACACTACAGGCACAAGGACCCTGCATTCCCTCGCTGCTTGTTGAGACTAACGCAGATGTCCTGGGATGTTTTTGTCCTAACAGGAGTTGCATTCCTGTGTGCAGGAGTTCAACATGAAGAAGCATTGGTCTACCTTGTGTGCATTCATTTTAGCATTTGTGTACCTCAACACAGTTTCTTTTACAGAAGCTGATGGCAGTTTTAGAGGTAGGTAAGGTTGATATAATCTGTCAGTTTGACGTTAATGTGCATGCTTTGTTGTGTTGGTGTAAACTGCAACAAGTCTTATAACCTTTGGATTGTTATAATTCCATGTGCGGTGCATGCTTTGAATGTGGAGTCTGTAGCTATAAAATTTAGTTTTTAAGAGTGTGTAAAACATAATGATGGGGTACATTTCCTGCAGTGGACAATAATGTAAATAACTAGGTGACCATATTTTGACTTCCGAAAAGAGGACACTTGGGCCGACGTTTTCTTGAATCTACCTTGTAACAGCAAAATATAGTAGATAAATTGTATAATAAGTTGTTATTGTCCATAAGGTTTAAAATTAATAAATCCCTTTATAACAAAGACTTAAACAACACCTAGAATCAGTGGTGACTCAAGTCAATCACATTTATTATACATTATTACAGTGGTTCTTAACCTTTATTGGATTGTGATCCATTTTTACATCACAAATTTCAAACATAATTCTAGAATTAGTTTTGAATCATGTTTGTTACTGTGTTACAAATACAGAGTAGCCAGGGTTAGTGCACAAAGTGACGACATGTATTTATTTGTCTTTTTTTTTCGCATTCCCTCTTGTCTTTATACTGCACTGTATTTAAAATAGATTTATGTTTGAGAGAGTGAAGATACAAAACTTAATCAGCAATTAATTTCAACTTTCAATCCATCTTGGACTGTAGTCTCTCTTCTCGTTGCCTCATGTGTGACAATTTCTTCAAAACAAAGCATAATTTTTAATGATTCCGTCACGTATGCGTAAAATTAAAGCAATGACATGATACTGGCTGTAAAGAGCAACAACTTCTTAGCTTTCAGGAACTGCTAGAATTTCTCCGACAGGGCAAAGATTAGTGGAGTTACAGTCATTTAAATGTACGTGTTCCCATAGATGCATTCAGGGTCCCTGTGAAACCCGGATATTTTGATGAGTTTGTAAAATCCAGCCGGACGGTCCAGACAAGACGTGAAAAGAGGATATGTCTGGGTAAACCAAGACGTATGGTCACCCTAGAATAACACATCTGGTAATACAAGTTTGGACGACTGAAATCTTTCTTAGAATTTTTTTTTTTTTTTTTTTGCAGCCTTTGACGGACCTCAAGTCCCTTGAATTTGAGTCCTGACATTTCTTTGACTTCCTTTATGCTGACGTTCTTTTCCATCAGTAAAGAAGGGACGATGCCCTCAGAAGCACTGGGGCACAGCCAAGTGTGCCGAGTTTTGCTATCGAGACAGTGACTGCCCCGATGATGAAAAGTGCTGCAGCAACGGATGTGGACATGAATGCGTTGCACCGTACAAAGGTAGGATTTAAACCGTCACAATTCTCTTTACAAATCTTCTCATGTGGGTTAAGGAAGAGTGTGTGTTTTTGTGTTTCAGTCAAGCCGGGTCGCTGTGGGTTTCCACAGAGAACTCAGATGTGTGCTGAATACTGCTACCATGATGGTCAGTGTCCAGGTACTGAAAAATGCTGCAGGACAACCTGTGGACACGCCTGCACTGAGCCCTGCTGAACCGTTCAATAAAGCAACGAGTTCACCTTTGTTTTTGTGTGTTTAACAATTTATCGAGTATATAGAAGACATTAGCTTTAGTAGTAGTAATAATATTAGTTAACTTATTCCTTCACAAACACAGTAGTTTTATATGTAATCTAAGGATGTATTTGTTCCAATGTTATTGTTACAAGAAGAACTTTGACTTCCGATATCAGATCTTAGAAACTCTGCTGTTAATTATGCAAGTATGATGCGTCTGGTGTGATTTGATTATTAGGTCTGCATGGAGTTACTGTTTTAGAATCTTAATTATTTAAAACCTTAAGCAATTTTATCTCACCGTTTTTAAGATAAGATGAAATTCAAGTAAATAAATTAATAAAAAAAAAAAAACTTGTACATTTGTTGTTGGATTTTCTTTAAATGAATTTCAATTAGTGACCTCTGTCTGTAAAAAGTGCCCTGTAAATAAAGTTTACTTATTCACCTACTTAGAAACTGGAAAGCTGGCACACATGGTTTGATGACTTTCAATAAATGGTACCTGACAAAAACAACACAAAAAATTGACGTTAAACGTTAAACATTTTCTTGTCCTTTTAGGATTAATCAGTTGTTGGTTTTGCAGCGAGTATTGAAAAAAATAAGTCATTTTGAAAAAAGGTATCACTGGCTGTTTTAAAATCAAACACAGGCAGAAAATGTATATCTAACTACCACCACAGAGTCTGTTTTTAGATTGCAACGATTCTGGCCTGGAAACCAGCGAGGTTAAGAAATCTGTGAACCTTGTAGGTTTTCAGTTCACTGCCCCACAATGAGACAGAAGTGGACAAAACACTCCCTTTTAAGACTTGAGTGAAAGTACTAAAGTATTTACATAAAAACACATAGGTATTGAAAGTAATTAAGAAATCTCCAACATACACCATCCTTATCATAATTGATGAGAAAACATAGATACAAAATCTATTGCATATTTACAGTAGTGATGAATAACACTGGTGTTTCATTAATGACCATACCATTAGGGTTTGTGTTTAATAGATTGCATCAAACCAATTAAAATCATCATTACTCGCAGAATGAACAATGAGCTGTTCAGTAGGCTCAACATTACACAAAATAAAGGCAAAAAAGTTTGAGTTTAGCTGCATTCATCAATGACATGCAATTGTTTTATTTAACCAAAACAACAACAAAAAAACTAATTAACAACTGAAATATTAACAAAAAACAACAACAAAAACCTATTTCCATTCGTTGTGTATGACCATTTGAGTACAGGCTACACAATTGTTAGCACACCAGTATATATTATAAATTTGAAGATTAAATACATATATAATATATTTTTTTCAAATTACCTACATTTATTATTTAAAAAAAAAAAAAAAAAAAACACTTCCAAAAAGTCATTGCAATGTTTACAATCATAAATTCAAGTTGTACAACATTAAAATGGCAAAAACTTTAGCCTAATTCACTTTTACAATTGGACCCTTTCCAAAAACCAAGGTTGGTTCACAAAATATAAAAATAAGAATTTCATCAAAGACAAAATAGGTGTAAACAAAACATGAACGTTATTATCAAAACTCAATTATTCCCTGAAGTCAAACCTATACTTCGGCGTAATCAGATTTAAAAAAATAAATTACAGTTTTTAATACCTTTACGGGACATCGTTTAGAAGTATAGTGAAGAGTCGCAGTCGGCTCCCCGGGTTTTCAAAATGGCGCTTAGCACTTCCGCTACAAACAAACGGAAAAAAGTTAATATATTTCTCTTTGAAGCTCAACTTCTTCAAAACAGAACGACAGATACACTTACCGTTTAATCCGGTTAAATTTCGCGTACTCACCGCCAGTTTGTTGGGTTTCGTTCGGGACTTTTGTCCAGGTTTAACTTGACACAAGCGCGGTCGGTTAGCGGTGACCTGGAACTTAAAATAATATTGACCCCATTTGGAAGCGCTGCGGCCGGAAGTTTTTCAAAATAAAAGCAGGTCAAGCAACATGAGTAGCGAACAAAGGTGAGCGTTGCAATGATAAACCATCCATTTAAAGGTCTTGATCTAGAGTGATATTTATATTGGTTTGACCCGCCATAAAAACAGTTTCTTCCCCCAGGCTGTCACTCTGATCAACACAAAACAGTCAAAGAGTGTCAGACCTGGTTCTGTGAAATAACCCTGGAACTAAACATAACAACCCTGGATCAATCTGTCATTGAGAATGTTCATGTACATACTATTTAATTTAAATGTTCTCCTGCACTACTCATCAATGCACTACTGCACTATTATCTTATTATTATTATATTTTATTATTTTGTTTTATTTTTATATTATTATTATTATTATTATTATTATTATTATTATTATTATTATTATTATTATTATTATTATTATTATTATTTTGTTATTTTATTTAGTTTTGCACATTCTAGTCTAACTACTGTTTATATTTATGTTTATATTTATTATTATTTTTTCTAGTTGATTGTTATTATTTAATATTTACACTATTAGAGAGAGCACAGTTCACCAAGTCAAATTCCTCATGTATAACATACATTACTTGGTCAATAAAGTTGATTCTGATTCTGATTCTGATTCTGATTCAATTCAACTTTATTAATATAGCGCAGAATACAACAAAGTCATCTCAAAGCGCTTCACAATATAAAATTCACAGTCAGAAAGAAAGAACCCAACAAGATCCGCAAGCATTGTGGCACATTAAAGCCACACAAAAGAATATGACATCACTCCGAAGCACTATGTCTGTGTTTTGTGAGAGTTTTTGCTCGTGGTGTCTCCTCAGCCTTGGCTTATCTACATATTCCTATTTATCTACCCAGGAATTAATTAATGAAGAACAAAAAAATCTGCCATCGCTGCCATGTCCCTGAGCCTACAGCAGTTGTTGGGTTCTTTCTTTCTTACTCTGAACTTTGTATTTTATTAAGTGCGTTGACATGACTTTGTTGTAATTTGCTCCATATAAATACAGTTCAATTGAATTGAAATGAGTGGGTGTGTGTTTCATTAAAAAAAGATAATTTCATTAACAGCAATGGCCGACAGGGCCTGAAGTTATGTTTAATGTATACAGCTTGTTCCACGACTGTAGACAATAGTCCACTTCTATACTTTATGGTTGCATTTTGCACGCACACACACACACACACACACACACATATATATATATATATATATATATATATATATATATGTGTGTGTGTGTGTGTATGTGTGTGTATACACAATTTTTTACAATGTGTGTGTGTGTATACACACAGACACATACTCCCACACTTTTGTCTATGATACTCTCTACATTAAAGCAATAAGCCCTGTAATCAATAAATCATTGATTCACTCTATGATGTAATAAAAAAATTACACTTTTTTTTTTTGACTGCCCCATAATGTAATATACATTTTTTTTTTAAATTTTATTAGTGTTATTATTATTTTTTTTAAGTTTTTACAATTTGCCCTGCTCACCAAAGCACAGCTCTAACCTCCTCATTAAGTTTGCGGATGACACGACTGTCGTGGGTCTCACCCCGTCGATGATGAGACCCACTACAGGAGTGAAGTGAGGCACCTGGCTGGCTGGTGTAGGGACAACAATCTCCTTCTGAATGTGGAGAAGACCAAGGAGATTGTTGTGACATCAACGGTGCTTCTGTGGAGAGGGTAAGCAGCACCAAGTTCCTGGGTGTGCACATCACAAAGGACCTCTCCTGGACCACCAACACCACCTCACCAGTCAAAAAGAATCAACAGTGCCTTTACTTCCTCCGCAAACTGAGAAGAGCCAGATCCCCCGCCCCCATCATGTGCACCTTCTACAGAGGAACCATTGAGAGCATTCTTTCCAGCTGCATCACTGCACTGCACTGCGTCCCGCCGCAGGTCCCTCCAGCGCATAGCAAGAGCAGCTGAGAAATCAGTTGGTTCCTTTCTCCCTTCCCTCCAGGACATTTACAGCACCCTTCTCTCCTTCAAAGCCCTCTGTATTGTTGGTGACCCCAGCCACCCACTACACAACCTTTTCAGTCTGCTGCCATCTAGGAGGAGGCTGCAGAGTCTCCGGGCCAGGACCAGCAGACTGAGGGACAGCTTCATCCTCCAGGCTGTAAGAAATCTCATCTCCCTCCGTGTACTCCTGCCCCCTCTCCCCCCTCTGCACCTTGTATTTTACATATTATATTGTCGTGTTGCTGTGCTTGTAAATGTGTGGGGCAGAGAAAATAGTAATTTTGACATTCTACATGTCTTGCGGATTTGACAGTAAAGATGACTTTGACATTGTGGACTGGTCTTGTTACATTATTGACCAGTTATAACATTTTGGGTTTTATTACATTATTTTAAATAACAAATCGAGTCTTGTTAGATACATTTTGGGTCAGTGTTACATATTGATTTCTAACCTCAACAGATGGACTGATATGCAGAAGTGGAGCAGTGAAGAGGTGAGTTCATGTGTAAATGGAAACTTATCAGTTAAAAAAAAGCACTTGAACAGTAATAGCAGCCCATCTACCTGCATGTTCTCAGTCAAAAGAGTGCCATCTAATACCTGAGTTACTTTTGTTACTGGTTTAAGAAAGTACCAATCATCATTGCACCAAGCAAGATGCATCAACACATTTTTACAATGAACAGGTGTTGGGATGAGGGTTAGCGTGTTAGCTGGCTGACAATGTAAGCACATGTTACGAGTTGCTCTTATTCTGTTATTGATATGATATGTAATATGTGTGGATATTTGGAGCAAAGATGAAATCAAAACAAACTTTGGATGGTTTTATGTGTAAATATGACTAAAAGGAACATTTTGCGAGTGCGATAAAGGTGATAAGCATTTAGAGAAGTTTCCTTTATGGCAGCGTTTATGACACCTGTATTGAGACCAGTAATCCTTTTCACACTCAGGAACGTCATGCTAATGCACGACATGCGGGGTCATAGGTCGAGAGGTGTAGAAACGTCAACAAGCGAGGTCGGTCTGTTGATTTTTTTAACCTAACAGCATTTATCATTTTAGTCTAGAGATCTTTAGTGTTTTAATAGTGTTTATACAGTATTATTCATATTTAACATATTTGGACACGAGCAGAGGATCAGGGCTTTCCAGTGTTACCATTTTCGGCCAATCCGAGCACTTTTGAAAACCGATGGGAGCAGCTCAGCAGCAACCTGGGCCATCACTGTGGGATGTTGAGCAAGTCCCTTAACCCTGAACTGCTCCCCAGGCGCTGCAAAATGGCTGCCCACTGCTGCTCAGGGATGGGTTAAATGCAGAGGACAAATTCCATTAATGTAATAACATTACATGGCCAATTAAAGGCGAAAGCCCCGATTTAATTTAATTAATTTAATTAAATTAATTAAATTAATTTAATTAAATTAATTTAATATGGAAGCAAGGGCAGTCCTCTTGTTTCCACACAGAGGATGAAAGCACCAACTACCTGGGTCTCCAGCGGGTGCAATTCAGACTCTACCTAGGAATGACGTACATATTCAGTCTCGGGGGGACCATGGCTTTCCTCTGATCTTTGCACTTTATAAAACCGAAGGGAGAAGCAGTATCAAAGTGAAAGACCTGCCTTGTTTCCACACTCTGTCTCCCAAGCTTTTAACTTGTGATTATTATGTATTTTCTATATTTACCTTTATTGTTGTTAGTTTCTTTTTTTAACTTCTGTGTAATTGTTTTAACAACTGTAAAGTGTCCTTGAGTTTTTGAGAAGCACTTATAAATAAAATGTATTATTATTATTATTATTATTATTATTATTATTATTATTATTATTATTATTATTATATTAATTATATTATATTAATTATATTATATTATATTATATTATATTATATTATATTCTATTATTATTATTATTATTATTATTATTGATGGGACAAACGAGATTTCTGAGTTTGTGAAAAGGGAAGTGCACAAGATGGACAAGTTGATAAGAGAAACAGCACTGATCAGCTGATGGGTCACTGATTGAAAAGTCAGAAAAAATGCTGCGCGTGTGCAGCATTAGCTTTGGCAGCCAACTCGGTCTTTCTACCTTGAAGAGATGCCACGTTTCCCTATTGTAATCGTAAGGATTGATATAGTTACATTTTATTTTTCGCTTGGTAAAAATGGTGCTGCAGGCTAAACCGTGCAAGGGAGGTGCCCTTTGGAGGGTGGGTCCAGGACCCCTAGGGGACCTTGGATGCAAAAATTCACATATATCCGCCAGCAGGTGGCGCTATAGCACAGGTTAACGCGTTTTGGCCTATAACTCCCAGACCGTATGTTGCACATTCTAACTACTCCTTGGGATTTTGTCCAATCAGCATGAAACTTGGCACGTAAAGTCTTTAGTTGGACCTGATCTAAAGTTCAGTGAATAATTTTTTTCGGGCAAACTATACGCAAATTATTATCGCGTAAATTTTTCTAGCTAGCTATAAAAGGATTTTGGCCATTTAAATTCACAACTTCATACCCATATGTTCCCTACATAGAGTCGCATCTTCTGACATAGCTGGCTATAAAAACACAAACTGGTGCTTATCTCGGTCAAAAAAAAGGCGAACAACACCAAATCTAAGATCCTTGGTTGGCATGTGACTGTGGGGGTATGAGCAAAATTTTAATAATTTACGCCACTAGTTTTTGACAAACTTGGTGGGTATGACCTTGAAGCCATATCTTGAAGTTAATCACAATTGGTCAAAGTTAGCGTGACTTATTAAAACATAACATAAATAAACAAACATTTATTGTCAGCTGAAGTATTATGTTGAGGGCTGTGAAGTTACAAGTTACATATAACAGAGCACACAGACCATCCATACCAAATAGTGCAACACTAGGCAGCGCTATAATAGGTGCACATGCATTTTTGACTGTAACTTTCACATTTTAAATCACATCTTCCAAAACTTCATATTCACCTTTTCACTGCAAATGGCATTTTAATTTGTGTCCTGATGCTCGCTACAAACCCGTCATCCTTCGTGACGTACTTCCATGGGCTCCGCAAAACCTGGGGGCTGAGTCGTGCAGGAAGGCTTGGCCACCTTTCATAACTGCTTGCAATTCTAGTATTAATTTATTTTATTTCTTTTAAGTCCATGATTTACTGTTACGTAAATGTAAGTTTTTGCTGTGTCATTTACATCACTGATTCCAGTAATAATTGTAATTCCCAACGTGTATAAGTGTGTAAGCATCATTGACGAGTGGGTAATTGAATGTATTTCTTAGTGGAATAGGTCATTTTAAATAAGGATAATTCTGCTAAGTGGAGGCACAAAAATAACTAGCTATCAGGTTAAATATTGGATTATAAAATAAAACACTATGACAACATTTGTAAGAGAGATTATTTTATTTCAAATAAAAGTAATCTAAACCTGTGGAGCTTATGATTGACTTAATTACAGTACTGATTTGAAAAGATTCATAACACAACTCTGGACAAAAAATATTTGAGTCAGGATGACCAAAGGTTGCGATAAAAAAAAAAAAAAAAAAAAACCTTACAAAGGCTTTGATGTGTGTCAACAAAGAATCAGGGCAGCATAACTTAACATGGGTTACTTATGATCTTAGTAAAAAAAAAAAAATAAGAAAAAAGAAAGATTAAAATTTTATTTCTTTAAATGTTTTGAATTATTATTTTTAAAATACATATCACTCACAATACATATCAAATAACTGTATCATATACTTAAACCTTGTCAAATATAAATGCAGTTAAAAAAAAATGCAGTATAAAGTAAGAAATAAAATGAGGTGGTCAAGAACGAATATAACAAAAAACAAGAAGCAATACAACAGTGTGAGCAATGAGAAAAAAAATTTAACTAAAAGGCAATAGTTAGGAATTACTAAAATGACAGAAAGTTACTTTATAATGTGCATATGAATAGAAAATGTGTTTTTTGCAGCATTTTACAAACTAGTATTTATTCTTCACCAATTTTAAACATGTGATCTGTGTATTTTAAATGTTAAAACTATATATAACTAGTTAACGAGCACTTTTTTAAGGGTAGTGGCCCAACACACCCAATAATAGATGTAAATTTGATGATTACATGTTAAGGCGAATTAAATATTTTTCATACCCCAACCTTTACTCCTTCAACCAAAATTAAGATAACATGATTTGATGAGACTGCTGGGAACAGCCCAGATTTGCCTATAAATTGTGGTTTGTTTCTCAGTTCAACAAGTTGCAAATTGGCTTTCAAAGAAGACAACATGAAGAACTGGGGCTGCACACTGTGCACGCTGTTGGCCTTTGGCCTCGTCATGCATCTGGAGGCTTACAGAAACTCCCAAGGTTTGTGTTTTAGAAATGAACTACTTTGGGGTCTGTTATCTTACATTTACAGTTAGCTCATTCATTAGGTTTGTTTTAAAGCTGTAGCACAGTCTTTTATTTATGTATTTATTTTATTCTACTCCCTCTTGTAAAAGATAAGTAAATGTAGTTTGGATTGAAATATAATAAAAGGATATTTATTTGATTTATGGTTTAGTTTTTAACAAATGTTGAAATGAACCAAAGTTGATATTTTATTGTTTAATAGAGGTAAACAAAGTTTTCTAATTTATTTAATTTACCAGGTCAATGTAATTACAAAAGTTGTAAATGATAAATCACTGAACAATGTTATTATAATGAATTTATTACTGCAAATGTATTTGCTGTGTCACACTGTATGCACTAGATCAGTGTTTCTGAAATAGGGGTATGTGTACCAGTATGTGTACTGGTACGTGTACCGGCCCACCAGAGCTTTCCTTCTAGGATTTTGCTCGAAGTGAAAATTACAAAGAAAACAAATCAGTTGTTGATTCAGTTGCAAATATTTCTGTTCTTCTAAATTCACAAATTAAATGATTTTATCTGACATATATGAAAGCCTGCAACATTTCTTTGCAAGAAGTTCATTATAAATTGTTTAGTATAACTAAATTCCACCTGAAATCATACTGGGCTGTAAATGGCCCCTGAGTGGAAGTGAGTTTGACACCTCTGGTTTAAGTGATGTAGCACATGAGCTACAGCAGGTTTTTACAGCAGGCTTTTAAAGTGAAAAAGAATTAGAAGTAATAAGAAAGTAAAAAGGGGAAAATCACACACACACAAAGACTCTTATCCGTGCTTCTGCTGCTGGCGCTATAGTCCAGAATAGGGATCACATTGTGTCTGTGTATTTATTAATCCAGCTCTTGCTTTAAAGCAGTCATCTGAAAAAGCAGGCAGCTATTACGATGAGGAGAGTAGACCTATCGACACGCAGTTATCTCTCAGCTGTTTGCTGTGAGTGCAGCTGTTTTGAGGGAGCTGGAAGAGGGGGAGGGGTAGAAGTTTTTAACATAACCCATGGGTTTCTTTCAAAAGTATTTAAAATATGTAAATGAAAAGCTAAATCTGCAGAGGCGGGTTATGTGGGCTGAACTAAGGAAAAGAACATTGGAAGGGGGGAGACGCTCTGCTGTGGAGCGGTGGGTGGTGATGAAAGGTCCGAGGTGTCTCCAGGAGGTGGAGGCATTTGTAGGAGGACTCAGGTGTATTTACATCTAAAATGGATGGCGTCAAAGTTTTTAAAATGTATTATTACATACATGAATGAACCAAGCCAACACTCCAGGTATGTTTTTAATGAGGGAGTGGACCACGGAGTGTAAGGAAAATAGGAACCGATCACCGGTAAAAAGCACAGTAACACTCCAGAAAACAATCACCAGGAATATATAGTTGCTCCCTGGTAAAGACAGTAGCTCTAACAACAGGTAAAATTATAAACTTGGTGATATTACAGCCTGTGAATGCACAGTATATGGACACATTTACTCCGCCTCCGGGTCCTAGTGCCAGCTGTCCGGTGAAGCCGCGTGTGTTTAATAAATCCACTTTTTCATTTTATTCATGTCTTTTGAGGCTTTTATTACATAGTCTAGGCTGGAATCCAAGCCGCCGCCATCTTGGATTATGTCGTCACCAGCGCTTTAACCAAGTTAAGTGTTTCCAAGAAAAAGGAATTATCTAATTCGGAATTGAAAACGGAAAAAACCAGCCACCTGATTCAGAATCAACTTTAATTCGGAATTAAATTAGCATTAGGAATTTTGTGTTTACAAGGTTAAAGCGGAATGAACTTTTATTCCACTTTAAAGAGGAATTAAAGCTTCCATGTAAACGTGGCCAAAGACAGTAACATGATATAAATCATGAAAAAGACGATTTTACATAATACCCCCCCCCCCCACCCCCCCCTTTTTAACTGCACTGGAAGTGAAAAGTGCTGCCACAGAGGGTGCCGTATGTGTGTGGCTCCTGGTAGGTCATTAGATAATATTACGCTTTTAATTACCCTGTTTCAAGTGAAATAATGCAGATTTTACATCTGTATTGCAACTACAGTGTAACTTATTGAACTATGCCTTTGTCTTTGACTTCTTAGGGGACAAGGAGCCTTCCTTGTATCCTGCAAGGAGCAGCACACCTTCAGCCAACCAGTATCCCGCATTTAACAACAATCCTTCAGACAACCAGTATCCCGCAAGGAACAACAATCCTTCAAGATACCTGTATCCCGCAAGGAACAACAATCCTTCAAGATACCAGTATCCCGCAAGGAGCAGCACACCTTCAGCCAACCAGTATCCCACATTTAACAACAATCCTTCAGACAACCAGTATCCCGCAAGGAACAACAATCCTTCAAGATACCTGTATCCCGCAAGGAACAACAATCCTTCAAGATACCAGTATCCCGCAAGGAGCAGCACACCTTCAGCCAACCAGTATCCCACATTTAACAACAATCCTTCAGACAACCAGTATCCCGCAAGGAACAACAATCCTTCAAGATACCTGTATCCCGCAAGGAACAACAATCCTTCAAGATACCAGTATCCCGCAAGGAGCAGCACACCTTCAGCCAACCAGTATCCCACATTTAACAACAATCCTTCAAGAAACGAATATCCCGCAAGGAGCAGCACACCTTCAGCCAACCAGTATCCCACATTTAACAACAATCCTTCAAGAAACGAATATCCCGCAAGGAACAACACACCTTCAGACAACCAGTATCCCGCAAGGAACAACAATCCTTCAAGATACCAGTATCCCGCAAGGAACAACAATCCTTCAAACAACCAGTATCCCTTCACCAACAACAACAATCCTTCAAACAACCAGTATCCCTTCACCAACAACAACAATCCTTCAAACAACCAGTATCCCTTCACCAACAACAACAAGCCTTCAAACAACCAGTATCCCTTCACCAACAACAACAATCCTTCAAACAACCAGTATCCCTTCACCAACAACAACAATCCTTCAAACAACCAGTATCCCTTCACCAACAACAACAATCCTTCAAACAACCAGTATCCCTTCACCAACAACAACAATCCTTCAAACAACCAGTATCCCTTCACCAACAACAACAATCCTTCAAACAACCAGTATCCCTTCACCAACAACAACAATCCTTCAAACAACCAGTATCCCTTCATCAACAACAACAAGCCTTCAGGGTACCGGTATCCCTTCACCAACAACAACAATCCTTCAAACAACCAGTATCCCTTCACCAACAACAACAAGCCTTCAGGGTACCGGTATCCCTTCACCAACAACAACAACCCTTCAGGGTACCAAAAGCAATCAGGGTACAACTACCAGAGGGGGTGATCTCCATCTATTTACCTCTACTGATATTGACCTGCTGGGGATCATCTACTTCCTTTAGTTGACGTAAAGAAAACCAAATTACTTTATAATAATCATTGTTTGTCTACACTTTTATGTTTTCTTAAAACCAAAAAAAAAAATTTCTCTAGTATGATTCATTCTCTTCTTATCATTTCTTGATGTTTTTCTTGAAGACAATGGGACCTTTATCCAAGAAAAAGTGGTGTTGGGTTTTATTGTAAAATGATTTATCTTTACCAATAAATTTATTTCTGATGCAAGTGAAATGTGTTACTAATGTGTTATTAATTGTTATCATGCTGGTTGGAGGCCGTAAACATAATGGTTATATAAGAGAAAGAAGTGGAAGAGTTTATAAAGGAACAAAACGTTCCAACTTACTTGAAAGTATAAATGTGACCCTGTTCTGACTAAAACATCACACCCATCATAAATATTCCAATTCCATTTCCAGGGCACTTGGGACTTTTGATTTTTTTTTTGAGGATAAAAACTAAATGCAATTACTCTCAAATAATACATAATACAAGCAATAGGGGACAGGACTTAGATAAGCAAACTGCTTCTCTCATCTCCTTTTTCGGCATATACAAAAAAAAAAAAAAAAAAAAAAAAAAAAGTGAATGTAACCATGTTTGAAATAAAGTGCAGAAATAAAAAAAATAAATTCACAATCGCATATTGATAACGTACAAGTCCACTTTTTATTACCTTCCAATGGCCTTAATTTGAGCTCATTTGATTTATTATCTTTTACTCCCCTGTGGATACCCTGAGGTGTGAATGATGGACAGTATTTCAGCAGTAAAGATTGGTCATATTTACTGTTATTTTAGTCTGCAGCACATGGGATTGCTAGACAGCCTTGCATAGGTGGAAGACGGCCCTTTTTACTCCACAACAAAAAGAAGCCATTTGTGCAATGGTGATTGCAAACAATGCCATAAGGTTGAGAGAGATACAAAGTGCTCTTATAGATGAGAAGATTCTTTTGATTGTCATTATACAAAAAGTACAACAACATTGGATGTTCAATCCCATTCAGTGCAGTTAAACATACAAAACTGTACGATAAGATAAGACAAACAAAAATGTATAAATGAGTAATTGACAATAGTAATAAATATATATAAAATATGAGTATGTAGAATGAATGCAAAAGACAGAGGACATGGAGTATGTCAGTGAGTGTGGGAATTGAGAGTAGTTATTGCACTGTGGAAAATACTGGTGCACTTTTTGATCATGTAAAGCACATTAAATTGCCTTGTGTATAAAGTGCGCTCTGTAAATAATTTTGCCTTGCATTAGCTTGCCTATACACATGCCAATGTCCAGTGCTGTAAACTGTTTAGTGACATGAATTACACTTACAGGACAGTTTAGTGTATGTGTATTCACAGTGCAATGGCTACTGTACAATATGTTGTCCAAAATGCATTATGTCACACTGGAAAAAGTTTACTACTTGTTCTCGATCACTCTTACTGTGATAAAGCGTGTTGTACTGGCACTGGAGGACAGGTAACCACTGCATTCATTTAGATACCTAAATGAGGCGGGTTTCAATCTTGTAAATGCTGTTTATGCAGTAAAAATGTGAAACATATACAGAAATCAGTTCCCTCACTAAATACAGTAATGTGTACCTCTACTGTAGTTTTCAAGTAAGTTCAGATTTTTTTCTTTGAGTTTCACTATGAGCAGTGTTTTCCAAACTTTATTGCCCCATGTACCCATTAGCCCTTATTTCTCATCACAAGTACCTCTTAGCTCATGTTACACATTATTTATTTGTGTCTAAACTCTTTCCTGTGTCTCGTCCAACATTAACCTTAAATTTAGGCCTTTTTATTCATTTATTTCTGATGTTTTGCTCAGAATTTGAACTTCACCTTTTTGGTGTATTTTGAAGAGTTTTATCACAAATTATTTTTGATGCATGAGAAAAGAAAGTCTGTGCACATGTAAAATAATACTGACAAATATTTCTGTGTACCTCCTGAGAGGCGTTGAAGTACCCTTAGGGGTACACGTACCACAGTTTGGGAACCACTAACTGAGAGCAATATGAAAAAATGTTGATGGACGGACAGGCAGAGACTTCATTCAACTAATATTCACTGATCTTTGTTGATTTTAATAATATTCTATTTAATTTCAGATAAGCCAGGGGGTGCCCTCATTTTAAATGGAGAAAACACTGGGGGACTTGCAACCCCGCCGATGAGTGCTCCAATGACTAAAGCTGCACTGGAGATGATAAGTGCATCCGAAAAAGGATGTGGACGCGTGTGCGTGGCTCCTTGTAAATTATTAGATTTAATGAGACATCAAAACCCACTGTTTAATTTTCAGTAGTCATGTTTATAATTGTTCCATCATTCAGCTGAGCTTTATAATTGTGTGTTATTTTAATAATAAAAAAAAAAAAATAGAATAATAATCAAATCTTTTTTTCATTTTAATACTTTTCTTTTTCATTAAGCCCGAATCGTGTCCACGTTTTACCAGGAGATGGAAATGAAGAAACTGTACCGATGAGTGCTCTAATGTCTTTAACTGCACTGGAAGTGAGAAGTGCTGCCGCAATGGATGTCAAAGTGTGTGCGTGGCCCCTTGTAGGTAATTAGATAAAATGAGACGTAGCAAAAACCACTGTTTCATTTGAAGTAAAACAGTCATGTTTATATTTGTATCATCTTACAGCTGAGTTTGCTTTTATGACATGAAATCTAAAATTGTAAATTTCTGGTCACAGGTAACACAGGTAAAATTGTGAAATTAAAGAAAAGCAAAAAGCTTTCTAGAGATAAAAATTTGACTCCTATAACATGTCATCCAAAAAGTCCACCAGTGTCTCCAGTAAAGTCTTTAAAATTAGCTCTTCTTAATGTTAGATCTCTTGTTAACAAGTCACTAATAATTAATGATTTTATTTTGACACATCACTTGGACTTTTTATTTCTTAATGAAACATGGTTGAATGATGGTATCAGTAATACTATTCTCAATGAAAGTGCGCCACAAGACTTTATTTATTTAAATAAGTGTCGTACTTGCAGGAAAGGTGGTGGAGTTGCTGCCATTTTTAAATCAATATTTCAGTGCAAAGAAATAACATTTGGTGATTTTATCTCCTTTGAATATATGTCATTCTTACTGAAGGGTGATTCAAGAGTTCTGTTTTTAGTCATTTATAGACCCCCAAAATATTCTGGAGAATTCATGGATGAGTTCGCTGAACTGCTGTCAGTTGTATGCACTGAATACAACTTTTTAATAATAACAGGTGACTTAAATATTCATGTAGACAATAACATGGACAATACTGCCAAAGAACTGTATGCTTTAATGGATACTTTTGGTCTTACACAACATGTGACTGGTCCGACACACACTCAAGGTCACACTTTGGATCTGGTTATCTCTCAAGGTGTTGATATCTCTGCTGTTGATGTAAGAGACTTAGCTCTATCTGATCATTTCTGTGTCTTTTTTGACCTAGAGACTGTAACATCTGTTCCCCCTAGTTATGTGTGTTTAAAGAAAAGGTACATAAATGAGAACACAAGTGCACAGTTTATGGAAGCCATAGCAATGACACCAACATTGAGTGCTGAGACAGTTGATGATCTTCTGGATGAGTATAATAGAAACGTCTGTAATGTCATAGATGTGGTGGCTCCAATCAAAACTAAGAGAAAACCAAACACACAGAAAACACCTTGGAGGAGGACTGAGATAATGCAGAATTTGAAATCTGACTGTAGAAGAGCTGAGCGTAAATGGAGATCAACAAAACTCCAAATTCATCTAGAACTGTACAAAATAAGTCTGCGAAAATTCAATGATGGCTTGTTCAAAGCAAGGCAGCAATACTTTTCTGAAATTATTGCCAAAAATGTCAACAACTCTCGCACGTTGTTTTCTGTAATTGAAAAGCTCACAACCCCCCCAGATCAGATAGCCCCTGAATTACTGTCAGCTGGAAAATGCAATGAATTTGCTGTATATTTCAATGAAAAAATACAATCAATAAGGTCAAACATCAGAACAAACCAGCAAAATCACAAAAAGCTTGAACAGCTTCAACCACTGAGGGATGAGTCAATTACAATGTTAGAGTTTATTACAGTGAACCCAAAAACAATAGAGGAGACTGTTCAGCAGCTGAATCCATCAACGTGTTGCCTTGACACAATACCCTCAAACTTCTTTAAAACTGTTGTAAAGTCAATTGTCACTGATTTGTGTCAGATAATTAACTGCTCATTCCAATCAGGCACCGTACCAAAATCCCTGAAAGTAGCTGCTGTGAAACCGCTGTTAAAAAAGAGAACACTGGATGCCTCTATACTGGCTAACTATAGACCAATCAGCAACCTTCCATTCATGGCCAAGATCATTGAGAAGGTGGTCTTCAACCAACTGAGTCAATTCTTAACATTCAACAAAATATTTGATAAATTTCAGTCAGGTTTTCGTTCTCATCACAGCACTGAAACTGCTCTTATCAAAGTGATCAATGACATAAGGTTGAACACTGATTCAGGAAAAGTATCTGTTCTCATTCTGTTGGATCGAAGTGCTGCATTTGACACTGTAGATCATACAATTTTGTTGCACAGATTGCAAACATGGGTTGGACTAAATGGAAAAGTAATGCAATGGTTTAAGTCCTACTTGGAGGAGCGAAGCTATTTTGTAAGCATTGGAAACTTTGAATCTGACAGATTACCAATGTCCTGTGGGGTTCCTCAGGGCTCTGTTCTTGGACCCCTTCTGTTTAACCTTTACATGCTTCCTTTAGGACAAATTTTACAGAACTGTAAGGTTGATTATCAGAGCTATGCAGATGACACACAACTATATCTATCACTGAACCCAGATGACCATGGTCCCATTGAGGTGTTGTGTGACTGTTTAGAAAAAGTAAACTGCTGGATGAGTGAAAACTTCCTTCAACTAAACCATGACAAGACGGAGGTGATTGTCTTTGGTAACAAGGAAAAGAGGACTGCTGTCAGCAATTATCTTGAGTCTCGATCTTTAAAAGCTAAAGACCAAGTCAAAAACCTTGGTGTTCTGATTGACTCAGATCTTACATTCAGCAGTCAGATCAAATCTATCACAAAAACAGCTTCTACCACCTAAAGAACATCTCCAGAGTGAAAAGTTTAATGGCTCAGAAAGATCAGGAGAAACTGGTCCATGCTTTTATCTCCAGCAGACTGGACTATTGTAATGGTCTTCTGACAGGAATCCCCCAAAAGAGCATCAAACAGCTACAGCTGGTTCAGAACGCTGCAGCTCGGGTCTTAACCAGAACAAAGAGGTCAGAGCACATTACTCCAGTTTTAAAGTCTTTACACTGGCTCCCAGTCAGCCTCAGAATAGACTTTAAAGTTCTGCTGCTGGTGTATAAATCTGTGAATGGGTTTGGTCCAGAATACATCATTGACATGTTAGTCAGGTATGAACCCAGCAGGTCTCTCAGATCTATGGACACAGGTCAGATAGTGGAGCCCAGAGTTCACAGTAAACATGGTGATGCTGCTTTTAGTTGTTATGCTGCAAAGAAGTGGAACAAACTGCAGCAGAGCTGAAGTCAGCATCCAATGTGAACATTTTTAAATCAAAGTTAAAGGCACTTTTTTTCTCTACTGCATATGATTGAGAGAGAGATTTTTTGTCATGTTGTTGATGTAATGATGATTTTACTGATGATTTTAATTGATTTTACTGATGATTTTAATTGTTCTTATTGATTTAAATGTTCTTATTGATTTAAATGTTCTTATTGATTTAAATGTTCTTATTGATTTTAAACAATTGAATGTTTTATCATGTAAAGCACATTGAGTTGCCTTGAGTATGAAATGCGCTATATAAATAAATTTGCCTTGCCTTGCCTTGCCTTGTCACATTTTTATCATTTAATGCAAACAATATGAACTGGCAGATATGAGGACAGCTTGCTTTTAATGTTGAATGATCTTTTTTCATTTAAATAAATTTTTCATTAAAGCTAAGCCCGGATCGGGCCCTCATCTTGCCTGGAAACAGCACAGGCCCTGTACTCGTCCTTTTGAGTGCTCCAATGACTTTGGCTGCACTGGAAACAAGAAGTGCTGCCGCAAAGCATGTGGCTGTGTGTGCGTGACTCCTGGTAGGTCATTAGATACATTGTGAGATGTACCAGTTTTAATGACACAAAATAATGGGATTTAATACATGTTGCAACTGCAGTATTACTCACAGAATTATGTTTTTGTCTTTAGGGTACCAGTACCGCTGCAGATCGTACTGGTGTCTTTGACGGGGTTGACTGCCACCAAATGTCCATCCCTTTATGATTTATCCACTTAATACGTGTCTGGTGGTCTGTTCAAGGTTAGGTTTCCCTGACCAAATCAGGTTTTTGTCTTTAGTGACTAATTTATTTATTTTTTTTCATGGGAGCATCCCTTTTATCCATGGAAAAACTGGTGTTGGCTAATATTTTAAAACTATTTATATTTACCAATAAATTTTTGCCTGAAGCAAATAAAATGTGTTATTAATGTGTTCTCATGCTAGATGTAGGCCCTAAACATAATGGTTGTCTTTATGTCTTTCATTCAACAACAAATAATGCAAACTACTTAAGAAATATTTAATGCGTATCGAGGCAGAAAACTATACGCTGAGACTAATTACAAATGAAAAAAACAAAGTTTTCCTGGACAGATAGGGATGGGTACCTTTCACATTTAAACTGATACTCAGTACCAGTACTCAATGGTTTTGGTACATATGAGTGGTAATAAATGGCAAATTATAAAATCTCATATCTCAGAATAACAACAACAACAACAACAACAAAAAACTTTAACAAATATATCAGTTTGTGTAAAGAAAAAAGTGAATGTTGGATGATGTGAGCTGTGAGCCAGTGCTGATTGGCTGTGCCAATATATATATATATATATATATATATATATATATATATATATATATATATATATATATATATATATATATATATACTGTATATATATACTGTATATATTGACCATTTTGTTTTGCTTGCATTGCAATTGAAGGGATCATTAAGTTTTGGTTTGGTTTTTTATTTATTTTAATTCTTTTAAGTTCATGATTTACTGTCATGTAAATGTAAGTTTTTGCTGAGTCATTTACGTCACTGATTCCAGTAATAATTGTAATTCCCAACGTGTATAAGTGTGTAAGCATCATTGACGAGTGGGTAATTGAATGTATTTCTTAGTGGAATAGGTCATTTTAAATAAGGATAATTCTGCTAAGTGGAGGCACAAAAATAACTAGCTATCAGGTTAAACATTGGATTATAAAATAAAACACTATGACAACATTTGTAAGAGAGATTATTTTGTTTCAAATAAAAGAAATCTAAACCTGTGGAGCCTATGATAGACTTAATTGCGGTACTGATTTGAAATGATTCATAACACAACTTGGGACAAAAATTATTGGAGTCAGGATGACAGAAGGTGAGTCTGCAGATTGCGATAAAAAAAAAACAACCTACAAAGGCTTGGGTGTGGGTCAACTAAGAATCAGGGGAGCATAACTTAACATGGGTAACTTATGATCTTTAAAAAAAAAAAAAAAGATGAAAATTGTATTTGTTTAAATGTTTTGAATTTTATATTTTGTTGTATTTATTATTTTTGAAATATTTAATTTTTGTATTGTCTGCTCTGCTGTATCTGTCATTTTATGTAAGTTGAGGACCCCCTCGAAAACAAGATGTTCCATCTCAAGGGGCATATCCTCCAATAAATAAATAAAAAAATATTATTTTTCAAATACATATCACTCACAATACATATCAAATAACTGTATTACATACTTAAACTTTGTCAAATATAAATGCAGTATAAAGTAAGAAATAAAATGAGGTGGTCAAGAACGAATATAACAAAAAACAAGAAGCAATACAACAGTGTGAGCAATGAGAAAAAAAATTTAACTAAAAGGCAATAGTTAGGAATTACTAAAATGACAGAAAGTTACTTTATAATGTGCATATGAATAGAAAATGTGTTTTTAGCAGCATTTTAAAAACTAGTATTTATTCTTCACCAATTTTAAACATATGATCTGTGTATTTTAAATGTTAAAACTATATATAACTAGTTAATGAGCACTTTTTTAAGGGTAGTGGCCCAACACACCCAATAATAGATGTAAATTTGATGATTACATGTTAAGGCGAATTAAATATTTTTCATACCCCAACCTTTACTCCTTCAACCAAAATTAAGATAACATGAATTGATGAGACTGCTGGGAACAGCCCAGATTTGCCTATAAATTGTGGTTTGTTTCTCAGTTCAACAAGTTGCAAATTGGCTTTCAAAGAAGACAACATGAAGAACTGGGGCTGCACACTGTGCACGCTGTTGGCCTTTGGCCTCGTCATGCATCTGGAGGCTTACAGAATCTCCCAAGGTTTGTGTTTTAGAAATGAACTACTTTGGGGTCTGTTATCTTACATTTACAGTTAGCTCATTCATTAGGTTTGTTTTAAAGCTGGAGCACAGTCTTTTATTTATGTATTTATTTTATTCTACTCCCTCTTGTAAAAGATAAGTAAATGTAGTTTGGATTGAAATATAATAAAAGGATATTTATTTGATTTATGGTTTAGTTTTTAACAAATGTTGAAATGAACCAAAGTTGATATTTTTTTGTTAAATAGTGGTAAACAAAGTTTTCTAATTTATTTAATTTACCAGGTCAATGTAGTTAAAAAAGTTGCAAATGATAAATCACTGAACAATGTTATTATAATGAATTTATTACTGCAAATTAATTTGCTGTGTAGCACCGTATGCACTAGATCAGTGTTTCTGAAATAGGGGTATGTGTACCAGTATGTGTACCGGTACGTGTACCGGCCCACCAGAGCTTTCCTTCTAGGATTTTGCTCAAAATGAAAATTACAAAGAAAACAAATCAGTTGTTGATTCAGTTGCAAATATTTCTGTTCTTCTAAATTCACAAATTAAATGATTGTATCTGACATATATGAAAGCCTGCAACATTTCTTTGCAAGAAGTTCATTATAAATTGTTTAGTATAACTAATTTTTTTCCTAAAAAATGACAATTTCTCACAAATAGTCATGTAGAAAAAAATTAACTTTTTTTAAAATGATGCAAATTCAAGAATCCTTTAGGTCAAATACTATACATGAATATAATTGTATTATGCTTAAAGATGTTCTAAGAAGTCCATCACATACATTGTCAAAAGTGAAGAGCAACATTAATGATCCGATTTGATCTTTTTCCTTCAAACAAATCTGTACTTTCCTGGTTCGGTCCACCTAAAAACATACTGGGCTGTAAATGGCCCCTGAGTGGAAGTGAGTTTGACACCTCTGGTTTAAGTGATGTAGCACATGAGCTAATTTGCAACATCTGTTAACAGCAGGTTTTTACAGCAGGCTTTTAAAGTGAAAAAGAATTAGAAGTAATAAGAAAGTAAAAAGGGGAAAATCACACACACACACAAACACTCTTTTCCGTGCTTCTGCTGCTGGCGCTATAGTCCAGAATAGGGATCACATTGTGTCTGTGTATTTATTAATCCACTTTCAAATAAGCTCTTGCTTTAAAGCAGTCATCTGAAAAAGCAGGCAGCTATTACGATGAGGAGAGTAGAGCTATCGACACGCAGTTATCTCTCAGCTGTTTGCTGTGAGTGCAGCTGTTTTAACGGAGCTGGAAGAGGGGGAGGGGTAGAAGTTTTTAACAAAAGCCATGGGTTTCTTTCAAAAGTATTTAAAATATGTAAATGAAAAGCTAAATCTGCAGAGGCGGGTTATGTGGGCTGAACTAAGGAAAAGAACATTGGAAGGGGGGAGACGCTCTGCTATGGAGCGGTGGGTGGTGATGAAAGGTCCGAGGTGTCTCCAGGAGGTGGAGGCGTTTGTAGGAGGACTCAGGTGTATTTACATCTAAAATGGATGGCGTCAAAGTTTTTAAAATGTATTATTACATACATGAATGAACCAAGCCAACACTCCAGGTATGTTTTTAATGTGGGAGTGGCCACGGGTACATGATATTTTTTAATTCGGAATTATTTATTTCGATTTAAATCATTCGCAATTAAAGTGTTCTGCTTCCTGATAGACGTGAAACACAACAAACCTTTTATTGTCGGCTATAACACAGAACACCACACATGAGAACTCTTTATTTTGATTGTAGCTTTGAAGCAGCAGCTCAACAATAACACACAGTTTCAGTATGGACCACGGAGTGTAAGGAAAATAGGAACTGATCACCCGTAAAAAGCACAGTAACACTCCGGAAAACAATCACCAGGAATATATAGTTGCTCCCTGGTAAAGACAGTAGCTCTAACAACAGGTAAAATTATTAACTTGGTGATATTACAGCCTGTGAATGCACAGTATATGGAAACATTTACTCCGCCTCCGGGTCCTAGTGCCAGCTGTCCGGTGAAGCCGCGTGTGTTTAATAAGTCCACTTTTTTAATTGTATCCATGTCTTTTAAGGCTTTTATTAAATAGTCTAGGCTGGAGTCCAAGCCGCCGTCATCTTGGATTATGTTGTCACCAGCGCGTCATCGCCGCAAGTCACGCAAGCGCAAAACGATCCAACTTAACTTAATGCGGCTTTAACCAAGTTAAGTGTTTACAAGAAAAAGGAATTATCTAATTCAGAATTGAAAACGGAATAAACCAGCCACCTGATTCAGAATCAACTTTAATTCGGAATTAAATTAGCATTAGGAATTATGTGTTTACAAGGTTAAAGAGGAATTAACTTTTATTCCACTTTAAAGAGGAATTAAAGCTTCCATGTAAACGTGGCCAAAGACAGTAACATGATATAAATCATGAAAAAGACCCCTCTTTTAACTGCACTGGAAGTGAAAAGTGCTGCCACAGAGGGTGCCATATGTGTGTGGCTCCTGGTAGGTCATTAGATAATATTACGCTTTTAATTACCCTGTTTCAAGTGAAATAATGCAGATTTTACATCTGTATTGCAACTACAGTGTAACTTATTGAACTATGCCTTTGTCTTTGACTTCTTAGGGGACAAGAAGCCTTCCTTGTATCCTGCAAGGAGCAGCACACCTTCAGCCAACCAGTATCCCGCATTTAACAACAATCCTTCAGACAACCAGTATCCCGCAAGGAACAACAATCCTTCAAGATACCTGTATCCCGCAAGGAACAACAATCCTTCAAGATACCAGTATCCCGCAAGGAGCAGCACACCTTCAGCCAACCAGTATCCCACATTTAACAACAATCCTTCAGCCAACCAGTATCCCGCAAGGAACAACAATCCTTCAAGATACCAGTATCCCGCAAGGAGCAGCACACCTTCAGCCAACCAGTATCCCACATTTAACAACAATCCTTCAAGAAACGAATATCCCGCAAGGAACAACAATCCTTCAGACAACCAGTATCCCGCAAGGAACAACAATCCTTCAAGATACCAGTATCCCGCAAGGAACAACAATCCTTCAAGATACCAGTATCCCGCAAGGAACAACAATCCTTCAAACAACCAGTATCCCTTCACCAACAACAACAATCCTTCAAACAACCAGTATCCCTTCACCAACAACAACAATCCTTCAAACAACCAGTATCCCTTCACCAACAACAACAATCCTTCAAACAACCAGTATCCCTTCATCAACAACAACAAGCCTTCAAACAACCAGTATCCCTTCGTCAACAACAACAATCCTTCAAACAACCAGTATCCCTTCATCAACAACAACAATCCTTCAAACAACCAGTATCCCTTCATCAACAACAACAAGCCTTCAGGGTACCGGTATCCCTTCACCAACAACAACAACCCTTCAGGGTACCGGTATCCCTTCACCAACAACAACAACCCTTCAGGGTACCGGTATCCCTTCACCAACAACAACAACCCTTCAGGGTACCAAAAGCAATCAGGGTACAACTACCAGAGGGGGTGATCTCCATCTATTTACCTCTACTGATATTGACCTGCTGGGGATCATCTACTTCCTTTAGTTGACGTAAAGAAAACCAAATTACTTTATAATAATCATTGTTTGTCTACACTTTTATGTTTTCTTAAAACCAAAAAAAATTTTTTTCTTTAGTATGATTCATTCTCTTGATGTTTTTCTTGAAGACAATGGGACCTTTATCCAAGAAAAAGTGGTGTTGGCTTTTATTGTAAAATGATTTATCTTTACCAATAAATTTATTTCTGATGCAAGTGAAATGTGTTACTAATGTGTTATTAATTGTTATCATGCTGGTTGGAGGCCGTAAACATAATGGTTATATAAGAGAAAGAAGTGGCCTCGGACAGAAACAGATTCCTGATGAAATCAGGGCGACAGTTGTTGAAGAGAGCAGCAAAATGAGAGCGAACCACAGTGAAATAAAATATTCAAATATTTAGTCAATAGAACAGGTGCTGAGTTCATACAGGAACAAAACGTTCCAACTTACTTGAAAGTATAAATGTGACCCTGTTCTGACTAAAACATCACACCCATCATAAATATTCCAATTCCATTTCCAGGGCACTTTTTTTGAGGATAAAAACTAAATGCAATTACTCTCAAATCATACATAATACAAGCAATAGGGGACAGGACTTAGATAATCAAACTGCTTCTTTCGTCTCCTTTTTCGGCATGTACAAAAAGAAAAAAAAAAAAAAAAGTGAATGTAACCATGTTTGAAATAAAGTGCATAAATAAAAAAAATAAATTCACAATCGCATATTGATAACATACAAGTCCACTTTTTATTACCTTCCAATGGCCTTAATTTGAGCTCATTTGATTTATTATCTTTTACTCCCCTGTGGATACCCTGAGGTGTGAATGATGGACAGTATTTCAGCAGTAAAGATTGGTCATATTTACTGTTATTTTAGTCTGCAGCACATGGGATTGCTAGACAGCCTTGCATAGGTGGAAGACGGCCCTTTTTACTCCACAACAAAAAGAAGCCATTTGTGCAATGGTGATTGCAAACAATGCCATAAGGTTGAGAGAGATACAAAGTGCTCTTATAGATGAGAAGATTCTTTTGATTGTCATTATACAAAAAGTACAACAACATTGGATGTTCAATCCCATTCAGTGCAGTTAAACATACAAAACTGTACGATAAGATAAGACAGACAAAAATGTATAAATAAATAATTGACAATAGTAATAAATATATATAAATAATGAGTATGTAGAATGAATGCAAAAGACAGAGGACATGGAGTATGTCAGTGAGTGTGGGAATTGAGAGTAGTTATCGCACTGTGGAAAATACTGGTGCACTTTTTGATCATGTAAAGCACATTAAATTGCCTTGTGTATAAAGTGCGCTATGTAAATAATTTTGCCTTGCATTAGCTTGCCTATACACATGCCAATGTCCAGTGCTGTAAACTGTTTAGTGACATGAATTACACTTACAGGACAGTTTAGTGTATGTGTATTCACAGTGCAATGGCTACTGTACAATATGTTGTCCAAAATGCATTATGTCACACTGGAAAAAGTTTACTACTTGTTCTCGATCACTCTTACTGTGATAAAGCGTGTTGTACTGGCACTGGAGGACAGGTAACCACTGCATTCATTTAGATACCTAAATGAGGTGGGTTTTAATCTTGTAAATGCTGCTTATGCAGTAAAAATGTGAAACATATACAGAAATCAGTTCCCTCACTAAATACAGTAATGTGTACCTCTACTGTAGTTTTCAAGTAAGTTCAGATTTTTTTCTTTGAGTTTCACTATGAGCAGTGTTTTCCAAACTTTGTTGCCCCATGTACCCATTAGCCCTTATTTCTCATCACAAGTACCTCTTAGCTCATGTTACACATTATTTATTTGTGTCTAAACTCTTTCCTGTGTCTCGTCCAACATTAACCTTAAATTTAGGCCTTTTTATTCATTTATTTCTGATGTTTTGCTACTTCACCTTTTTGGTGTATTTTGAAGAGTTTTATCACAAATTATTTTTGATGCATGAGAAGAGAAAGTCCGTGCACATGTAAAATAATACTGACAAATATTTATGTGTACCTCCTGAGAGGCGTTCAAGTACCCTTAGGGGTACACGTACCACATATTTGGACTCGAGCAGAGGACCAGGGCTCTCCGCTGATACCATTTTCGGCCTATCGGAGCATTTTTGAAAACCGATGGGAGCAGCTCAGCATCAGTATGGAAGCAAGGGCAGTCCTCTTGTTTCCACACAGGTGACCCCTGGTGGATGAAAACACCAACTGTCCACACTCCGGTCTCCCAAGCTTTTAACTTGTTATTATTATGTATTTTCTATATTTACCTTTATTGTTGTTAGTTTCTTTTTTTAACTTCTGTGTAATTGTTTTTAACAACTGTCAAGTGTCCTTGAGTTTTTGAGAAGCACTTATAAATAAAATGTATTATTATTGATGGGACAAGATAGATTTCCGAGATTGTGAAAAGGAAAGTGCACAAGATGGACAAGGTGATAAGTGAAACAGCACTGATCAGCTAATGGGTCACTGTTTGAAAAGTCAGAAAAAGCCTGAATTTTCAGCTCATGCGCAGCATTAGCTTTAGCAGCTAACTCGGTCTTTCAACCTTGAAGAGATGCCAATCTTTCAAGAAATCAACGCTCCAACGGAAAAAATAATCTAGATCTCTGTCAGACTCGCTGCCTGCACCGTCAGCCACGGCGAGTTTACACCTCTTGACCCTTGACCTCATGAGTGAGAACTGAACTTGAGCGAGATTTCCGAGAGTGTGAAAAGGCTTATTCTGCGGTGGATGCTTGAAGGTGTTCATCCAACTTGAGGTATTTATTGGAAAACTTGGTTCTGCGACTCATCAGTCTACTTATCAGTTTTTCCACCAAATCCTAATTGACCTAATCTGACACTGATTTGACCATTTTGTTTTGCTTGCA
The DNA here is from genome assembly GCF_900634775.1 of Gouania willdenowi. Classification (NCBI taxonomy): domain Eukaryota; kingdom Metazoa; phylum Chordata; class Actinopteri; order Blenniiformes; family Gobiesocidae; genus Gouania; species Gouania willdenowi. The sequence goes on along the minus strand of NC_041050.1, from coordinate 34,293,008 downwards.
TTGCAATTGAAGGGATCATTAAGTTTTGGTTTTATATCCATGCAGCAATTCAGGCCTGCAACGATTTAACTTTGAGACATTTTGGGATATTTTTAATTTATTTTATTTCTTTTAAGTTCATGGTTTACTGTTATGTAAATGTACGTTTTTAGGTGGGAGTGGTCCCACCCTCTGGGGGGTGGTGTGTTGAGGTGTAATTAAAATTGGAGGGATTAGTAGGACAGCCAGAGGTGGGAGTGCCGCCCCCGCACCACTACTTAGTAGCACAGGCGGCGGCCCCCTCCACCCCCAGCCCCACCATCCAGCCCCCTGAGGGTTGGGTATGTGAGTGTGCAACAAGTGGGCGAGCCAGACCAGCTAAGAGTGAGGGACGCGAAGCATCCATGTAGGAGGCCTGTCTGGTATGAGCCCGGCCCGTCCGCATGGCGGGCCACCGGAGAGGGTTGATGGTGCAGACGGGCACGCGGCACTGTGGGCCCCAGGGACGTGCCGAGCAGCACAACCGAGAGCACGAGAGCACCCGAAAAGGACGCATGCCCACACAGAGGCACCCAAAACACCCCAGCAGCCCACTCAAACCATCCAGGTCAAGGCCACCCCACAAGCCCATGGAGGTCCAGGACTACAGTTAGATCAGTGTGTTATTAAAGAGTGGTGCTGGCAGTCGTTTGCAGGCTAGATTATCAAAAATCAAGATTCAATCAATCAATCAATCAATCTTTTATTTGTATAGCGCCAAATCATAACCAATGGTATCTCAAGACACTTTACAGTAGAGCAGTCTTAAGGACGGACTCTTCATTTTATGGATACACACATATGCATATATACGTATATACACATACATATGTATCCCACACCCAACATGAATTAATCATGGCGGCAAGGAAAACCTTCTGTTAAGCAGCAGGAACCTTGTGTGGATCCCATTCCTATGATGAACAGCCATCCACGTTATGCTGTGTTGGGTGTGTGCAGAGAAAAGGGTGGAGACAGAGCCGCTGAGACTCTGTAACTCCACACTGAGGATCCCACGGACCTGCAAGACAAAAGCCAGAATGAGTACAGGAGCAAACACACAAGGGAAGAAGCAGACATAGAGGGAGTGTTTGAGAGAGGAATGGGACCCTCTCCAGTCCCTCTCTAACCTAAATGACCTCTCTCTTAACGCCCTCTCCAACCCCCGGCAGTCTATGCCTATTGCATCTTAATTATGAGCTATGAGCTGGTTCCTAACTAAAAGCTTTACCAAAGAGGAATGTTTTGAGCCTAACCTTAAAGGTAGAGAGGGTGTCTGCCCCCCGAACCGTGGTTGGTAGATGGTTCCAGAGAAGTGGGGCCTGATAACTGAAAGCTCTTCCTCCTATACTACTTTTAGAGACAAATGGAACAACGAGTAGTCCAGCATTTTGAGAGCGTAGTGTTCTGGGGGGATTGTATGGCACTACAAGCTCCTTGAGATAGACTGGTGCCTGTCCATTTAGGGCTTTATAAGTGAGAAGAAGAATCTTGAATTCTATTCTATATTTTATGGGAAGCCAATGCAGAGAGGCTAATACAGGAGTAATGTGATCTCTTCTCCTAGTTTTAGTCAGTACACGTGCTGCAGCATTTTGAACCAGCTGAAGTGTCTTAAGCGACTTGCTCGGGCAGCCTGCTATAAGAGAATTACAATAATCCAGTCTAGAGGTAACAAAAGCATGGACTAGTTTTTCGGCGTCGCCCTGAGACAGGATAGATCTGATTTTAGCAATGTTACGGAGATGAAAGAAGGCAGTTCTTGAAGTTTGTTTTATGTGAGAGTTGAAGGATAAGTCCTGATCAAATAGAACCCCAAGGTTTCTAACAGTTGTGCTTCGTGCCAGAGTAATGCCATCTAGGGCAGTTAGGCTAGCATAGGTTTCTCTAAGGTGTCGTGGGCCCAGTACAATGACCTCAGTCTTGTCTGAGTTGAGAAGAAGAAAATTTTGGTCCATCCAGGCCCTAATGTCCTTTAGACAGGCCTCAAGTTTAGATAGCTGATTTGTCTCACCTGGCTTCATTGATACATACAGTTGGGTATCATCAGCATAGCAGTGAAAGTTAACAGAGTATTTTCTCATAACATTACCAAGGGGGATCATATAGATACAGAAGAGGATTGGACCTAGCATGGAGCCCTGAGGAACCCCGTAGCTTACTTTAGTGTACACAGAAGACCTATTATTCACGTGTACAAACTGGTACCTATCAGATAGGTAGGACTTAAACCAGTTTAGGGCAGTCCCTGTAATTTCTCTAATCTCTCTAGTAGAATATAGTGATCTATAGTGTCAAAAGCTGCACTAAGATCTAATAAAACCAGTACTGAGAGTCGTCCTTCATCTGAAGCCCAGAGTAGATCATTAGTTACTTTAACTAAAGCAGTCTCTGTGCTGTGTTGAGCTCTAAAACCTGACTGGAAGTCCTCGAACAGGCTGTTGTTTTGAAGAAATTCACAGAGCTGAGCCGCCACAACTTTCTCAAGAATCTTTGAAATAAAAGGAAGATTAGATATAGGCCTGTAGTTTGTTAAAGTGCTGGAATCAAGAGTAGGTTTTTTGAAAAGGGGTTTGATTACAGCTACTTTAAAGGACTGTGGCACGTAGCCTATTGATAGGGATATGTTTATTGTCTCCAACAAAGATGGGCAGACTAGGGGAATAACTTCTTTAAACAGCTTAGTTGGGATCGGATCTGAAAGGCAGGTCGATGGTTTGGAGGATTAAATAATAGAGTTAAGTTCCTGAAGTCCTATATGTGTGAAACAGTTTAGGTTAGGCATATTTACATTTAATGGTACAGCAGGCCCAGGTGAAGGCCTGGGCCTTCACCAATGCTCCTCAAAGCAGGTTATTTAATGTTTTCTGAGAGCAAACATCTTTTCCATGGAAATAAATTCTATGAGGAGATTTCGCCATTGGTTTATGCTTAACAATTTTTATCTTTCCAATTCAATAATATTGGTTTTTTTGCTGTGGTGAGTGCCTCAAGGATGGATTGCAATTGGTTTGCTGGAATAGTCAGGTCTAACAGACATAGATTTGGAGATAGAGGAATCCTGTAGTCCAAAATGGAGGACAGTTTTTCAGTGATTAGAAACCAAAACTGTTGAACTGGCGAACAAAGCCATACGGAATGTAAATATGGATCAGCTGTTCCCTGGGTGCACTGAGAGCAGATGTCTGTATACGGAAAAGCCCATTTTATACATTTTCTGTTGGGTAATGTGGGATCTGTGGAGGACCTTGTATTGAATTAGCTGAAGATTTGTATTTTTAGTCATCTTAAAGGTATTACAACAAATTTCTGTCCAGAAGTTGGTGTTCATGGTGATTGAGAGTTCAGCTTCCCATATAGCGATAAGCTATAAGTGATTAGAGTTAGTGTTCAAGAGTGCTCTGTATATTTTTGAGAGTTTTTTTTTGTTTTTGTTGAGATTTTTTTTAATATATATGGCCAGTTCTGGAGGTTGCAAGGTGATTAAATCTATTGCCGTATTTTTCTTAATTGTCTCTGTTACTTGTAAGTACTGAAGAAAATTACTTATATTTATATTGAATGTTTGGGTTAGATTGTTATATGTCCTGAGCTTGTCATTTTCAAAGAGGCCTTGGAGATGAATAATTCCACTCTCTTCCCATGTTCTTAGATAGAGCGGTGTTTTTCTAAAGCCAGAGTTGTGCCAGATTGGATACAGCATGCTAGTTTTTAATTGAACATTTGTAATGTAGTCAAAGTTTTTGTACCGTAATTGGTCCAACAAAAAAAAAATCCTTTTTTTTTTAGATAAAATGATGTCCAGATTAAGTTTTGTATTTTGGAGTTTTTTCCATAAAAGTTCAGACGGGTTAGTTGCGTATTCTTCCGTAAGTTTCTTAATTTTTTCTTCAATGGTTTTTTCTGCTATCTGTTCCTGTGTTTTCTTGTAAGAAGAGTATGATATAATCTTCCCTCTGATGACAGCCTTGCCGGTTTCCCAGAGTAAGGACAGTGACACTTCCAGAGAATCGTTTGTTAATAGAAAGTCCTCCCATTCTTTTCTTATCATTTTACCAAATTCACCAAATGAAGTATTAAAGCGCCATAGAGAGGATAATTTCTGATTAGAGTCACACTTCAGGGTGAGGGATATCGGGGGATGATCGCTAATGATTACAAGATGTTGCTGTGTCATTTACATCACTGATTCCAGTAAATGTGGCAATTTCCAAAGTGTTTAAGTGTGTAAGCATCATTGCAGAGTGGGTAATTGAGTTTAAATGCATTTCTTAGTGGAATAGGTCATTTTAAAGAAGGATATTTCTGCTAAGTGGAGGCACAAAAATAACTAGCTATCAGGTGAAACAATGGATTATGAAACAAAGCACTATGACAACATTTGTAAGAGAGATTATTTTGTTTCAAATAAAAGTAATCTAAACATGTCTAGCCTATGATAGACTTAATTACAGTACTGATTTGAAATGATTCATAACACAACTTTGTACAAAAATTATTTGAGTCAGAATGACAGAAGGTGAGTCTGCAGATTACGGTTTTAAAAAAACAACCATACAAAGGCTTGGGTGTGTGAACTAACAATCAGGGCAGCATAACAAAACATGGGTAATTTATGGTAGTTAAAAACTGAATTGTTAAGTAAATGGTAAAAAAAGAAAAACCCACATCACTCAAAATAAATAGCAAATAACTGTATTATATACTTAAACTTTCTCAAATATAAATGCAATTCAAATAAAATGCAGTATAAAGTAAGAAATAAAATGAGGTGGTCAAGAACATATATAACAAAAAACAAGAAGCAATACAACAGTGTGAGCAATGAGAAAAAGAATATTGAAGTTAAAAGACAATAGATAGGTATTACTAAAATGGCAGAAAGTTACTTTATAATGTGAATAGAAAATGTGTTTTCAGCCGCATTTTCAAACTAATATTTATTCTTCACCAATTTTAAACATGCTATTTGTGTATTTTAAATGTTAAAACTATATATATAACTAGTTAACGTGCACTTTTTTAAGGGTAGATTTGCTCAACACACTAATAATAGCCCAAGCACATGTAAATTTGATGATTACATGTTAAGGCCAATTAAATCTATTTCATACCCCAACCTTTACTCCTTCAACCAAAATTAAGATAACATGAATTGATGAGACTGCTGGGAACAGCCCAGATTTGCCTATAAATTGTGGTTTGTTTCTCAGTTCAACAAGTTGCAAATTGGCTTTCAAAGAAGACAACATGAAGAACTGGGGCTGCACACTGTGCACGCTGTTGGCCTTTGGCCTCGTCATGCATCTGGAGGCTTACAGCAACTCCCAAGGTTTGTGTTTTAGAAATGAACTACTTTGGGGTCTGTTATCTTACATTTACAGTTAGCTCATTCATTAGGTTTGTTTTAAAGCTGGAGCACAGTCTTTTATTTATGTATTTATTTTATTCTACTCCCCCTTGTAAAAGATGAGTAAATGTAGTTTGGATTGAAATATAATAAAAGGATATTTATTTGATTTATGGTTTAGTTTTTAACAAATGTTGAAATGAACCAAAGTTCATATTTTATTGTTAAATAGTGGAAAACAAAGTTTTCTAATTTATTTAATTTACCAGGTCAATGTAGTTACAAAAGTTGCAAATGATAAATCACTGAACAATGTTATTATAATGAATTTATTACTGCAAATTAATTTGCTGTGTAACACCGTATGCACTAGATCAGTGTTTCTGAAATAGGGGTATGTGTACCAGTATGTGTACCGGTACGTGTACCGGCCCACCAGAGCTTTCTTTCTAGGATTTTGCTCAAAATGAAAATTAGAAAAAAAACCAAATCAGTTGTTGATTCAGTTGCAAATAATTCTGTTCTTCTAAATTCACAAATTAAATGATTTTATCTGACATATATGGAAGCCTACAATATTTCTATGCTCATTGTTTAAGAAGTTCATTATAAATTGTTTGGTATAACTACATTTTTTCCTCAAAACTTACTATTTCTCACAAATAGTCATGTAGAAATCCCTACAATTAACTTTTTTTAAAATGATGCAAATTCAAGAATCCTTTAGGTCAAATACTAGACATGAATATTATTGTATTATGCTTAAAGATGTTCTAAGAAGTCCATCACATACATTGCTCAAAGTGACGAGGGACTTAGGGCACAACAATGATCTGATTTGATCTTTTTTCCTTAAACAAATTGATACTTTTCTGGTTCGGCCCACCTAAAATCAAATTGGGCTGTAAATGGCCCCTGAGTGGAAGTTTGATACCCCTGGTTTGTGTTATAGCACATTAAATAATTTGCGACACCTGTCCACAGGAGGCTTTTAAAGTGATAAAGAAATAGAAGTAATAAGAAAGTAAAATGGGGAAAATTGCAGTGTACAATAACATTACAACTGTAAAAGAGAGGTAGTTTACAATAGTTATCAAGCAAAGACAACACTGTCAACCAAGGAATGTCTTCTCTACATGTCTACCTTTCAGTTTTTCTGTGTATTTTTAAAAAAAAAAATGCAATACAAACATGTGATTTTTCAACTCAATTACAGGCTTAAAAAAAGAAGAAAAAAAAAAGAATCAGAATGGTTACTATTAAGAATAAACAATACATTTCTTCAATGGAAACTGAATAAATAAATAATCCTGTTTGAATTTGTAGGTTATTCTTCACAACGAAAGCCAGGAGATTGCCCTGATTTTAATAGCACATCAACAACGAACAACTGCAATGAATGCTCCGTAGACTCCAACTGCATTGGAAATCTGAAATGCTGTCGAACTGGATGTGGAAGTCAGTGTGTGGAACCTACATTTAATAATACTCTTGGTAAGTCGTGAGGCAGCATCCCTTAGTTTCACCTAAAGTAATAAATACACATTTTCTTTCATAGTTTACTTTGGAACCTGTAACCAAAACCCTTCAACTGTTTTAGGTAGACAATGTATTGAATTGATGGTGTTGGGTGCAATATTTTTTGCCAATATTCTATATGCCGATATTGTCCAACACTAAATAGGTAACTGATACCTATATATACATGGGCCCCCTGCTCCAACCTATTTTTTGTTCAAAAAAAAAAAAAAAAAAAAAAAATATATATATATATATCCATGGAAATAACAAGTTAAGTCTATTTTTAACTGATGTTGACTGATATTTGTTAACCCCAGTTTCTATTTCATTTCAGATAAGCCAGGGGTGTGCCCTCATGTTATACGGAAACATTACCATGTGAGCTGCGTCAATGAGTGCTCAAATGACCAAAACTGCACTGGAGATGAGAAGTGCTGCCACAATGGATGTGGACGTGCGTGCGTGACTCCTGGTAAGTCATTAGATACATTGAGACGAAGCAAAACCCACTTAACACCCAATTACTTATAATTGTTACAGCTGAGTTTACTTGTATGACTTGAAATCAAATATTGTTAAATTATAGTCACATTTTTTACCATCGTATGCAAATAATATGGAGGGGAAATTAGTGGACAACATGTGTTTAACGTAAAATTGTGTTTTTTTTTTTCATTTCAATTCTTTGTTCTTTAAGCTAAGCCCGGATCGTGCCCTCGTTTTACCAAACAATACGGGGCTTCATGTACCAATGAGTGCTCAAATGACCAAAACTGCACTGGAGATGAGAAGTGCTGCCACAATGGATGTGGCCGTGTGTGCGTGACTCCTGGTAGGTCATTACATGAAGTGAAACGTAGCAAAAACCAATGTTTCATTTGAAGTGATAAGTCATGTTTATAATTGTTACAACTGAGCTGAGTTTGCTTCTATTAGCTGAAATTAAAATATATATATATATGTATATATTCCAGTCACATTTTTATTGTCTAATGCAGACAATATGGAGGAACAAATACTAGGACAGCCTACATTTAATGTTGAATGATCTTTTTTTATTAAGCTAAGCCCGGATTGTGCCCTTATTCAACCACAAACTGGTACAGTTCAACTAACTGCACCGATGAGTGCTCCAACGACTTTAACTGCACTGGAAGAGAGAAGTGCTGCCACAGAGGGTGCCGTACGTGTGTAGCCCCAGGTAGGTCATTAGATAATATTAGACTTTTAATGACCTTGTTTCAAGTGAAGTAATACAGATTTTTCATCTATATTGCAAATGCAGTGTAACTTATTGAACAATGCCTTTGTCTTTGGCTTCTTAGGGCACAGCAAGCCATCAAGATATCGCTATCCCTCAGGATACAACAGGCCATCAGGGTCTCGCTATCCCTCAGGGTACAACAGGCCATCAGGGTCTCACTATCCCTTAGGGTTCAACAGGCCATTAGGGTCTCGCTATCCTTCAGCATACCAAAAGCCTTCAGGGTACCAGTATCCCTCAGGGTACAACAAGCCTTCAGGATACCAGTATCCCTCAGGGTACAACAAGCCTTCAGGGTACCAGTATCAGTCAGGGTACAACAAGCCTTTAGGGTACCAGTATCCCTCAGGCTACAACAAGCCTTCAGGATACCAGTACCCCTCAGGGTACAACAAGCCTTCAGGGTACCAGTATCCCTCAGGGTACAACAAGCCTTCAGGATACCAGTATCCCTCAGGGTACAACAAGCCTTCAGGGTACCAGTATCCCTCAGGGTACAACAAGCCTTCAGGGTACCAGTATCCCTCAGGGTACAACAAGCCTTCAGGGTACCAGTATCCCTCAGGGAACAACAAGCCTTCAGGGTACCAGTATCCCCCAGGGTACAACAAGCCTTCAGGATACCAGTATCCCTCAGGGAACAACAAGCCTTCAGGGTACCAGTATCCCTCAGGGAACAACAAGCCTTCAGGGTACCAGTATCCCCCAGGGTACAACAAGCCTTCAGGATACCAGTATCCCTCAGGGAACAACAAGCCTTCAGGGTACCAATATCCCTCAGGGAACAACAAGCCTTCAGGGTACCAGTATCCCTCAGGGAACAACAAGCCTTCAAGGTACCAGTATCCCTCAGGGAACACCAAGCCTTCAGGGTACCAATATCCCTCAGGGAACAACAAGCCTTCAGGGTACCAGTATCCCTCAGGGAACAACAAGCCTTCAGGGTACCAGTATCCCTCAGGGAACAACAAGCCTTCAGGGTACCAGTATCCCTCAGGGAACAACAAACCCTCAGGGTACCAGTATCCCTCAGGAAACAACAAGCCTTCAGGGTACCAGTATCCCTCAGGAAACAACAAGCCTTCTGGGTACCAGTATCCCTCAAGGTACAACAAGCCTTCAGGGTACTAGTATCCCTCAGGGTACAACAAGCCTTCAGGGTACCAGTATCCCTCACATTACAACAAGCTATCAGGGTACCAGTATCCCCCAGGGTACCAGAAGCCTTCAGGGTACCAAAAGCCTTCTGGATACCAAAAACCCTTGTGGTACCACTATCCTTCAGGGCACCAAAAGCCAACAATGTTTTTTTTTTTTTCTTTAGTATGATTAATTCTCTTCTTATAATTTAATTGATCTATTGTCTTTTTTATTGTAAGACAAGGGGACCTCCCGTTTATCCAAGAAAAAGTGGTGTTGGCTTAATATTGTAAAATTATTTATGTTTACCAATAAATTTATTTCTGATGCAAATGAAATGTGTTATTAATGTGTTATTAATTGTTATCATGCTGGTTGGAGGCCCTAAACATAATGTTTATATAATAGAAAAAAGTGGCCTAGGACAGAAAAAGATGGGTGAAATCAGGGCCACAATTGTTGAAGGGAGCAGCAAAATGAGGGAGAACCACAGTAAAATAAAATATTCAAAATTTAGTCAGGAGAACATGTGCTGAGTTTATACAGGAATCCAAGAGTTGAATTTACTACCTTTTACTACCTCAGCAATTCCCCAAGACAAAACGTTCCAACTTACTTATAAAAAGTATAAATGTGACACTGTTCTGACGAAAACATCACACCCATCATAAATATTCTAATTCCATTTCCAGGGCACTTGGGACTTTTGTTTTTTTGAGGATAAAAACTAAATGTAATTACTCTAAAATTATACAAGCCAATATTTTATCCAGAATAGAATATAATGATAACATGGAAAATGCTAAAACTGAAAAATCAGCTGGGAATACATTTACCAGCTAAAGTAATTTAATAACAACTGCAAATTTAAAGAAATCCCAAATATGATTCTGCATCTTTCTCCCAACTTTTGTCATAGCCATTACAAGAGCTAGCGCGGGCAGAATGTCAACACAAGATGTCACGTATGTTGAGGGTCTGTACAGCACTGTAAACCCACAAAGCAAATAAATATAGATGAACCCAACTAGCTTATTAATACAATACATTTACATGGACCAAAACAAAGGAAGTCATGGCTATAATTTAAGTTAACTGTGGTTCAGGCACCAGAAAACCTCTGCTCTGAAAAACAAATTATGGAGCTAATCTCCTGCGCTGCTGGTGAATGGTGGGTTCTCTTTTTTTTTGCACATTTTACAAAAAGTTTTCCAATTATTCTCCATGACCGGCTTTTGTCGGTCTTTAAATGCTGGGTTATCGAGCTAAAGTTGTGAAAACTTACATTTTCTCTTGTTGATATCAGTCAAAGGTGGCAAGTTGCTTGCTAGTATCAACAAACTTGAGCTGCACCAAAAGCCTGCATGTTCACAACAGAGCAGGCAGGGGAACCAATGGAGGCTATACACGGCGACCCAGTTCCTGTTGTCGTGTTGCACGTATACATTTTTTATGTATATGCATTTTTGTTAAACAACTTTGGAGCATCAATGGAAACGCCAAAATAAAATGAAGGTGTGATGAAAAATGTGCTACAAGTCCACTTTTTATTACCTTCCAATGGCCTTAATTTGAGCTCATTTGATTTATTATCTTTTACTACCCTGTGGATACCCTGAGGTGTGAATGATGGACAGTATTTCAGCAGTAAAGATTGGTCATATTTACTGTTATTTTAGTCTGCAGCACATGGGATTGCTTGACAGCCTTGCATAGGTGGAAGACGGCCCTTTTTACTCCACAACAAAAAGAAGCCATTTGTGCAATGGTGATTGCAAACAATGCCATAAGGTTGAGAGAGATACAAAGTGCTCTTATAGATGAGAAGATTCTTTTGATTGTCATTATACAAAAAGTACAACATCATTGGATGTTCAATCCCATTCAGTGCAGTTAAACATACTGTACAAAACTGTACAAGATAAGACAGACAAAAATGTGTGACTGTTATTTTATGTTATTATGTTTATATGTGCACTATTTACGAGTTCACTATTTGATGCGTGCTGTAGACTATGGTTCCTACTTACCCCAGTTTCAGGGGGACAGGTTTAAGAGTCACTCAGGAAAAAGCGGACCGCGAGGTAAAGTAGGGGGAGTGACTTTTATGCTGAGCTGTATCGCCGTGTTGGTGTGTACCCGAGTGGAGGAAATAAAGAGAACTCTGGAGTTAAGACTATTGTAGCCCATTTTTACTCAACGCCAGAAGGACTGGAGGGGTGAACAAGAAAAGAGGATGTAGAATGAATGCAAAAGACAGAGGACATGGAATATGTCAGTGAGTGTGGGAATTGAGAGTAGTTATCGCACTGTGGAAAATACTGCTGCACTTTTTAATCATGTAAAGCACATTAAATTGCCTTGTGTATAAAATGCGCTAAAAAAACAAATATGCCTTGCATTGGCTTTCCTATACACACGCTAACGTCCAGTGCCATAAACTGTTTACTTTGTGTAGTGACATGCGTTACACTTACAGGACAGTTTAGTGTATGTGTATTCACAGTGCAATGGCTACTGTACAATATGTTGTCCAAAATGCATTATGTCACACTGGAAAAAGTTTACTACTTGTTCTCGATCACTCTAACTGTGATAAAGCGTGTTGTACTGGCACTGGAGGACAGGTAACCACTGCATTCATTTAGATACCTAAATGAGGTGGGTTTTAATCTTGTAAATACATTTTATGCAGTAAAAATGTCAAACATATACAGTCATCAGTTCCCTCACTAAATACAGTAATGATTGCCTCTACTGTTTTCAAGTAAGTTCTGAATTTTTTTTATTTTTTTTGCATTGGAAAACACTCACAAAATGAAAACATGATAAAGCCATTTAACTATCTTTTCCCATCTTGATGACTGACATTTTCATTGATATTCACATTTGCTCTTGACACGTTTTTACAGGTTATCAACTAAGTTTTGCAATTTATACTAATTGTTTCGAGAAAAGCAAACTGTACCGATGAGTGCTCTAATGACTTTAACTGCACTGGAAGTGAGAAGTGCTGCTGCAATGGATGTCAAAGTGTGTGCGTGGCCCTTTGTAGGTAATTAGATAAAACGAGACGTAGCAAAAATCACTCTTTCATTTGAAGTAATACAGTCATGTTTATAACTAACATATTACAGCTGAGTTTGCTTTTATGACAATCAAAATATTTTATTTTCTGGTCACATTTTTATCATTTAATGCAGACATTATGAACTGGCAGATATGAGGACAGCCTGTTTTTAATGTTTAATGATCTTTTTTCATTTAAATACATTTTTCATTAAAGCTAAGCCCGGATCGGGCCCTCATCTTGCCTGGAAACAGCACAGGCCCTGTACTCGTCCTTTTGAGTGCTCCAATGACTTTGGCTGCACTGGAAACAAGAAGAGCTGCTGCAAAGCATGTGGCCGTGTGTGGGTGACTCCTGGTCATTAGATACATTGTGAGATGTACCAGTTTTAATGACACAAAATACATGTTGCAACTGCAGTATTACTCACAGAATTATGTTTTTGTCTTTAGGGTACCAGTACCGCTGCAGATCGTACTGGTGTCTTTGACGGGGTTGACTGCCACTATATGTCTTTTACTGATAATGACCTGCTAATTTTAAAAAGCAAAGTTGAATGACTTTAGAATAATATTTGCTTGCCCATACCTTTATGATTTTTCCACTTAATCAACTCCACTGATTTAATACGTGTCTGGTGGTCTGTTCAAGGTTAGGTTTCCCTGACCAAATCAGGTTTTTGTCTTTAGTGTGGTTAATAACTCTTTAGTGATTTATATATATACATATATGTAATATTTTAAAATTATTTATATTTACCAAGAAATTTCTGTCTGATGGGTACCTTTCACATTTAAATTGATTGTTTCACAAATTTCTTCATCCTAAAAACCTTGAACTACAACTACCTACCTATAATGCACAAATTTAAAAGCAGTTCTATTGCGAGTATTTCACTTGCATTTGTGCAGATAGGTGAAGAACTAGAGACACGTCTCTCGATTGTCCCTTTTCGGCCAAAAAAACGAGTTTTTGTTCGGTGCTATTGCTAGTGCCAGAGCTAAGTTTGTTCTAATCCTGTTTTTCCTAAGAACCGTCTGTGGGAGGAGCCTGTTTCATTTATTAGGCCCATACAGCCATGAAGTGAAGGTAGAGTCTCATTAAAGAGTGTTCGTTTGTGTATTCGCGCCACAATGGTGTGTTCAGGTACTGCACAGGAAATGATCAACTTTTCCACTCCCTCACAACCACAAGTATGCATTTAGGTACCAAAACATGGTACCGTTTGATTGTACGTGAATCGGTAACAGGTAGTATTGAAGGAATTCGGTTGTCATCAAAAAAAGTAGTGAATTTGGTAAGTTTAGGGTTAGGGTTACGTAAGTTTAAGTCTAACCTAATTCAAGATTGACTTACGTGTTGGCCAAAAATCTTGTCCTAATAACTCCAATCCTATTGTCCAATATTAGCGCATCACTGCCATTAATCAAAATGATGTAGTAACTAAATTGTATTATTATAATTATGACTGCATTCCTTTGACTTAGTCCTGTGATGCCTGGCGTCCTATTCGGTATGGACAGAAAATGTAACATGACGAAGAAAGCACACACGAAGAAGAAGAAGAAGAAGAAGAAGAAGAAGAAGAAGAAGAAGAAGAAGAAGAAGAAGAAGAAGAAGAAGTAGAAGAAGAAGCGACAGAAGAACTTACTCATGTTAGAAGTGAAAACTTGGATAGCTGGCCAGACAAACAATTCTTCCACGTCGGATGATCAAAGTAAGCTGTTTGTTGATGTTTTATTGCGGGATCACGTGGTGTCGCGTAATTACACCTGGCTCGCAAGGCAGTGTAGCATAGGTGGAGATTGACGGAGCAAAACCGCGGCGCTGAAACAGCCATACACATCTACAACAATGAGTGGCACAAAGAAAAGAAGAGTCAACAGTGAGTGCTGAGTGTTTAATAATGAATGGACAAGTAAATACTTCTCACTGAAGTCCGGTCAAAGGCTCTATGCCTTATTATTTGCAAAGAAACCGTTGCGGTTTTAAAGGAATACAACATCCACCGTCACTTTTCCTCCAAACATGCTGCAAACAAGTGCCAAGATCTGGATGATGGTCTCCCCTAAAGTAACGTGACCAGAACATCTGACCAAGGACAAGGCTGTCGTCCTGAGGTTGGAATATCTGGAGTTATTAAAGGGCGAGGCGCCGTGACGTTACAGAGGTAGAACCGGACTACATTTCCTCAATTATATCATTGATGTCTGATGAAGAGCGTGAACCTGAAACCTTACACTTTTCATTAAACCTGTTTTTTTTTTTTTGGAGCTATATCTGGTGTGCAGACTCACTTTTGTTACTTTTGTCATCATTTTTCCAGTGCAGCACCCAGTCATCCTCTGGGATGTGCTTGTCTATGAACTTTTCAACACTATAACAACAACTAGATAAAAAGCTGAGAAAAACTACATTCTGGGCTGGAGTCAGCCGACCCGGGGGTCTGGTAGTTCGGACAATGTAGAACGGGGGGCTACTCCAGACCACAGCTGTGTTAGATGAGTGCTTGTTTTCCTATTGACTTGATATTCTTGTTGATTCATTCTTGCGCTCCCTTGATTCTGTGGAGACTTTTAAAAAAATAGCTAAACTTTTTTAAACAGGCTTTCCAGAGCCATTAGAGCTGCTTTTATGATTGTTTAGTTTATTGTTTTGAATTTCATTGAATTTTTATTGTGTTCACTGTAAAGCACTTTGAGACCTCTGTCTGTGAAAAGCGCTATATAAATAAAATTGACTTACTTACTGTTCATTTAAAATCTGTTAATAAACGATTTATTGATTCAAGCAAAACAAAACCTCTGACTCTCTGTCTCTGAATGCTTCTTAGGTTTGAACAACGAGAGTAACTTCACTCTATTCTAACACTAACCAACTGAACACAGTGGTGGCTGAAGAACACCAGCAGAGGGCAGTGGTGATATGATGTGATCGATGTGACGATACCAGCTTGACTGCCACATCAGGGAGAAGCAACAGGAGAAAGTGGAAAAGCACCAAGGGCACAAAGAACAGCTGGAGCAGATGGGGAAGGTCAAATCTTATGTGGTCCCAAAGTAGTAATTAAATTATGAACACTAGAGGAGTGAAATTAGAGCCAAATTCAATCATAACCCTTTAGATTGCACTACTGGCAGTTTTAGCAAGTAACTAAGTTGGCGACTGGTAACTTCAACACAGTACAAAGATTTTTTGTGTCAACCAGAGATTTAATCACAGCCAAATGTTGCCTACGCACAGCCTATGTTTACTACTCTAAACCCAACCTAGCAGACATTGTCAGTTCATCTAAATCACATACATTCTTGTCCGTTTCATTTGCAGACTAGTATAGAGACAGGTTATGCATAAAAAGTAAAACTATTTTTTTATTAGAAATCAGAGCCAAATGTTTCCTTGTTCAGATACACCATCACATACTGTTGTGTATTCTTTATGTTCAGATACATTTTAATTAAATGTTTTATTTTGTAGTCGTGCACACATTTACATATCTTTCCTTTGTACAGTTAAATAGAGCAAAAGGACAAGTTTGAAAATATGTGTTTTTGTGTAACATTGTAAAAAGTAAAGGTAAAAAATTTGTCAAAAAAAATGTGATTTTCCTGAAAACCCTGCTAATGTAAAGCAACAAGGTATAATTTGCACTCTAATTGTAATCTTCTTTCCATTTCTATCACGCAACATCAGTAAGCCAAAACTTGTAATGGACAATGTTGGGGAGTAACGGATTACATGTAACAGAGTTACGTGATCAGATTACATGAGTAACTGTAATTTGTTACAGTTACAGTTTATATAGTCATCAATGCACTACTGCACTATCTTATTCTTCTTATCTTATTCTTATCTTATTATTATTATTATTATTGTATTTTTTATTTTATTTCATTATTATTATTATTATTATTATTATTACTATTATTATTATCTTGTTATTTTTATTTAGTTTGCACATATTAGTCTAACTACTCTTATATTTATGTCTATACTTCTTTTTTCATTTATTTTTCTTTATTTTATTTATTTTTCTTTATTCTAGTTGATTGTTATTACTTAATGTTATACTACCTGAGAGAGCACAGGTCACCAAAAGAAATTCCTCGTGTGTATTCATTCACCCCTGGCCAATAAAGTTGATTCTGATTCTGATTCTGATATAGTTGGTAATCAGATTACAGGTACATTGTAAAAATCAGTGGGATTACACAATGTTACTTCTCAGTTTTGCGGGTTTATTCACTACATGGCAACGCAATGCTTTTCCCGGGAGTTCCAATGTAATGTGAAAAACCTATTTGTGTCAGTCACTCAATCAAACGGGAGATAGACGTGGAGCAGGAGACTGGATCCAGAACCGGTAAGCGTTTGTTGCTCCATGCACTGCAGCACAAAGCATGTATGGATGAGATAATGGCTGCAAATACTTTCCGCTGAGAAAAGTTTGAAAACATTTCCTGATATTTCAACCGGACAGAAGCTCATTAAACAGCGTGCGTGCGCAGACGCTGTGCGTGTCCGACCTTGGACCTCTCATTCTATATTTCACTGTTCAATTAAATTGTGTTACTTGAACATGTTATTATTCAGCTGAACAGTAATTCTGATATCTAATTTATTATGTGTTTGTTTTGTTTGTATATTTGCCATTTTAATGCAGTTGTTGATCTCATTGATTATTCATCAATATTATTGCTTCTGCCTGTAGGCCTGTTTATTGTCCAAATATCTGAAAGCTTTAAACTAAAGAAATGCTTGAAAATGGCACACATAGACCATGGACTTTTTGACCAAAAAGTTGACCCATATGAGTTATTTTAAATGATTGATCAGGCCAATATACAGCGTTTGACAGTATCAATGCTCCAAGCGGGGATTCCCTCTTGAAATACCGACTATGTAAGTTTGGAAGAGACAAACCGTCTTTCACCAGGTCATGTGACCTGGAGAATGTTTCACTTTACGGCAGTCACATGACCACAGGCTCGGATATACAGTCCCTTTCCATAAAATTGGAACATCATGGAAAAGTTGTTTGATTTCCATAATTCCATTCAAAAAGTTCAGAATTCATAGATTATAGGTTCAGGGCCCACAATTTAAACGATTTCAAGTATTTATTTAACAGGCCCCACAGGAAGCAATATCCCCTTCGACAGGAAGCGTTGAACGAGATCCAAACTGTGTTTGATTCCCTCTTGGAAGAAAAGATGATCGTGCCTTGTGCAAACCCGTTTTGACCCCCATTTTTCCGGTTGTGAAGATTCGACTGGAGGGCCAAACCACTGAATGGCGTTTTGTGCAGGATTTGCAGGCTGTTAATTTGGCCATCTTCCCTCCTGCTCCCCAGGTTCCAAACCCTCACACCATTCTCTTGCTAATCCCACAGACTGCGAGGTTCTTTACTGTTGTGAATTTGGCTAACGCCTTTTTCAGCATCCCGGTCCACCCCGATTCACAATTTTGGTTTGCCTTTATGTTTAAGGGTAGACAATACAAGTGGAGCCAGCTACCCCAAGTACTCATGTGCAGCACCCACATTTACTGTACTGCCCTGGAGCAGAGTCTTCGTCCCCTTACACTGTCAATGACATACTCCTTGCAAGGCCGTCCAGAGAGCAATGTGAAAGGGACACTTTGTCCCTGCTATGCCACCTCCATCGAGAGGGTCACTTTCCAAACTCCAGTTTATCAAAGAACAGGTTCAGTTCATCGGTGATTCCATTTCCCACAAGGCTTTGTCCCTCAGCCGGGTGGCATCTATTGTCGCCCTTCCAAAAACAGATGTCCTTTTTGGGCATATGTTCCTTCTGCCAAAATTAAATCCCTGATTTTTCCGGTTATGAATGTCCATTGAGAGCTGTGGTGAAAAATTCGCCTTAGTTTGGACTCCGGAAGCCTCCAAGCCTTTGAGGATTTAAAGGCGGGAAATCACTTGTTAAACGCCCCTGCATCTCCATGTGCCTCATTGTGTCACATCCATTTTACGGGACATGCAGATCTCACATATCTCGGCAACCCTTTTGGGTCTTCCTGATGTGCGTGTTCGCCATTGCTCCACGCTGAATCCCGCCACACTCCTGCCTCTTCCTGAGGATGGAAGCCTCACCCGGGGTTTCCACTGGATACGGCACCAATCCGGTATTTCACCGCTGTCCGCAGTCTGGTAAGTCACACCGATTGCATTTTGAGTGCACCGCGGTGCACTCCGGTTGAATGACTGTGACGTCACGAGACAGAGCAGTTCTCACGATATTTATATAATCACACGAAAATGCGGATAAATGTATGTGTTATAAACACAACAATTAACAGATAAACAGGTCAGTGTTCCTAACGAAGGAGAACAAGAAGGTTGGACTCTCTGGATTTGTCAAAGCCACATTTTTTATCAACAGCCAACAGAGAAGAGATAAAACTGCACCAGTAAAACATAAACTAAATCAAAGTTGCTGCAGTTTACAGTGCAGTTACAGTATGAGAGGAAACAATAGAGTGGATGTGATTTTGTTTTTACACATTATGACGTTTTGGTGATGTATTTACTTGAAATATAATCTGATGTGTTTTATTTTGATAAGTAACCCGATATTTTATTGTGGAGTGCGTGCTTAATTTCCTGTTTAGCTTCATTTGCGTTGTCCTGATTGATGCGTCGTGCTCCGGTATCCTCCAGAAATAGAAGCCCTGCGTATATCTGGCAGAGGGCACCGGACTACCACATCTGGGAAGGAGCAGACATGCACCGCAGCGGACCTGGTGGAAATTAACACGAAACCTATCAGGTCCTGTGACGTGGCGGTGACGTAACGCAGCCGAGCCGCATCCAGTGGAAACTGGGGGTCACTCTTGCATTGCTGTCCTCTCTCAAACTTTTATCCCCCGTCCTGACTTCTTTTCCATTCCCCTCACTATCCTTGACCTCATTCTCTATGTGGATGGCTCGGCATCATGTGAACCCACCACTGGTGTGAACCAGGTTGGATTTGCCGTGGTCTCCGACTCCTCTACTGTTTCTTCTGCATCTCTCCCCTCGCCGCCAAACTGTGTGCCTTGGCCAAGGTATGTCATCTGGCCTCAGGTAAGTCTGATAACATCTACTGACTCTCGCTCCGCCTTTGGTGTTGTGCATGACTTTGGGGCGCTCTGGAAGCAGCGTGGCTTTTTGAAATCTGATGGCTCCCCGATTTTGACTTCTACCCTTGTCTCTGCCCTTCTAGATGCTATTTAGCTACTTTCCTGCATTGCCGTTTGTAAATGTGCTGCTCACTCCTCTGCTGCTGATGAGGTTTCTCGTGGTAATGCACGTGCCAATGCGGCTGCCAAATCTGTGGCCCGTACAGTTGTTCTTTTTTTTTCCACTTTCCTCTCTGTTCCTCAGCCTGTCACCTCTCTTTCCAAACTCTCCACCTTTGTCACCGCTGTTGACCGCCGCAAATGGCAGGCCTCAGACTTTCACCAGATGAGTGGGGTTTGGTATGGCCATGATTCAAAACCTTGTTTACCTGCTGCTCTTTTTCCTGCCTATGCTAAGTTGACACACAGTCAGGCTCATGTGTTAAAAAGGGGAATGGTAGCCGCAGTCCAGTCAGTGTGGTTCACCTAGGGGTTCTTGTCTTTTGCAGCTGATTTTTGCACAAATCATGATGCATGATTTGTGCTAAAAACAACCCAGGCCGAAAGAAGCAGTTGAGTAATCAGACAGCTCACCC
Organism: Gouania willdenowi; assembly: GCF_900634775.1. Lineage (NCBI taxonomy): Eukaryota > Metazoa > Chordata > Actinopteri > Blenniiformes > Gobiesocidae > Gouania > Gouania willdenowi. Next base: position 34,272,930 of record NC_041050.1, on the reverse strand, counting down.
ACCATCATCCATTCCCTTGCAACATTTACAAATAGACTTTGTTGAACTAACACCATGTGAGGGGAAAAAGCACTGTTTGGTTATCATAGACATTTCTCCAAATGGATCGAGGCATTTCCTACTAAACACCAGACAGCCACAGCAGTAGCCAAAGCACTGTTAACAGACATCATTCCCAGATGGGGCATTTGCACTCTACTTGTAATCTACTTTCCACTGCTATAGCGCAACATAACTCGTAATGAAATTGCTTCAAATTGATTTCCTGGCTTGGAAAGCTTTGGTTTCTCTAGAACTAGCCATAGCTGTAGTAAGAATTTTATTTACTTGACCCACAGCTTATGTCTGAGCCTTTTGCCACTTCAACCTTCCAAAACCGCTCCATCTATTATGAATTTCTCCAGGCCGGCTACACTGCCTGAGCAAGCTTTTCAACTCCTCACTCAAGATAGAATCAATTGGGTTAGCTAAAAGTTGCTATAAGAAGACATCACATGATTTACATGTTAATAGATGTGGAAGGAGAGAAGAGTTAAAACAATATTATTACTGCAATGCTTTGTCTACTACCACCTTCTGTTTACTAACCAATATTGTCTATTTTTACTTAAATAATATTCAACCAATTCATAACTTCTGTTGAAATGGTTTCATTGTTTTCAAAGCTGTTTCAGTGACATGTAGTGGAACAGTGATTGGGTAATTATGTTCTCAAAGTGTAAGTAGAAATAGTGAAGCTTTTTTTTCCAATCCAAACTGTATCATTTAAACCACTCTTGGAGCTAACCCAAAATTCCCTCCTCCTACTCAAATACAAACACAGTAAAAACGTGTTTATTTATGTAAATATTAATCTTGTAAGCACAATAAGGAAGACATTATACTTTAGTGCATCAGAAAGTCATTTATTTGCAGAATATAAATCATTTTACAATTCAAAACCAACACCATTTTTCTTTGGATCAAAGGATGGTCTACTTAACTTACAAAAAAGGACAAAAAGAAAATAACAAAATAAAAATGAATAGAGTATCATACAAGATTAATCACAAAAAAATGAGAAACCATTCATTCTCTCTTAAGAAATAATCTTCAAGGTGACCACATTGCATTGATTATGGCCCTGCAGATTCGATAAAATGTAAAATTATGGAGTATTTGACTAAATAATTACATATCATGAAAAAAAAATTTACATTAAAATAATCAAGTAGATGCTCTATGAGAAGGGTGAGTAATTATATTCAGTGCAGCTTCAGCGCTGCTTGTAGAGGCATAAAGGATATGGTTTGCAGGGAAAAGCTGCTTTAACAGAGACAGGAAAAAAAGCTAAAGTTAGAAAAGTAATCAATTAATTTACAAACGTTTTATTTATTTGTATATTTTTAAACTCACCACCAAGTGTTGGAGTCAAGCAAGCTTGTCCACAACCAAACTTGCAGCACTTCTTGTTTCCTGGACAGCTATAGTCATCCGAACAGCGGTTGACACAGCGTTTCCCATATGATTTCAAAGCATGCTGAATGGGGCACACTCCTGGCTTTTCTGAAAAAAAACACGGGCAAAAAAACAAAAAAAGTTAAATACAAAACAATTGTTTATGACAAGATGCATTTTTTTTGTCTTTTGAGTGATGTCCATATCAATTTGTCAACATAATATAAGAATAGTAACACAAAGAAGAATCAACTGAAGCAAAGTTTAAGATCTCCCTCTATATTTATTAGTGAATAATTATAAATACCTAGATTACTGAAGAAAAAGTTAACTCGGAGAAAGATCAATAGTTCTCTTAAAAGTATCCATTTGACAAATTGGATTCATTAATTTATTCAGTGTATGGACTTAAATGTTGACCTTTATCACAAAATAATTTAAGTAAGTGGACAGCAACATAAACTTTACTCTGTGGAAACTATGATTTATGTCTAAGTTAGAATCTGATCCCACCTTACTCTGCAGTATTTCTTTAGTTTCAAGTGTGCTTGAGGTCAAACAATATTGAAATGAAATATTGGTATAACTCCATCTCCTATAAGCTCATGTTTTACCTTGCTGTATGGCCACACACTTGCGTCCACAACCTTGGAGGCAGCACTTCTCATTGAAAGCACAGTCATAGTCATTGGAGCACTGGTCAGCACAAGGTTTAAAATACGGTGACAAGACATATTTAGGACACTCTCCAGGTTTGTCTTAAAAAAAACAAATCAACAGATATTTAGTGAACTGGTTATTTGATTAACACAGCATTTAACTAACAGAGGTCAGATTTTAGATATAACTATAAAAGTTTGTAATGGAATTGATTAGTTTTGTATTTTAAGGTAGAAGATTAGCTTTATTCCAAAGTACCATAAGTAGCCTTTGTGGTCAGCTCCTCAAACTGTTGAAAGACTTAATTGTTCCTAACTGAGGTAAAAACCTGATCTAACTCTATTGTGTACCAATAAACAAATGTGTGCAACTAAGTATAACCAGTGGTGTGATCAAATCTGAAAGTACTTGAACAGGGTTAGATATAGGATACATAAAAAAAACAGCTATTACAAAAAAGTTACCATTACATTGTATTGACCAAAAAAAGTCCTGCTCCATCTCATATGGACACACGGCTTACCAGGATTGATGGGGTTCATGGGAGTGATGGCCACACACATGCGTCCACATCCTTGGTAGCAGCACTTCTCATTGTAAGCACAGTCATAATCATTGGAGCACTTGTCAGCACAAGGTTTAAAATATGGTGCTAAAACAAATTTAGGACAATCTCCAGGTTTGTCTCCTGGTAAAAAGAAACAAATCAACAGATATTTAGTCAACTGGTTATCTGATTAACACAGCATTTAAATAGCAGAAATCATTTTATCTGCTTAATTATATTATTTTGTAGGATGTTTCACCTTCAGGTAACTATTGAGAGCATTGACCTAGTAATAAAATGATGAAAAACTTGGAAGAGTATTTTGATCTCAGTTGTATTGTTTTGTAAAGAATCACATCGTGAAAATATCACATCATAAGCTACCTAAAAACAACTTTGTTTTTTTTTTGGTAGCTACATCTCATATGAACACAGCTTACCGTATTGGGTGGGTGTGACGGGTGTGGTGGGAGTGATGGGCACACACTTGCGTCCACATCCTTGGAGGCAGCACTTCTCATTGAAAGCGCAGTTATAGTCATTGGAGCACTGGTCAGCACAAGGTTTAACATATGGTGCCAAAAGAAATTTAGGACAATCTCCAGGTTTGACTCCTGGTAAAAAAAAAAAAAATCAACAGATATTTAGTCAACTGGTTATCTGATTAACACAGCATTTAATTAGCAGAGATCAGTATTTCCGCTAAACTATACATTTTTGTATTGGAATTGATTAGTTCAATACATGAATATAGAACATTACCTGTAATCCAAAGGACATAAAGTATCTTATGTGGTCAGCGACTAAAACTGTTCTGAAGAGTTACTTGTTTCTATCCGAGTTCAAACCTGATCTAAATTTATTGTGTACCAATAAATCAATCTGTGCAAGCAAGTATAACCAGTGGGCTGATAAAATCAGAAAGATCATGAACAGAGTTAGATTTAGGATGTTTCACCTTCAGGTAACTATTGAGAGCATTGACCTCGTAGTAAAATCATGAAAAACTTGGAAGAGTATTTTGATCTCAGTTGTATTGTTTTGTAAAGAATCACGTCGTGCAAAAATCTTGTCATAGGCAACCTAAAACAACTTTGTTTTTTTTTTGGTAGCTACATCTCATTAGAACACAGCTTACTGTATTGGGTGGGTGTGACGGGTGTGGTGGGAGTGATGGGCACACACTTGCGTCCACATCCTTGGGAGCAGCACTTCTTGTTGAAAGCACAGTCATAGTCATTGGAGCACTGGTCAGCACAAGGTTTAAAATACTGTGACGGGACAGAATTGGGACAATCTCCAGGTTTGACTCCTGGTAAAAAAAAAAACAAATCAACAGATATTCAGTCAACTGGTTATTTGATTAACACAGCATTTAACTAAGAGAGATCAGATTTTATATTTAACTATAAAAGATTGTAATGGAATTGATTAGTTTAGTATATGAAGATAGAAGATTAGCTTTATTCCAAAGTACTATAAGTAAACTTTGTGGTCAGCTCCTCAAACTGTTGACAGACTTGTTCCTAACTGAGGTCAAACCTGATCTAACTCTATTGTGTACCAATAAACCAATGTGTGCAACTAAGTATAACCAGTGGTGTGATCAATTCTGAAAGTTCTTGAACAGTTTAGATATTGGTAATTTAAAAATCACCTCATACAAAATAGTTCCCAATACATTGTACTAACCAACAAAGTCCTGCTACATCTCATATGGACACACGGCTTACCAGGATTGATGGCCACACACATGCGTCCACATCCTTGGAGGCAGCACTTCTCATTGAAAGCACAGTCATAATCATTGGAGCACTTGTCAGCACAAGGTTTAAAATATGGTGCTAAAACAAATTTAGGACAATCTCCAGGTTTGTCTCCTGGTAAAAAGAAACAAATCAACAGATATTTAGTCAACTGGTTATCTGATTAACACAGCATTTAAATAGCAGAAATCATTTTATCTGCTTAACTACAATTTTTTGTATTGGAATTGATTAGTTCAATACATGGATATAGAACAATAGCTGTAATCCAAAGGACATAAAGTATCTTATGTGGTCAGCGACTAAAACTGTTCTGAAGAGTTACTTGTTTCTATCCGAGTTCAAACCTGATCTAAATTTATTGTGTACCAATAAATCAATCTGTGCAAGCAAGTATAACCAGTGGGCTGATAAAATCAGAAAGATCATGAACAGAGTTAGATTTAGGATGTTTCACCTTCAGGTAACTATTGAGAGCATTGACCTCGTAGTAAAATCATGAAAAACTTGGAAGAGTATTTTGATCTCAGTTGTATTGTTTTGTAAAGAATCACATCCTGAAAATATCTCATCATAAGCTACCTAAAAACAACTTTGTTTTTTTTTGGTAGCTACATCTCATATGAACACAGCTTACTGTATTGGGTGGGTGTGACGGGTGTGGTGGGAGTGATGGGCACACACTTGCGTCCACATCCTTGGAGGCAGCACTTCTCATTGAAAGCGCAGTTATAGTCATTGGAGCACTGGTCAGCACAAGGTTTAACATATGGTGCCAAAAGAAATTTAGGACAATCTCCAGGTTTGACTCCTGGTAAAAAAAAAAAAAAATCAACAGATATTTAGTCAACTGGTTATCTGATTAACACAGCATTTAATTAGCAGAGATCAGTATTTCCGCTAAACTATACATTTTTGTATTGGAATTGATTAGTTCAATACATGAATATAGAACATTACCTGTAATCCAAAGGACATAAAGTATCTTATGTGGTCAGCGACTAAAACTGTTCTGAAGAGTTACTTGTTTCTATCCGAGTTCAAACCTGATCTAAATGTATTGTGTACCAATAAATCAATCTGTGCAAGCAAGTATAACCAGTGGGCTGATAAAATCAGAAAGATCATGAACAGAGTTAGATTTAGGATGTTTCACCTTCAGGTAACTATTGAGAGCATTGACCTCGTAGTAAAATCATGAAAAACTTGGAAGAGTATTTTGATCTCAGTTGTATTGTTTTGTAAAGAATCACATCCTGAAAATATCTCATCATAAGCTACCTAAAAACAACTTTGGTTTTTTTTGGTAGCTACATCTCATATGAACACAGCTTACTGTATTGGGTGGGTGTGACGGGTGTGGTGGGAGTGATGGGCACACACTTGCGTCCACATCCTTCGAGGCAGCACTTCTCATTGAAAGCGCAGTTATAGTCATTGGAGCACTGGTCAGCACAAGGTTTAACATATGGTGCCAAAAGAAATTTAGGACAATCTCCAGGTTTGACTCCTGGTAAAAAAAAAAAAAAATCAACAGATATTTAGTCAACTGGTTATCTGAGTAACACAGCATTTAATTAGCAGAGATCAGTATTTCCGCTAAACTATACATTTTTGTATTGGAATTGATTAGTTCAATACATGAATATAGAACATTACCTGTAATCCAAAGGACATAAAGTATCTTATGTGGTCAGCGACTAAAACTGTTCTGAAGAGTTACTTGTTTCTAACCGAGTTCAAACCTGATCTAAATTTATTGTGTACCAATAAATCAATCTGTGCAAGCAAGTATAACCAGTGGGCTGATAAAATCAGAAAGATCATGAACAGAGTTAGATTTAGGATGTTTCACCTTCAGGTAACTATTGAGAGCATTGACCTCGTAGTAAAATCATGAAAAACTTGGAAGAGTATTTTGATCTCAGTTGTATTGTTTTGTAAAGAATCACGTCGTGCAAAAATCTTGTCATAGGCAACCTAAAAACAACTTTGTTTTTTTTTTGGTAGCTACATCTCATTAGAACACAGCTTACTGTATTGGGTGGGTGTGACGGGTGTGGTGGGAGTGATGGGCACACACTTGCGTCCACATCCTTGGAGGCAGCACTTCTCATTGAAAGCGCAGTTATAGTCATTGGAGCACTGGTCAGCACAAGGTTTAACATATGGTGCCAAAAGAAATTTAGGACAATCTCCAGGTTTGACTCCTGGTAAAAAAAAAAAAAAATCAACAGATATTTAGTCAACTGGTTATCTGAGTAACACAGCATTTAATTAGCAGAGATCAGTATTTCCGCTAAACTATACATTTTTGTATTGGAATTGATTAGTTCAATACATGAATATAGAACAATAGCTGTAATCCAAAGGACATAAAGTATCTTATGTGGTCAGCGACTAAAACTGTTCTGAAGAGTTACTTGTTTCTAACCGAGTTCAAACCTGATCTAAATTTATTGTGTACCAATAAATCAATATGTGCAAGCAAGTATAACCAGTGGGCTGATAAAATCAGAAAGATCATGAACAGAGTTAGATTTAGGATGTTTCACCTTCAGGTAACTATTGAGAGCATTGACCTCGTAGTAAAATCATGAAAAACTTGGAAGAGTATTTTGATCTCAGTTGTATTGTTTTGTAAAGAATCACGTCGTGCAAAAATCTTGTCATAGGCAACCTAAAAACAACTTTGTTTTTTTTTTGGTAGCTACATCTCATTAGAACACAGCTTACTGTATTGGGTGGGTGTGACGGGTGTGGTGGGAGTGATGGGCACACACTTGCGTCCACATCCTTGGGAGCAGCACTTCTTGTTGAAAGCACAGTCATAGTCATTGGAGCACTGGTCAGCACAAGGTTTAAAATACTGTGACGGGACAGAATTGGGACAATCTCCAGGTTTGACTCCTGGTAAAAAAAAAAACAAATCAACAGATATTCAGTCAACTGGTTATTTGATTAACACAGCATTTAACTAAGAGAGATCAGATTTTATATTTAACTATAAAAGATTGTAATGGAATTGATTAGTTTAGTATATGAAGATAGAAGATTAGCTTTATTCCAAAGTACTATAAGTAAACTTTGTGGTCAGCTCCTCAAACTGTTGACAGACTTGTTCCTAACTGAGGTCAAACCTGATCTAACACTATTGTGTACCAATAAACCAATGTGTGCAACTAAGTATAACCAGTGGTGTGATCAATTCTGAAAGTTCTTGAACAGTTTAGATATTGGTAATTTAAAAATCACCTCATACAAAATAGTTCCCAATACATTGTACTAACCAACAAAGTCCTGCTACATCTCATATGGACACACGGCTTACCAGGATTGATGGCCACACACATGCGTCCACATCCTTGGAGGCAGCACTTCTCATTGAAAGCACAGTCATAATCATTGGAGCACTTGTCAGCACAAGGTTTAAAATATGGTGCTAAAACAAATTTAGGACAATCTCCAGGTTTGTCTCCTGGTAAAAAGAAACAAATCAACAGATATTTAGTCAACTGGTTATCTGATTAACACAGCATTTAAATAGCAGAAATCATTTTATCTGCTTAACTACAATTTTTTGTATTGGAATTGATTAGTTCAATACATGGATATAGAACAATAGCTGTAATCCAAAGGACATAAAGTATCCTATGTGGTGAGCTACTAAAACTGTTCTGAAGAGTTACTTGTTTCTAACCGAGTTCAAACCTGATCTAAATTTATTGTGTACCAATAAATCAATATGTGCAAGCAAGTATAACCAGTGGGCTGAAAAAATCAGAAAGATCATGAACAGAGTTAGATTTAGGATGTTTCACCTTCAGGTAACTATTGAGAGCATTGACCTCGTAGTAAAATCATGAAAAACTTGGAAGAGTATTTTGATCTCAGTTGTATTGTTTTGTAAAGAATCACATCCTGAAAATATCTCATCATAAGCTACCTAAAAACAACTTTGTTTTTTTTTGGTAGCTACATCTCATATGAACACAGCTTACTGTATTGGGTGGGTGTGACGGGTGTGGTGGGAGTGATGGGCACACACTTGCGTCCACATCCTTGGAGGCAGCACTTCTCATTGAAAGCGCAGTTATAGTCATTGGAGCACTGGTCAGCACAAGGTTTAACATATGGTGCCAAAAGAAATTTAGGACAATCTCCAGGTTTGACTCCTGGTAAAAAAAAAAAAAAATCAACAGATATTTAGTCAACTGGTTATCTGAGTAACACAGCATTTAATTAGCAGAGATCAGTATTTCCGCTAAACTATACATTTTTGTATTGGAATTGATTAGTTCAATACATGAATATAGAACATTACCTGTAATCCAAAGGACATAAAGTATCTTATGTGGTCAGCGACTAAAACTGTTCTGAAGAGTTACTTGTTTCTAACCGAGTTCAAACCTGATCTAAATTTATTGTGTACCAATAAATCAATATGTGCAAGCAAGTATAACCAGTGGGCTGATAAAATCAGAAAGATCATGAACAGAGTTAGATTTAGGATGTTTCACCTTCAGGTAACTATTGAGAGCATTGACCTCGTAGTAAAATCATGAAAAACTTGGAAGAGTATTTTGATCTCAGTTGTATTGTTTTGTAAAGAATCACGTCGTGCAAAAATCTTGTCATAGGCAACCTAAAAACAACTTTGTTTTTTTTTTGGTAGCTACATCTCATTAGAACACAGCTTACTGTATTGGGTGGGTGTGACGGGTGTGGTGGGAGTGATCGGCACACACTTGCGTCCACATCCTTGGAGGCAGCACTTCTCATTGAAAGCACAGTCATAGTCATTGGAGCACTGGTCAGCACAAGGTTTAAAATATTGTGACGGGACAGAATTGGGACAATCTCCAGGTTTGACTCCTGGTAAAAAACAAAACAAATCAACAGCTATTCAGTCAACTGGTTATTTGATTAACACAGAATTTAACTAAGAGAAATCAGATTTTATATTTAACTATAAAAGATTGTAATGGAATTGATTAGTTTAGTATATGAATATAGAAGATTAGCTTTATTCCAAAGTACTATAAGTAAACTTTGTGGTCAGCTCCTCAAACTGTTGAAAGACTTGTTCCAAACTGAGGTCAAACCTGATCTAACACTATTGTGTACCAATAAACCAATGTTTGCAACTAAGTATAACCAGTGGTGTGATCAATTCTGAAAGTTCTTGAACAGTGTTAGATATAGGTAATTTAAAAATCACCTCATACAAAATAGTTCCCAATACATTGTACTAACCAACAAAGTCCTGCTACATCTCATATGGACACACGGCTTACCAGGATTGATGGCCACACACATGCGTCCACATCCTTTGTAGCAGCACTTCTCATTGTAAGCACAGTCATAATCATTGGAGCACTTGTCAGCACAAGGTTTAAAATATGGTGCTAAAACAAATTTAGGACAATCTCCAGGTTTGTCTCCTGGTAAAAAGAAACAAATCAACAGATATTTAGTCAACTGGTTATCTGATTAACACAGCATTTAAACAGCAGAAATCATTTTATCTGCTTAACTACAATTTTTTGTATTGGAATTGATTAGTTCAATACATGAATATAGAACAATAGCTGTAATCCAAAGGACATAAAGTATCTTATGTGGTCAGCGACTAAAACTGTTCTGAAGAGTTACTTGTTTCTAACCGAGTTCAAACCTGATCTAAATTTATTGTGTACCAATAAATCAATATGTGCAAGCAAGTATAACCAGTGGGCTGATAAAATCAGAAAGATCATGAACAGAGTTAGATTTAGGATGTTTCACCTTCAGGTAACTATTGAGAGCATTGACCTCGTAGTAAAATCATGAAAAACTTGGAAGAGTATTTTGATCTCAGTTGTATTGTTTTGTAAAGAATCACGTCGTGCAAAAATCTTGTCATAGGCTACCTAAAAAACAACTTTGTTTTTTTTTTGGTAGCTACATCTCATTAGAACACAGCTTACTGTATTGGGTGGGTGTGACGGGTGTGGTGGGAGTGATCGGCACACACTTGCGTCCACATCCTTGGAGGCAGCACTTCTCATTGAAAGCACAGTCATAGTCATTGGAGCACTGGTCAGCACAAGGTTTAAAATATTGTGACGGGACAGAATTGGGACAATCTCCAGGTTTGACTCCTGGTAAAAAACAAAACAAATCAACAGCTATTCAGTCAACTGGTTATTTGATTAACACAGAATTTAACTAAGAGAAATCAGATTTTATATTTAACTATAAAAGATTGTAATGGAATTGATTAGTTTAGTATATGAAGATAGAAGATTAGCTTTATTCCAAAGTACTATAAGTAAACTTTGTGGTCAGCTCCTCAAACTGTTGACAGACTTGTTCCTAACTGAGGTCAAACCTGATCTAACACTATTGTGTACCAATAAACCAATGTGTGCAACTAAGTATAACCAGTGGTGTGATCAATTCTGAAAGTTCTTGAACAGTGTTAGATATTGGTAATTTAAAAATCACCTCATACAAAATAGTTCCCAATACATTGTACTAACCAACAAAGTCCTGCTACATCTCATATGGACACACGGCTTACCAGGATTGATGGCCACACACATGCGTCCACATCCTTGGAGGCAGCACTTCTCATTGAAAGCACAGTCATAATCATTGGAGCACTTGTCAGCACAAGGTTTTAAAATATGGTGCTAAAACAAATTTAGGACAATCTCCAGGTTTGTCTCCTGGTAAAAAGAAACAAATCAACAGATATTTAGTCAACTGGTTATCTGATTAACACAGCATTTAAACAGCAGAAATCATTTTATCTGCTTAACTACAATTTTTTGTATTGGAATTGATTAGTTCAATACATGGATATAGAACAATAGCTGTAATCCAAAGGACATAAAGTATCCTATGTGGTGAGCTACTAAAACTGTTCTGAAGAGTTACTTGTTTCTAACCGAGTTCAAACCTGATCTAAATTTATTGTGTACCAATAAATCAAAATGTGCAAGCAAGTATAACCAGTGGGCTGAAAAAATCAGAAAGATCATGAACAGAGTTAGATTTAGGATGTTTCACCTTCAGGTAACTATTGAGAGCATTGACCTCGTAATAAAATGATGAAAAACTTGGAAGAGTATTTTGATCTCAGTTGTATTGTTTTGTAAAGAATCACATCGTGAAAATATCTCATCATAGGCTACCTAAAAAACATACTTTGTTTTTTTTTTGGTAGCTACATCTCATATGAACACAGCTTACCGTATTGGGTGGGTGTGACGGGTGTGGTGGGAGTGATGGGCACACACTTGCGTCCACATCCTTGGAGGCAGCACTTCTCATTGAAAGCGCAGTTATAGTCATTGGAGCACTGGTCAGCACAAGGTTTAACATATGGTGCCAAAAGAAATTTAGGACAATCTCCAGGTTTGACTCCTGGTAAAAAAAAAACAAATCAACAGATATTTAGTCAACTGGTTATTTGATTAACACAGAATTTAACTAAGAGAGATCAGATTTTATATTTAACTATAAAAGTTTGTAATGGAATTGATTAGTTTAGTATATGAAGATAGAAGATTAGCTTTATTCCAAAGTACTATAAGTAAACTTTGTGGTCAGCTCCTCAAACTGTTGACAGACTTAATTGTTTCTAACTGAGGTCAAATCTGATCTAACACTATTGTGTACCAATCAACCAATGTGTGCAACTAAGTATAACAGTGGTTTGATCAAATCTGAAAGTTCTTGAACAGTGTTAGATATAGGATATATTAAAAACAGCTAATACAATAAGGTTACCAATATATTGTATTGACCAAAAAAAATCCTGCTACATATGGACACACGGCTTACCAGGATTCTGGCGGTTGATGGCCACACACGTGCGTCCACATCCTTGGAGGCAGCACTTCTCATTGTAAGCACAGTCATAGTCATTGGAGCACTGGTCAGCACAAGGTTTAAAATACTGTGACGGGACAGAATTGGGACAATCTCCAGGTTTGACTCCTGGTAAAAAATAAATAAAAATCAACAGATATTTAGTCAACTGGTTATCTGTTTCAGGTGTCTTGATGTTTGAGCTGGCTGTTCCTGATCGATGGTTTGTAGCTCGATTATTTTGGGACACTCGGATGAACTGATCACTGGTCCATGGCTTAACTAGTCTGGGACACTCGGAAGGACTATCCTTCTATCCTAATTTGTTCGCCCTTCTGTTCACAAACCCAATCAGTTGAAGCGGATTGCTGCCACCTCTGAACCTGGTTCCTCTAAAAATTTCTTCTTTCTCACTAAATGCTAGTTCATGTGGATCTTGTTGGGTTCTTTCTTTCTTACTATGGACTTTATATTTTGTCAAATGCACTGAGATTACTTTGTTGTAATTCAGCATTTAACTAGCAAATATCAGTATTTTCGCTTAGCTACACTTTTTTGAATTCAAATTGATTAGTTTATTACATGAACATAGAATATTAGCTTTATTCCAAAGTACATGAAGAAACCTATGTGTTCAGCTCCTAAAACTGTTTGGAAAGAGTTATTTGTTTCTCACTGAGGTCAAACCTGATCTAACTCTATTGTGTACCAATAAACCAATGTGTGCAACTAAGTATAACCAGTGGTGTGATCAAATCTGAAAGTTCATGAACAGTGTTAGATTTCGGATGTTTTACCCTCAGGTAACTATTGAAAGCAGTGACCTGTTAATAAAACTCTTGAAAAACTTGGAACTCTATTTTGATCTTAGAGGTATTGTTTTGTAAAGCATCAAATTGTCAAAATATTTCTTGGCTACCTAAAAAACAACAATGTTTTTACGTTACTACATCACATATGGACACACAGCTTACTGGGATTGATGGGAGTGATGGCCACACACAAGCGTCCACATCCGTGATAGCAGCACTTCTCATTGTAAGCACAGTCATAATCATTGGAGCACTTGTCAGCACAAGGTTTAAAATATGGTGCTAAAACAAATTTAGGACAATGTCCAGGTTTGACTCCTGGTAAAAAGAAACAAATCAACAGATATTTAGTCAACTGGTTATCTGATGAACACAGCATTTAAACAGCAGAAATCAGTTTATCTGCTTAATTATATTATTTTGTATTGGAATTGATTAGTTCAATACATGGATATAAAACAATAGCTGTAATCCAAAGGACATAAAGTATCCTATGTGGTCAGCTACTAAAACTGTTCTGAAGAGTTACTTGTTTCTAACCGAGTTCAAACCTGATCTAAATTTATTGTGTACCAATAAATCAATATGTGCAAGCAAGTATAACCAGTGGGCTGATAAAATCAGAAAGATCATGAACAGAGTTAGATTTAGGATGTTTCTCCTTCAGGTAACTATTGAGAGCATTGACCTCGTAATAAAATGATGAAAAACTTGGAAGAGTATTTTGATCTCAGTTGTATTGTTTTGTAAAGAATCACATCGTGAAAATATCTCGTCATAGGCTACCTAAAAAACAACTTTGTTTTTTTTTTGGTAGCTACATCTCATATGGACACACGGCTTACCAGGATTGGTGGGGTTGATGGGAGTGATGGCCACACACATGCGTCCACATCCTTGGAGGCAGCACTTCTCATTGTAAGCACAGTCAAAGTCATTGGAGCACTGGTCAGCACAAGGTTTAAAAAACTGTGACGGGACAGAATTGGGACAATCTCCAGGTTTGACTCCTGGTAAAAAAAAAAAACAAATCAACAGCTATTCAGTCAACTGGTTATTTGATTAACACAGCATTTAACTAAGAGAAATCAGATTTTATATTTAACTATAAAAGTTTGTAATGGAATTGATTAGTTTAGTATTTGAAGATAGAATATTAGCTTTATTCCAAAGTACTATAAGTAAACTTTGTGGTCAGCTCCTCAAACTGTTGACAGACTTAATTGTTCCTAACTGAGGTCAAACCTGATCTAACTCTATTGTGCACCAATAAACCAATGTGTACAACTAAGTAGAACCAGTAATGGGATCAAATCTTAAAGTTCTTGAACAGGGTTAGATATAGGATACATACAAAAACAGCTAATACAAAATAGTTCCCAATACATTGTATTGACCAAAAAAAGTCCTGCTCCATCTCATATGGACACACGGCTTACCAGGATTGGTGGGGTTGATGGGAGTGATGGCCACACACATGCGTCCACATCCTTGGAGGCAGCACTTCTCATTGAAAGCACAGTCAAAGTCATTGGAGCACTTGTCAGCACAAGGTTTAAAAAACTGTGACGGGACAGAATTGGGACAATCTCCAGGTTTGACTCCTGGTAAAAAAAAAAAAACAAATCAACAGCTATTCAGTCAACTGGTTATTTGATTAACACAGCATTTAACTAAGAGAAATCAGATTTTATATTTAACTATAAAAGATTGTAATGGAATTGATTAGTTTCGTATATGAAGATAGAAGATTAGCTTTATTCCAAAGTACTATAAGTAAAACTTTGTAGTCAGCTCCTCAAACTGTTGAAAGACTTGTTCCTAACTGAGGTCAAACCTGATCTAACTCTATTGTGTACTAATAAACCAATGTGTGCAACTAAGTATAACCAGTGGTGTGATCAATTCTGAAAGTTTTTGAACAGTGTTAGATATTGGTAATTTAAAAATCACCTCATACAAAATAGTTCCGAATACATTGTACTAACCAACAAAGTCCTGCGCCATCTCATATGGACACACGGCTTACCAGGATTGATGGGGTTGTTGGGAGTGATGGCCACACACGTGCGTCCACATCCTTGGAGGCAGCACTTCTCATTGAAAGCACAGTCAAAGTCATTGGAGCACTGGTCAGCACAAGGTTTAAAAAACTGTGACGGGACAGAATTGGGACAATCTCCAGGTTTGACTCCTGGTAAAAAACAAAAACAAATCAACAGCTATTCAGTCAACTGGTTATTTGATTAACACAGCATTTAACTAAGAGAAATCAGATTTTATATTTAACTATAAAAGTTTGTAATGGAATTGATTAGTTTAGTATTTGAAGATAGAATATTAGCTTTATTCCAAAGTACTATGAGTAAACTTTGTGGTCAGCTCCTCAAACTGTTGACAGACTTAATTGTTCCTAACTGAGGTCAAACCTGATCTAACTCTATTGTGTACCAATAAACCAATGTGTGCAACTAAGTATAACCAGTGGTTTGATCAAATCTGAAAGTTCTTGAACAGGGTTAGATATAGGATACATAAAAAAAAACCGCTAATACAAAATAGTTCCCAATACATTGTATTGACCAAAAAAAGTCCTGCTCCATCTCATATGGACACACGGCTTACCAGGATTGGTGGGGTTGATGGGAGTGATGGCCACACACATGCGTCCACATCCTTGGAGGCAGCACTTCTCATTGAAAGCACAGTCAAAGTCATTGGAGCACTGGTCAGCACAAGGTTTAAAAAACTGTGACGGGACAGAATTGGGACAATCTCCAGGTTTGACTCCTGGTAAAAAAAAAAAACAAATCAACAGCTATTCAGTCAACTGGTTATTTGATTAACACAGCATTTAACTAAGAGAGATCAGATTTTATATTTAACTATAAAAGAGTGTAATGGAATTGATTAGTTTCGTATATGAAGATAGAAGATTAGCTTTATTCCAAAGTACTATAAGTAAACTTTGTGGTCAGCTCCTCAAACTGTTGAAAGACTTGTTCCTAACTGAGGTCAAACCTGATCTAACACTATTGTGCACCAATAAACCAATGTGTACAACTAAGTAGAACCAGTAATGGGATCAAATCTTAAAGTTCTTGAACAGGGTTAGATATAGGATACATACAAAAACAGCTAATACAAAATAGTTCCCAATACATTGTATTGACCAAAAAAAGTCCTGCTCCATCTCATATGGACACACGGCTTACCAGGATTGGTGGGGTTGATGGGAGTGATGGCCACACACATGCGTCCACATCCTTGGAGGCAGCACTTCTCATTGAAAGCACAATCAAAGTCACTGGAGCACTGGTCAGCACAAGGTTTAAAAAACTGTGACGGGACAGAATTGGGACAATCTCCAGGTTTGACTCCTGGTAAAAAACAAAAACAAATCAACAGCTATTCAGTCAACTGGTTATTTGATTAACACAGCATTTAACTAAGAGAGATCAGATTTTATATTTAACTATAAAAGATTGTAATGGAATTGATTAGTTTAGTATATGAAGATAGAAGATTAGCTTTATTCCAAAGTACTATAAGTAAACTTTGTGGTCAGCTCCTCAAACTGTTGAAAGACTTGTTCCTAACTGAGGTCAAACCTGATCTAACACTATTGTGCACCAATAAACCAATGTGTACAACTAAGTAGAACCAGTAATGGGATCAAATCTTAAAGTTCTTGAACAGGGTTAGATATAGGATACATACAAAAACAGCTTATACAAAATAGTTCCTAATACATTGTATTGACCAAAAAAAGTCCTGCTCCATCTCATATGGACACACGGCTTACCAGGATTGATGGGGTTGTTGGGAGTGATGGCCACACATGTGCGTCCACATCCTTGGAGGCAGCACTTCTCATTGAAAGCACAGTCATAATCATTGGAGCACTTGTCAGCACAAGGTTTAAAATATGGTGCTAAAACAAATTTAGGACAATCTCCAGGTTTGACTCCTGGTAAAAAGAAACAAATCAACAGATATTTAGTCAACTGGTTATCTGATTAACACAGCATTTAAATAGCAGAAATCAGTTTATCTGCTTAATTATATTATTTTGTATTGGAATTGATTAGTTCAATACATGGATATAAAACAATAGCTGTAATCCAAAGGACATTAAGTATCCTATGTGGTCAGCTACTAAAACTGTTCTGAAGAGTTACTTATTTCTAACCGAGTTCAAACCTGATCTAAATTTATTGTGTACCAATAAATCAATATGTGCAAGCAAGTATAACCAGTGGGCTGATAAAATCAGAAAGATCATGAACAGAGTTAGATTTAGGATGTTTCACCTTCAGGTAACTATTGAGAGCATTGACCTGGTAATAAAATGATGAAAAACTTGGAAGAGTATTTTGATCTCAGTTGTATTGTTTTGTAAAGAATCACATCGTGAAAATATCTCGTCATAGGCTACCTAAAAAACAACTTTGTTTTTTTTTGGTAGCTACATCTCATATGAACACAGCTTACCGTATTGGGTGGGTGTGACGGGTGTGGTGGGAGTGATGGGCACACACTTGCGTCCACATCCTTGGAGGCAGCACTTCTCATTGTAAGCACAGTCATAGTCATTGGAGCACTGGTCAGCACAAGGTTTAAAATATTGTGACGGGACAGAATTGGGACAATCTCCAGGTTTGACTCCTGGTAAAAAAATAAATAAAAATCAACAGATATTTAGTCAACTGGTTATCTGTTTCAGGTGTCTTGATGTTTGAGCTGGCTGTTCCTGATCGATGGTTTGTAGCTCGACTAGTTTGGGACACTCGGATGAACTGATCACTGGTCCATGGCTTAACTAGTCTGGGACACTCGGATGGACTATCCTTCTATCCTAATTTGTTCGCCCTTCTGTTCACTAACCCAATCAGTTGAAGCGGATTGCTGCCACCTCTGAACCTGGTTCCTCTAAAAATTTCTTCTTTCTCACTAAATGCTAGTTCATGTGGATCTTGTTGGGTTCTTTCTTTCTTACTATGGACTTTATATTTTGTCAAATGCACTGAGATTACTTTGTTGTAATTCAGCATTTAACTAGCAAATATCAGTATTTTCGCTTAGCTACACTTTTTTGAATTCAAATTGATTAGTTTATTACATGAATATAGAATATTAGCTTTATTCCAAAGTACATGAAGAAACCTATGTGTTCAGCTCCTAAAACTGTTTGGAAAGAGTTATTTGTTTCTCACTGAGGTCAAACCTGATCTTACTCTATTGTGTACCAATAAACCAATGTGTGCAACTAAGTATAACCAGTGGTGTGATCAAATCTGAAAGTTCATGAACAGTGTTAGATTTCGGATGTTTTACCCTCAGGTAACTATTGAAAGCAGTGACCTGTTAATAAAACTCTTGAAAAACTTGGAACTCTATTTTGATCTTAGAGGTATTGTTTTGTAAAGCATCTCATATGGACACACGGCTTACCAGGATTGATGGGGTTGTTGGGAGTGATGGCCACACATGTGCGTCCACATCCTTGGGAGCAGCACTTCTCATTGAAAGCACAGTCATAGTCATTGGAGCACTGGTCAGCACAAGGTTTATAATACTGTGACAGGACAGATTTGGGACAATCTCCAGGTTTGACTCCTGGTAAAAAAAAACAGATCAACAGCTATTCAGTCAACTGGTTATTTGATTAACACAGCATTTAACTAAGAGAGATCAGATTTTATATTTAATTATAAAAGTTTGTAATGGAATTGATTAGTTTAGTATATGAAGATAGAAGATTAGCTTTATTCCAAAGTACTATAAGTAAACTTTGTGGTCTGCTCCTCAAACTGTTGAAAGACTTGTTCCTAACTGAGGTCAAACCTGATCTAACACTATTGTGTACTAATAAACCAATGTGTGCAACTAAGTATAACCAGTGGTGTGATCAAATCTGAAAATTTTTGAACAGTGTTAGATATAGGTAATTTAAAAATCACCTCATACAAAATAGTTCCCAATACATTGTACTAACCAACAAAGTCCTGCTCCATCTCATATGGACACACGGCTTACCAGGATTGATGGGGTTGATGGCCACACACATGCGTCCACATCCTTGGAGGCAGCACTTCTCATTGTAAGCACAGTCATAGTCATTGGAGCACTTGTCAGCACAAGGCTTTAAATACGGTTCCAAGACATTTTTGGGACACTCTCCAGGTTTGACTTCTGGTAAAACAAAATAAATCAACAGATATTTAGTCAACTGGTTATCTGATTAACACAGCATTTAACTAGCAGAATTCAGGTTTTCTGGCTCTATACTTTTTTGTATTGGAATTAATTAGTTTAATGCAAGAATATGAAAGATTAGCTTTATTCCAAAGTATTATTATTAGCCTATTCAGTCAGCTCCTCATAAAACTCATGAAAAATCTGTTTTGCCCTCAGTTGCATTGTTTTTTTAGAGCATCACATTGTGAAAATATTTCCTCAAAAGCTTCCCAAAAAACAGCTAATACTAAAAGATTAACAATACATTGTGTTGACAACCATTGTCCTGG